>NC_064615.1:1173868125-1174172062 GCF_023898315.1 Schistocerca nitens | reverse complement strand
ACATCATTTCACACAGCCATCTGCAATTCGAAGGACGCGACGTGGGCAGTCTCTGATAATCCAGTAATAGAAAAGAAAACGATCATCTCGGAGATAAAAGGAACGGACCACTTATCGGACCAGATTACACTATCTTCATCACGATCTCTAGGTGTCGTTGCACCGTATCCGTGAAATTTTTGGGACGCTAATGCGTTCTTTGTGATTGTCTGTCATACACAGCACGGTACGTTGGGATGAACGTACAGTGTTCGTTCACCTTACATCGGCCATTCACTATATAAATGGGTTGTCCCTGCTACTTTTTGAATCCTGGAGTGATTGTTGTCACAAGTATTGCGTATATTTCTGTGACAGTTATCTTACAAAGTCCTTGGTCATGTTTCGTGCGTCTTTCATTCAAGCAAACCTCTTGGTTGATACTTCTGCCATACATATCTCTGGATGCCGTTACTCTCGTTACTCTACATGGAAGTCCCCGGAATTGGGGTTCCGAATAAGTAGTCAAGGTGCCAATGTGTGGAAAGCATACGTTGCACAGACTGTCGTTCACCATGAGCTCAGTTTCAAGGTACGATAAAGCAACAGTGGTAAATGCCGGGAGAGATCTTAAACGTCACGTAGGAAATAGGTCTAATTGGAGTCATGTTTGATTTGTGTCTAACTTAAGTGCATGTTGCTTGTAATGTTACGATCAAATATAATGTTTATGTGACGTCTTACTTCAGTGTACCAATTACTGGGTAGCACGCCAGTGACAAGAAACCGGAAGCGTAGTGTAACGGGACATCCTTCTCTAGCACTACCTTTACTCAGTAGTTGTTGTCGATACCAGTATTGTTTTTCAAATTTTGGCCAGGTCAGTGTTATCTCTCCTGCTTTACTCAAACTTTTCATATAATTTTATACACAATATGTTACATTTCAAGGTAAAATTTATGAAAAGGAATTACTTTATTTTCGATGTCAGAATCGGTATGTACTAGCTCTGAATGTACTATCATTAATTACACAATCTAGTACTCTTTATTACGTTTATTTCTAGATTCATTTATGAAATGAGAATCGAAACTAATAGAAACTCATTTGTCATGAAAACTTGTAAACCCTCTGGAATATTGTTGATTGAAGTAGTAGTAAGCATGCATCTCGTGTGATCTGACGTATTTTTGTATTTTGGGGGAGCAATGTAATCTCGGCTTTGTTAACGTGAAAATTCAAAAGACTGTATGAAATACTAGAATGTGACAAAATTTATTACCGCAACAACAAAATTCTGAAAAAACAATCTTCAGATTTATTTAGATCGATTCAACCGTGAGAACCTAAAATATGAGAATTTCAGCTTCAACAGTCAGATCCTTGGACAAGAAGAACTGCAGCCAGCTCTACGCAAAAAGCTAAGTAAACTAGAAAGTTTATTGTAATCTTCGCTCCTCTCAAATTTTTCGTGAAAGACTTTGCTTATTGTGGAAAATAACTGGAATTAGGAAGGAGGGGGAAATTACAGGAGGGAAACTAAAGCGAAGTGATTGCAGGAAAAATTTAAGAAATCTGAAAGGAATGTTGGTCGAAAGGAGAGATCGAGCATACAAAGAAGTAAAAGAATCTTTCAGTGAAATAAAAAGCAAAAGCCTCAAAATTAAGAGTGCAGGATTCAGTACGGTCTTTGGAAGGAGAACCAATTATTAATCATGTAACAGAAAAAGAAATGCGAGTCTGTTTGCAATATTTAGTAGATTGAGTACTGGAGTCAGCAGAATTTTGGAAGAATATCTAAAATCGTTAGGGGGAAACAGGAAAACGGCTACTCAGATTGAATTGTGCAATACATGCCATCATACTTATTGAAATATATCAGCCACGTACACTCTAAGAACAGGAAAAAAAGACGCGCTACGTGAGTTACGCAAATCGGTCACAAACTGGTGTTCATAAAAGCATCGATGGAAAATGAAAAATTGTAAACTTTGACGGCCGATGGATGAATTTGTGACACCGCAGCGCAGTTTCACTATGCAGTCGGCAGGGGACATGTCGACACCAGAACACTAAGTCTTTGTGAATCTTGCTCCGAGTACTCAGTTGGGCAGGAATTACACCTCGCAGACGGACGTGTAAACAATATACGTCGCCGTGCGCATTTGCGAGAGCATGTCTAGTTTGGCTCAAAAAAACTTGGAATAATCGGCGATTCGTTCGACATTTGAATAGGAACGGTGCACTATTTGACGATGCTGGCAGGAATGAAAAATTGTAAACTTTGACGGCCGATGGATGAATTTGTGACACCGCAGCGCAGTTTCACTATGCAGTCGGCAGGGGACATGTCGACACCAGAACACTAAGTCTTTGTGAATCTTGCACCGAGTACTCAGTTGGGCAGGAATTACACCTCGCAGACAGACGTGTAAACAATATACGTCGCCGTGCGCATTTGCGAGAGCATGTCTAGTTTGGCTCAAAAAAACTTGGAATAATCGGCGATTCGTTCGACATTTGAATAGGAACGGTGCACTATTTGACGATGCTGGCAGGAATGATGAGTCACGGCCAAATGCGACGTCAAGAAGGATGCAGTTAACCTACAGAGAAGACAGGACGTGAGTACCGAATAGTCGTTAGAGAGTCACTCAGAGCCTCAGAGCCCCGTATTCATAATTATCATCACTACGAAGTGCAACTGGTGTATCAGCGACCACAAGGACCATTAGCCGCCTCTTGCGCCGACTACCATTGACCTCTGTTCATCAAACCCTTCTGTAATTGTGTCCGGCACACTCAGCCTGGAGTCTCATTCAGTAGATTATATTTGTCTTCAGTGATGAGCACCCCTTCGATGACCAGCGAAGGCGTGTCTGGAGATGCCCCGTCCCGCGGTGGGATATCAACATGATTGTCGCCCGCCATATGGCCCGATTGTCGCACGAGATATGATCCGAGAAACACCAGTGACAGTTTGGGATCCCATTTTATTTGACAGCAGGACCCCTTTAGATGTCATCCGCGGCGTCCTTACATCACAGAGTTACGTAGATGATCGATATTCTACGCCCCGTTCAGTTGCCCTTCATACCAACCCAACCTGGGCTTACACTTCAGCAAGATAATGCCCGCCCGCACACGGTGAGAGTTTCTACGGTTTGTGCTCGTGCTTGCCAAACCCTGCCTTAATCAGCAGAGTTGCCGAATCACTCCCCAACTAGGAACGCTTGGAGCATTATGGGCCAGGCCCTACAACCATCTAGATATTTTTTCGATGTAACGCTCCAGTCGGACAGAATTTGGCACGACATACCTCAGGAAGACATCCAACAACTCTATCAACCAATGCCAAAACGAAAATCTGTTTGCATATGAGCTAAAAGTGCACCAAGGCGTTATTGAATTGCTGTATCTGTAAATCTCTTCCTCTTGGATAAATCATGCATTTTTTTCTTAAATTGTAATCATTTATTTGTCCATACACGTACATCAAATCTGCCAACTTCCGAACGATTCTGATCATTTATTCCATCAAGTCGACCTCGTAAAAGTCGCAATGTCTTTCCTCTGTTTAGCAAACGGCTTTCTATAGTGACTTCCCCGCAGAGTCTAGAAAACTTCCTGTTTTTTTTTTATTTTTTTACATGGGCTGCTCGTCAGCTCACAGGCCGTCAAGTTCTGCTTGGAGCTTTCATCACTTTCCTGTTATTCGGCGACATTTCTTGGATGGACATATTCAGCCCACTGTTTGCCTGCCACTGTTTCTTCTGCGCAGTAATTATGGTGCAGTGCTTTTTGTTGCACAGTGTTGAACGCAAGTTTCCTTATAACCGTCATGCTTAAACTGGACTTCATGTCTTCAAATGTGAGAATATTTCTTCTAATTGGTTTTCAACTTAGTTGGAAAATAGTTTAAATAGCCAAAAATTTTTATTTACTGGTAGGTTACTTAGTTTTTATTTTTAGTGTGGCTCTTAATTATTGGTTCAGCCACATTTTATACGCGTGCGGATTCAGTCAATCTACTTAGATCACACTGTTATAGCTAAATGCAATTTACCTGTGGTTCACTTTCCATAACGCCTTACTGCATCATACTGCAATAGAATACAATTATTTAATTAATGTTTTAGTATTAGGAAAGCATTAGAAAATTCACCACATCATTTGTAAACATTATGTTCTTCTAACAATGCTAAAAACATTTTTAAAGCTCATTTAACTTATAACAGTAATTCGCTTCGGCATATACACAAATATTTAGATGAAAACTACAACAAGATTAATGCTTTTCTCGGCCGGTATGTTTCTCAATAGACAAAAATCATACCTGACAATATCGCTGCAAGCTAATTCCTGTAAACATAGGATAGTACAAATTTTATACAAAATGTAGGAAACTCTCCACTAGTGTTCGCTAATAACGTTACTACCCTCAGTGAAAGAGAAAACAATAATCTGCAGGACCTGTTGATTCAAACGGTCTAATGAGTACGCAACTTGGATAGAAAGTCAACCGCAGAAAGACGAAAGTAATGTACAGAAGCGGAAATGAGAGTATCGATAAACTTAAAACCAAAATTGGTCAACACAAAATAAAAGAAGCTAAGGAAGTGTGCCAACATCGAAGCAAAAGAAATCCTCTACTATCAAACGTAGGGCTCAATTTGAGGAAGAACTTTCTGAGAATGCGTTTGGAACACAACAGTGTATGGCGGTGAATCGTGAGCTATGGAAAAATCGGGAAAGATGACAAGTGAAGTGCTTGAGATGTCGAAAATTGGTTGACAGGAAACGCAAAGAGTGACGAAGTTCTCCACAAAAGCTGTGACTAAAGGAACGTATGTGGAACAACTTCAAGAAGAAGGAAAAGTCTGTGAGACTTGTGTTAACCCTATGGTACTAGAAGGAGCTGTGAGAACTGTTGAGAAAGGCAGAGATTGGAATGTGTGTAATAAATAATTAAGTATTCTCGCTGCAGATGCTAATCTGAGATGCTGGGATTGGCACAGACGAGGGACGCGTTGCTCGCCGTATCAAATTAACGAGAAAATTGATGACGAAAAAGTAGTTGATACTAATGTTGGAACTGTCCGTAACCCTACAATTGTAGCCTCTGCCAGTGCAGGAACGGGCATCGTTCCGAGATTCGACTGTAACAGGCAGGTGAATGAGGGGAGTCTGTGAATCTGTGTATTGTGTTGCACTGTTCTCAGTTTGTTTTGTTAAGCCTTTGCGATAGTTAAGTTTTATGTAAAGGCAAGAATCTTCACGAAATCTTGCAGGACCATTAGCCGGGCGCCTGCTTTTTATTGAAGGAACGTGCAACTGTCTCACGTGTTTCCTACTCTTTACTCCAGCGCAGGAGTCACGTTCCTTTGAATACGTCCTCTTTTGGCTGCCTCAATGAAGCCTACCTGCCGAGGGAGTATCGACTGGGCCAGTCACGTGCGCCCGAAAGGAAAGAGGTGCAGTGGCAGTGGCGTAGTAGTGGGGGTCGGACGTTGCCCAATCCTGTTGCAAGTCCATCCCATCCATTCGCTGTCCCGGTCTCGGATTCTTCAGGAATTTGGGCTAACGCTGCGTCCCGTGTGGAAATGACGAGAAAAAGACTCTCTCCATTGACAAAATCACAGCGTTCTGCAGACTATCTTTCGAGTTCGTGATTCCACGACAAAGCCTTTATTCAAAACAGCGCATGTTTCTTTCATTGACGCTGCACTCCGCCACAGTGAGCTAGTCTTCCCGAGGTGCATACGCCCATACACCTGAAAAATATTTTATTTAGTATGACTTATTACTTTTGATTTTCATATGTCGGTGGCGCCCTGTAACGAGAACTGGATGCTTACAAAAGTACCCAGACACATGTTAGAGGTGGGGTCTGTCCACCCTTCATCTTATGATGGCTTCAGCTCTGCTGCAGACACCTTCAGTGAGGTCTCTACATGTCTGTGGAGGAATGGCAGCACATTCTTCCTCAGGAGCCGAAACCAGAGAAATTTGTCGACGCTGGATTCTGGAGCGAACTCGATATTTGAACTCACTCAGATCTGTTCCATCGGGTGAGCTTGGGACTCTGGGTAGGCCAGTCAATTTCAGGAATGTCAATGTCCACAATCCACTGTCTAACAGTAGCTACATTATGACAGGGTGCATCTACATGCTAGTACAATCAATGTATTCGAACTCCTTAAGTCTACTATGTTCAGTACATAGCTGTAAAATGTGTTCCTAACCTTCTTTACTTAGCGTTTCCTTTAAATCGACGAAAAGACGGCTTCGTAACTGCAAACCCGCTCCCACCCCCCACCCCCACCCCTCACACCCCCATACCGTAGCACCATCATTTTCGTACATTGGCATTACACATGATGACAGATAAAGTTCTCCAGTCACTCCCCATATCCAAACCCTTCCACTGGTCTACCACATGCCATATGGGAATTAATCTTTCTCCAGGCACCCAGTGTGCAGTGGCGTCGATCTTTATACCCTCTCAGGTGTCGCACAGCTCTGACTGTGTAAGTGAGTGGTGTCTGAGGTGATGCTCGACCATTGTACCAAAACCTTTGTAGCTCCCTGGACTGCTGGTAGCAGTTTGGAACTCACGAGTGATACCCTTTCTCTGATTTCGTGCTGATGGATTTGTTACTCAGGTGACATTCAGTGACTAGTACCTATGGGACAAAACTGTCTAGTACATGTTCGAAGTCACTGAGCTCTCCTGAACAAACAGGTCTGCTGTTACTGCTTCTCTGCTCGTAACATCTTCTTTTATACTGGTGGGTCCGCCTGTCGCGACATTTGGTTGTCAAGTACAAACTACTTAGGGGGTTTCCCGACACTTTTAATCAGATAGTGTAGGTTTTACATCCTGATGCTGTGTAATACGTAAATGTAAAATGCACTGAAGCGGCAAAGAAACTGCTATAGGCATGCGTACTCAAATAGAGAGATTTGTAAACAGGCACAATATGGCGCCGCGGTCGGCAACCCCTATATAACACAACAAGTGCCTGATGCAGTTGTTGGATCGGTTATAGCTGCTACAATGGCGGGTTATCAACATTTAAGTGAGTCTGAACGTGGTATTATAGTCGGCTCGCCAGAGATGGGGCACATCTCCGAGGTAGCGACGAAGTAGGGATTTTCCTGTAAACGACCATTCCTGCAGGAACGGGGCCAACGACGACTGAGGACGATCGTTCAGTGTGACAGAAGTGCAGCCTTTCCGCAAATTGCTGAAAATTTCAATGCTGAGCCACCGACAAGTGTCAGCGTCCGAACCATTCGACGAAACATCTTCGATCTGGGCTTTCGGAGCCGAAGGCCCGCTCGTGCACTCTTGATGACTGCACAACACAAAGCTTTACGCCTCGCCTGGGCCCATCGACACCCACATTGGACTGTTGATGACTGGAAACATCTTGCCTGGTCCGACGAGTCGCGTTTCAAGTTGCATCGAGCAGCAGATTACCCTGACCACTGCCTTACGACATATGGCCCGTGTAGGATACGAAGAGGGTAGGAAAGTAACTTTCTCGGTTATGGGGGCTGTGGCTGTTGACAGAATTCAGCTAAAAACAGTGAATCTTCCCACTGACTTTGGAGACTTATGAGACTTGCTAAAGAAAGTATTCGAAAGACGAGGTGAGAAATTCGATCTTGACGACATTTACGAACAATCAGTACTGGCAAACGGACGAATCGCGTTCGGCTGGAGTAAGACTTGGCCAAATGACCGTATACATACGTACTGTCCTTAATGACAAAAATAAATATCAAACAACGTAATACTCACCGTCTAGGGGTAGCGTCTTTGATTCATAGGCAAAAACGTCTTCGGTCCAGGGTTCGATCCCCGTCACTGTATAAATTTTGATAAATAATCAGCATTGGCGGCCGAAGACTTCCGGCATAAGAAGTCAGCCTCATTCTGCCAACGGCCTTGTCAAAGAGGGCGGAGGAGCGGATAGAGGTTCAGGGCACTCTCTTGTCCTAGGGGTGGGAAATTGCCCCTAAAGGCGGAAGAATCAGCAATGATCAACGACATGAGGATGCAGAAGGCAAAGGAAACGACTGCATTAAAGACACGTAACATGTATCCACAGGACATGTGGCCTGTAATTGAAGAAGTGTCATGATGATCTCTCCATTGGCAAAATTTTCCGGAATAGTCCCCCATTCCGACCTCCGGGAGGGGACTGCCAAGGGGGAGGTTACCATGAGAAAAAGATTGAATAATCAACGAAAGGATAACGTTCTACGAGTCGGGGCGTGGAATGTCAGAAGCTTGAACGTGGTATGGAAACTAGAAAATCTGAAAAGGGAAATGCAAAGGCTCAGTCTAGATATAGTAGGGGTCAGTGAAGTGAAGTGGAAGGAAGACAAGGATTTCTGGCCAGATGAGTATCGGGTAATATCAACAGCAGCAGAAAATGGTATAACAGGTCTAGGATTCGTTATGAATAGGAAGGTAGGGCAGAGGGTGTGTTACTGCGAACAGTTCAGTGACCGGGTTGTTCTAATCAGAATCGAGAGCAGACCAACACCGACAAAGATAGTTCAGGTATACATGCCGACGTCGCAAGCTGAACATGAACAGATAGAGAAAGTGTATGAGGATATTGAAAGGGTAATGCAGTGTGTAAAGGGGGACGAAAATCTAATAGTCATGGGCGACTGGGATGCAGTTGTAGGGGAAGGAGTAGAATAAAAGGTTACAGGAGAATATGGGCTTGGGACAAGGAATGAAAGAGGAGAAAGACTAATTGAGTTCTGTAACGAGTTTCAGCCAGTAATAGCGAATACCCTGTTCAAGAATCACAAGTGCAGGAGGTATACTTGGAAAAGGCCGGGAGATACGGGAAGATTTCAATTACATTACATCACGGTCAGACAGAGATTTCGAAATCAGATACTGGACTGTAAGGCGTACCCAGGAGCAGTGATGAAGAGAAGGCTGAAAGTTCAAGACATTAGTCAGGAAGAATCAATACGCAAAGAAGTGGGAATACGGAAGTACTAAGGAATGACGAGATACGTTTGAAGCTCTCTAACGCTATAGACACAGCTACAAGGAATAGCGCAGTAGGCAGTACAGTTGAAGAGGAATGGACATCTCTAAAAAGGGCCATCACAGAAGTTGGAAAGGAAAACATAGGTACAAAGAAGGTAGCTGCGAAGAAACCACGGGTAACAGAAGAAATACTTCAGTTGATTGATGAAAGGAGGAAGTACAAACATGTTCCGGGAAAATCAGGAATACAGAAATACAAGTCGCTGAGGAATGAAATAAATAGGAAGTGCAGGGAAGCTAAGTCGAAATGGCTGCAGGAAATATGTGAAGACATCGAAAAAAAAATGATTGTCGGAAGGACAGACTCAGCATACAGGAAAGTCAAAACAACCTTTGGTGACATTAAAAGCAACGGTGGTAACATTAAGAGTGCAACGGGAATTCCGCTGTTAAATGCAGAGGAGAGAGCAGATAGGTGGAAAGAATACATTGAAGGCCTCTATGAGGGTGAAGATTTGTCTGATGTGATAGAAGAAGAAACAGGAGTCGATTTAGAAGAGATAGGGGATCCAGTATTAGAATCGGAAGTTAAAAGAGCTTTGGAAGACTCACGGTCATATAAGGTAGAAGGGACAGATAACATTCCATCAGAATTTCTAAAATCATTGGGGGAAGTGGCAACAAAACGGCTATTCACGTTGCTGTGTAGAATATATGAGTCTGGCGATATACCATCTGACTTCCGGAAAAGCATCATCCACACAATTCTGAAGACGGCAAGAGCTGACAAGTGCGAGAATTATCGCACAATCAGCTAAACATCTCATGCATCGAAGCTGCTTACAAGAATAATATACAGAAGAATGGAAAAGAAAATTGAGAATGCGCTAGGTGACGATCAGTTTGGCTTTAGGAAAAGTAAAGGGACGAGAGAGGCAGTTCTGACGTTACGGCTAATAATGGAAGCAAGGCTAAAGAAAAATCAAGACACTTTCATAGGATTTGTCGACCTGTAAAAAGCGTTCGACAATATAAAATGGTGCAAGCTGTTCGAGATTCTGAAAAAAGTAGGGGTAAGCTATAGGGAGAGACGGGTCATATACAATATGTACAACAACCAAGAGGGAATAATAATAGTGGACGATCAAGAACGAAGTGCTCGTATTAAGAAGGGTGTAAGACAAGGCTGTAGCCTTTCGCCCCTACTCTTCAATCTGTACATCGAGGAAGCAATGATGGAAATAAAAGAGAGGTTCAGGAATGGAATTAAAATACAAGGTGAAAGGATATCAATGATACGATTCGCTGATGACATTGCTATCCTGAGTGAAAGTGAAGAAGAATTAAATGATCTGCTGAACGGAATGAACAGTCTAATGAGTACACAGTATGGTTTGAGAGTAAATCGGAGAAAGACGAAGGTAATGAGAAGTAGTAGAAATGAGAACAGCGAGAAACTTAACATCAGGATTGATGGTCACGAAATCAATGAAGTTAAGGAATTCTACCTAGGCAGTAAAATAACCAATGACGGGCGGAGCAAGGAGGACATCAAAAGCAGACTCGCTATGGCAAAAAAGGCATTTCTGGCCAAGAGAAATCTACTAATACCTGTATCAAATACCGGCCTTAATTTGAGGAAGAAATTTCTGAGGATGTACATCTGGAGTACAGCATTGTTGTTGTTGTTGTGGTCTTCAGTCCTGAGACTGGTTTGATGCAGCTCTCCATGCTACTCTATCCTGTGCAAGCCTCTTCATCTCCCAGTACCTACTGCTACCGACATCCTTCTGAATCTGCTTAGTGTATTGATCTCTTGGTCTCCCTCTACGATTTTTACCCTCCACGCTGCCCTCCAATGCTAAATTTGTGATCCCTTGATGCCTCAAAACATGTCCTACCAAACGATCCCTTCTTCTAGTCAAGTTGTGCCACAAATCCTATTCAATACCTCCTTATTAGTTACGTGATCTACCCACCTTATCTTCAGCATTCTTCTGTAGCACCACATTTCGAAATCTTCTATTCTCTTCTTGTCCAAACTGGTTATCGTCCATGTTTCACATCCATACATGGCTACACCCCATACAAATACTTTCAGAAACGACTTCCTGACACTTAAATCTATACTCGATGTTAACAAATTTCTCTTCTTCAGAAACGATTTCCTTGCCATTGCCAGTCTACATTTTATATCCTCTCTACTTCGACCAGCATCAGTTATTTTGCTCCCTAAATAGCAAAACTGCTTTACTAATTTAAGTGTCTCATTTTCTAATCTAATCCCCTCAGCATCACCCGATTTAATTTGACTACATTCCATTATCCTTGTTTTGCTTTTGTTGATGTTCATCTTACATCCTCCTTTCAAGACACTGTCCATTCCTTTCAACTGCTCTTCCAAGTCTTTTGCTGTCTCTGACAGAATTACAATGTCATCGGCGAACCTCAAAGTTTTTACTTCTTCTCCATGAATTTTAATACCTACTCCGAATTTTTCTTTTGTTTCCTTTACTGCTTGCTCAATATACAGATTGAATAACACCGGGGAGAGGCTACAACCCTGTCTCACTCCTTTCCCAACCACTGCTTCCCTTTCAAGCCCCTCGACTCTTATAACTGCCATCTGGTTTCTGTACAAATTATAAATAGCCTTTCGCTCCCTGTATTTTACCCCGGCCACCTTCAGAATTTGAAAGAGAGTATTCCAGTTAACGTTGTCAAAAACCTTCTCTAAGTCCACAAATGCTAGAAACGTAGGTTTGCCTTTTCTTAATCTTTCTTCTAAGATAAGTCGTAAGGTTAGTATTGCCTCACGTGTTCCAACATTTCTACGGAATCCAAACTGATCTTCCGCGAGGTCCGCTTCTACCAGTTTTTCCATTCGTCTGTAAAGAATTCGCGTTAGTATTTTGCAGCTGTGACGTATTAAACTGATAGTTCGGTAATTTTCGCATCTATCAACACCTGCTTTCTTTGGGATTGGAATTATTATATTCTTCTTGAAGTCTGTGGGTATTACGCCTGTCTCATACATCTTGCTCACCAGATGGTAGAGTTTTGTCATGACTGGCTCTCCCAAGGCCATCAGTAGTTCTAATGGAATGTTGTCTACTCCCGGGGCCTTGTTTCGACTCAGGTCTTTCAGTGCTCCGTCAAACTCTTCACGCATAATCTTATCTCCCATTTCATCTTCATTTACATCCTCTTCCATTTCCATAATATTGTCCTCAAGTACATCGCCCTTGTATAAACCCTCTATGTACTCCTTCCACCTTTCTGCCTTCCCTTCTTTGCTTAGAACTGGGTTGCCATCTGAGCTCTTGATATTCATACAAGTGGTTCTCTTCTCTCCAAAGGTCTCTTTAATTTTCCTGTAGGCAGTATCTATCTTACCCCTAGTGAGACAAGCCTCTACATCCTTACATTTGTCCTCTAGCCATGCCTGCTTAGCCATTTTGCACTTCCTGTCGATCTCATTTTTGAGACGTTTGTATTCCTTTTTGCCTGCTTCATTTACTGCATTTTTATATTTTCTCCTTTCATCAATTAAAGTCAATATTTCTTCTGTTACCCAAGGATTTCTATTAGCCGTCTTTTTACCTACTTGATCCTCTGCTGCCATCACTACTTCATCCCTCAGAACTACCCATTCTTCTTATACTGTATTTCTTTCCCCCATTCCTGTCAATGGTTCCCTTATGCTCTCCCTGAAACTCTCTACAACATCTGGTTCTTTCAGTTTATCCAGGTCCAATCTCCTTAAATTCCCACCTTTTTGCAGTCTCTTCAGTTTCAATCTACAGGTCATAACCAATAGATTGTGGTCAGAATCCACATCTGCCCCTGGAAATGTCTTACAATTTAAAACCTGGTTCCTAAATCTCTGTCTTACCATTATATAATCTATCTGATACCTATTAGTATCTCCAGGATTCTTCCAGGTATACAACCTTCTTTTATGATTCGTAAACCAAGTGTTAGCTATGATTAAGTCATGCTCTGTGCAAAATTCTACAAGGCGGCTTCCTCTTTCATTTCTTCCCCCCAATCCATATGCACCTACTATGTTTCCTTCTCTCCCTTTTCCTACTGACGAATTCCAGTCACCCATGACTATTAAATTTTCGTCTCCCTTCACTACCTGAACAATTTCTTTTATCTCGTCATACATTTCATCAATTTCTTCATCATCTGCAGAGCTAGTTGGCATATAAATTTGTACTACTGTAGTAGGCATGGGCTTTGTGTGTATCTTGGCCACAATAATGCTATGCGTCATAGAGTAATCTACTAATATCAAATACCGGCCTTAATTTGAGGAAGAAATTTCTGAGGATGTACGTCTGGAGTACAGCATTGTATGGTAGTGAAACATGGACTGTGGGGAAACCGGAACAGAAGAGAATCGAAGCATTTGAGATGTGGTGCTATAGACGAAAGTTTAAAATTAGGTGGACTGATAAGGTAAGGAATGAGGAGGATCTATGCAGAATCGGAGAGGAAAGGAATATGTGCAAAACACTGATAAGGAGAAGGGACAGGATGATAGGACATCTGCTAAGACATGAGGGAATGACTTCCATGGTACTAGAGGGAGCTGTAGAGGGCAAAAACTGTAGAGGAAGAGAGAGATTGGAATACGTCAACGCAATAATTGAGGATGTAGGTTGCAAGCGATACCCTGAGATGAAGAGGTTAGCACAGGAAAGGAATTCGTGGCGGCGTCATCAAACCAGTCAGTAGACTGATGACCAAAAAAAAAAGAACTCATAACAGCCGACGTGTGCTGCAGGAGCTCCGAAAGGAGGTGGAGGGGAGGAGACTAGATGTACTCTGTCCACAGGAGCCCTACTCCATGGCTGGGAAAATTGCATTTGCTGCCGCTACTTGGCAAATAGTCCGCTGAAGGGATGACCCGAGAGCGGCAATCTTAATCACGAACAAACTTTTGAGGGTCACCACACTCTCGCAGCTCACAACTAGTCACTGTAACGACGTGGAGCTGCACTCTCCAGTGGGAATTATCATTCTCATAAACATGTATTTTCAATACGGCGATAATATTGAACAGCATCTAGACCATCTAACGAGAGTAACCACGTCGTTACAGGGACCAAAGGTAGTGATAACAGCTGACATCAATGCTAAATCCCCCGTGTGGTACGCCGGCCGTTGTGGCCGTGCGGTTCTAGGCGCTACGGTCTGGAACCGCGAGACCGCTACGGTCACAGGTTCGAATCCTGCCTTGGGCATGGATGTGTGTGATGTCCTTAGGTTAGTTAGGTTTAAGTAGTTCTAAGTTCTAGGGGACTGATGGCCACAGGTGTTAAGTCCCATAGTCCTCAGAGCCAACTGAACCATTTGAACCCCCTGTGGTACAGCGGCACAAGAGATGCAAATGGCGAAAAAGTAGAAGAGTTTATCATGGTTTCGCAACTCGTGGTGGCCAACACGCCTGGCAACCCTCCTACCTACGCAGCAGGAGGAGGACAAGAACAAATATAGATGACACTCTCGTAACACCAAACACAGCAAACACCATTCAGCCCAGGAGCGTTGTAGGGAACGCCACCACAAGCGACCACAATCTAATAACTTTCACCTTTGGTGATAGAGAGTGCCGCTGGGCCATGGGGTGGGAGGTGCAATTGAATTACAAAAGAACTGATTGGGAACGCCTAGCGAGGGAGTGTGACATTCCTCCATTACCGGAAGGTGACATGCATCAGGACATAGACGTGGACGAGAGAGCGGTGGAACTGGTGAGTGCAATAACCAGAGCGGCCTCTCCGTCTCCATGGTCGGCCGAACTATGGGAACTGCGTCAACCTGTCAGAAGGCTGAGGAGGCACTACCAGCGCAGTGTCGTCTGGCAGGAACGACAAAGGTGGCAGTTGCTATATAGACAGGCAAAGCAGAGGTTCCAAAAGGAACTGCGAGAGGAGAGGACGTGTTAAGTCAGCTAGTCTTGGACCCATGGGGGCTCCCCTATAAGCTGGTAAGAGAGAAAATCCGCTCTCCTATGGAGTTATCGACAGTCAGGCTCGGGGACAGGATGACGGAGTCTTGGCAGGAGACTGCGGAGGTCCTCCTCCGGTCTCTGCTGCCTGACGACAGTGCGGATGGGGAGACTGAAGTGCAACGGCAACTGCGAAATGATGATCAAGACACATATAATAACGAGACGGCTGTCTACCACTTCTCTGAAGAGGAGGTGGCAGCCCATATAAGACCACTAAAAAGAGGGAAAGCACCTGGGCCAGACGGCATTGTGGCGGAGGTGTTGCAATTCCTGGCCCCCAAGCTGATTGCGCCACTTACTCATCTCTGCAATGAGTGCCTAAGGCAAAGGAAGTTTCTGAGGAAGTGGAAAACAGCAAATGTAGTTATAATAAAGAAAGGACATGATAAGGACCCTGCAGAAATAAAGTCATACAAGCCGATTTGCTTCTTAGATCTGTTTGGGAAGATTCTGGAGAAACTGCTGGCTGACAGACTGGCAGCACACCGAGTGCTGTGCGGGATGAGCAGCAGGCAGTTCGGCTTCGGGTCGAGGCGGTCGGCATCTGATGCAATCGCCCTGGCGGCTCGACCCCGCACAAGAACGTGGTTGGCATCATGGTGGATATCAGAGGCGCCTTCGACAACCTGTGGTGGGCTTCGCTCTTCTCCTGCTTGCGGGAGAAAGAGTGTCCAGGGCCGCTATATGGTTGCCGAGGAGCTATTGTAAGAATCGGGAGGTCTGGCTATCAGCCCCTAGCGAGAGAGTTGGAAAAGCAATCACTAATGGATACCCTCAAGGATCCGTTTTAAGACCCCTCTTTTGGGACATCCACATGGAGCCGCTACTAGACAGCCTACAACAAAGTGAAGAAGTGCTAGAGGTGATAGCCTACGGAGACGACCTCCTCCTGTTGGTCGGCGGCCGCAGCCCGGAAGACATAGAACCGAAAATTGAGAGAGCCATAGAGAAACTTCAACAATGATGCCACAATACTAAAATGACAATTTCACCCAGAAAATCCACATACCTGCTGTTAAAAGGACATCTATTTAGAAATTCCACTGTTAGAATTGACGGCTCGCCAGTTCTCTGATAGCCGGCCGGAGAGGCCGAGCGGTTCTAGACGCTACAGTCTGGAACCAAGCGACCGCTACAGTCGCAGGTTCGAATCCTGCCTCGGGCATGGATGTGTGTGATGTCCTTAGGTTAGTTAGGTTATGTAGTTCTAAGTTCTAGGGGACTGATGACCTTAGAAGTTAAGTCCCATAGTGCTCAGAGCCAGTTCTCTGGCGACGTGAGACACGCTACCCAGGAGTCATCATTGATGAGAGGTGGAATTTCGGGAAACACATTGATACCGATTAAGCAATCTTATCTCGATAGGACAGAAGAGATTCCATCTTCCCCCAAACCTTATCAAACTTTACCATAATAGCATCTTAATCTCAGTAGTGGGTTACGGCTCGGGAGTGTGGGCGCACAGGCTCACGAGGGTTGTGACCGCCATGACAGTGAGTAGAGTCCAGAGGAGTATGATACTGAGATCTGTGGGTCATAATGGGGCTTTGCCCACTGGACATCAAGATGAGGGAACAAGCGGCGTGGTACTGGGCCCAAAATGTGAATTTTGAGAAAATCGAAGACATTAGGGGCGTGAGGGTGGAGGACAAAAGGGAAACAAGGAGAAGAGGGGAGGAACTTTGGCATGGGTCGTGAGAGGTAGAAGAATCTGGACGTAGAACTTTCCAAGTCATACCAGATGTGAGGGAGCGCTTGGACATGAAATACTTTGAGCCAACACGAGGACTGATCCTTTTTCTCACTGACCATAGACCCTACCCGACGCACTTATTTCGGTTTGGGAAGAGGGCTAGGCCCGCGTGTGACTGTGGCGTGTCAGAGAGTACTCCCGACCATGTGGTTTACGAGTACCCCCCTCTTCAATGATGTTGTGACTACACTTTGAGAAAGACTTCCGAACCGTGACAAATACCAATAGCTTAGACGAGAAGACACTTTCCAACTGCTAAACACATTGGCTAATGAGGTATAACGAAAAGTTTAACAGAATACCTGAGGGACATGAACTAAATAACAACTGAGACAACCAACACCTATTGCGTCAAGAGCCCTATTCCCATACCGCCTGTGCGTGGACTGGCCGACTTTCCATCATAGTTGTAATCCGCCACGTGCAGGACTAGGGGGAGTGGGGGTCGATGCTACCGATAAGGACATGCACCGGATATGACGCAGGATAAGTTAGTTTGTAGGACTTAGTTTAGGAAAATTAAGTTAGGGAAGTGCAGCGATTAAACATCTTGGCCTGCCCTGTGCCAGGGGCATGCTCTTCGGGTTTAGCTCGATGAGCAAGGCTATTAAAGTAGGTTTATATCTTACTGGCACACATGTGACGCTGCAGGCGATAGGAACTAGTTATAAGAAATACATGTAAGTCGTAGGTATTTGATATTAAATGCCCATTGTTTGTAATTCAAACTGTAACTCACTTGAAAATTGTAATTAGCTGCAACATAATTATATCAGTTGTATAATTATTATGACCCAATAATCAGATAAGGAAGTGGGTTTACGTTGTATGATTATTATGGTTTAAAATAAAGAAATTAAAAAAAAAAAAACATGTTGCCTGGTCCGACGAGACTCGTTTCAAATTGTATCGAGCGGATGGACATGTACAGGTATGGACCGTGCATGTCAGAAGGGGACTGTTCAAGCTGCTGGAGGCTCTGTAATTGTGTGACGTGTGCAGTGGGAGTGACGAGGAACACCTGATCCGTCTAGATACGGCTCTGACTGGTGACTCGCACTAAGCATACTGTCTGATCACCTGCATCCATTGATGCCCATTGTGTATTCGGGCGGACTTGGGCAATTCCAGCTGGACAATGCGACACTGCACACGTCCAGGATTACTACAGAGTGGCTCCAGGAACACTTGTGCTTGCCACCAAACTCCCCAGACATGAACATTAGTTAGCATATCTGGGATGCCTTGGGACGTGCTGACCAGGAGACATTTCCAACCCCTCGTACTCGCACGGATTTATGGACAGCCCTGTGGAATTCATGTCAGGTCCCTCCAGCACTACCTCAGACATTAGTCAAGTCCATGTTGTGGCACTTCTGCGTTCTCGTCGGGCCCCTACACGATACGAGGCAGGTGTACCCGTTCCTTTGACTCTTCTCTGTATAATTTAATATTTACGAAATGGCAGCATTTTCTGAAGTACGTTAAGAACCACCTGGAAATGACATAACAGCCAAATTGGACTACTGTTCGAAAGCACGAATTGGAAATTGTTGTCGTTCCAGAAATTTGGTTCTATCACGCGCGAAGAAAATAATATAACATCTGTTGTTGTTCTTGTTATTCTGGTCCTCCGTTTAATGGCTGGTTTCATACGACTCTCCAGGCCCATTTAAAATGGATGTTTGTTGTAGAATATTAATCCTTTCTCGTAACAGCTTAACTGTCGAGTGTGATTGCTATTGAGTTTTAGAGCGATTGTTGTGACGTAAGACATATGATTTTTCCAGTGCGGTAGAATAACGAAATATTGGTCAGGGTAAGTATGCTAACTAAGTTTTAAGCAATGCAGGAAGTTTCATATGCCAAGTGACATTTATCTTGAGCAGGAGACCAAAATAACTTTTCATTACATATGTGCTGTGTCTGCAGCTTTGGGGGGAGTTAACGAATTTGGTTAGCATCTCACTTCTGTTGAACAGAGCTTAAGAAGGAATAAATTGTCATGCTCATTAGGAATTGGCATACAGTTACAGATATTGACAGTAAAAATTTGTTTCTTGGATTTTCATATGAAAGCATGTGCAACAGATGCATATGTTCGAATCAAATATGTTCGAGTCAAAACCTTTGGAATTATGAGGGTAAATCAGCCACCTGTGAGAAACTCTAATCCGTTCACGACTCACCTTGAGGACAAAGAAAGAGTGAAAATGGCTCTGAGCACTATGGGACTTAACGTCTGAGGTCATCAGTCCCCTAGAACGTAGAACTACTTAAACCTAACTAACCTAAGGACATCACACACATCCATACCCGAGGCAGAATTCGAACCTGCGACCGTAGCGGTCGCGCGGTTCCAGACTGTAGCGCCTAGAACCGCTCGGCCACACCGGCCGGCGCACAAAGAAAGAGTGGTTGCTGGAGATTTAAACATAGATTTTCCTAAATACCCCTTCAAGTAAGAATTTACTGCAGTCGGTAACACTAGCATTCAACTTAATTTCTACTGCACACTTCCAGACTATGTTAAATAATTGCTCAAGAACAGCCTTTCATAATATCTTTGTACAAAATTATATTACAAGACAAATAGGCACTGGTATCTCATATTATGGCATTTAGTTCCTTGTGTTAAATGATAACACTGATCAGGATTCAAAATCTACTAAATCTGATCTCAGGAAGGCAGTTAGACAACAGCTTATTATTTTAGATAATCGCGGCGATATACGTAGTGCAGAAGACAGAAATGAAATTTACAAGAGAATTATTAATAATGTCCTAACTTTATTTCAAAATAATTCCACCGCTCCCCCCCCCCCCCCCCACTTCCCACAAATGTAGCCTAGATAAACCAGTGTCTGCACAAAAATCCATGCTTTACGTAAGGAGTAAAAGTAACGTACAGGATAAAAATCAAATTAAATTGTACTTCAGTCAGAAACAGCTGTGATGTTGATTGATGCTATAGCTCGTTAGTAGGCGTGCTGCAAAATACTGACTATAGTTTCACACACAACTACTCAAATGTATCACGAGAAGAAGAGAGTCACATCAGGTAACAATACAGGAAGTAATGCGGACAGAGGACGGTGTTCTGATCAACATTACATCAGTATTTAATTCATTTGCAGACTAGTAATTATAACTGTTACCAGTAATTTGTAAGTAGATTGGTATCTCGAAGTACGTGTATTAGGAGCAAGCTACACTGCTGGCCACCGTAAATGCAACACCCTGAAGGAAGCATCCGAATCAAGTGAATTTTACACCATGGGTTTGCAGCGATGAGATATGCAACTGATTAGAATTTCAGCGCAGACGCACATCACGCGCGCCTGTGGCGCCACCTCATAGCGCCATTTAAGGCTTGGCGATTTCGACGAGTGTACGTTCGGCACGTGTGTTTACCTTGTGGTTGTTTCACATGACGATCGGTTATGCCTCGTAGACAACAGCGAACATCTTTTGATCAAGTATCCGAGTTCGACAGAGGAAGGATAGTGGCTTACCGAGATTGTGGATTATCATACAGAGAAATCGCTAGTCGTGTTGGAAGAAACCAAACAACTGTAATGCGGATATGTGACCGTTGGATGCAGGAGGGTACGACGGACCGACGTGGTCGATCGCATTCACCTCGGTGCACCACTGCACGTGCTGATAGGCAAATTGTGCGCATGGCAGTGACGGATCGCTCAGTGACATCCCGAACCATAGCACAGCACATTGCGTCTGTAACGCATCATCCAGTGTCTGCGCGTACCATTCGACGCCGTTTACAGCGGAGTGGTCTGTCCGCAAGACGTCCATTGCTTCGTCTACCATTGACGCAGAACAACAGACGTCTCCGTCGCCAATGGTGTGATGACAGACGGATGTGGACGACAGAATGGAATGACGTTGTCTTTACTGACGAGGCACGCTTCTGTCTGCAGCACCACGATGGTCGGATTCGAGTGTGGAGACACCGTGGAGAGAGGATGCTGGACAGCTGCATTATGCACCGCCACACTGGTCTTGCACCGGGTATTATGGTATGGGGCGGTATTGGATATTACTCTCGCACGCCTCTAGTACGCATTGCCGGTACTTTAAATAGCCGGCGCTACATATCCGAGGTGCTGGAGCCAGTTGTCCTTCCCTACCTTCAGGGCTCGGCCACAGCCATATTTCAACAGGATAATGCGCGACCACACGTGGCACGCATTGTCCAAAGGTTCTTCGTCAATAACCAGATTGAATTGCTTCCCTGGCCGGCTCGCTCTCCGGATCTTTCGCCGATAGAAAACATGTGGTCCATGGTTGCTCAACGAGTGACCCAGATTACATCCCCAGCTGCCACACCAGATGATATTTGGCAACGTGTGGAAGCTGCTTGGCCTGCTGTACCCCAGGAACACATCCAACGTCTCTTTGACTCAATGCCGAGACGTGTGGCAGCGGTGATCTCCAACAATGGCGGCTACTCTGGCTACTGATTCTGGCAGGAACCACATGTCACAGACGTCTGTAAACGTAATCATTTGATACTTGGTCAACAAGTTACCTACAAAATAAATTTTGTTGTGCTACCTCTTGTCTTTCTTGGTGTTGCATTTACGGTGGCCAGCAGTGTATTAATGCTTGCCGGCCGAAGTGGCCGTGCGGTTAAAGGCGCTGCAGTCTGGAACCGCAAGACCGCTACGGACGCAGGTTCGAATCCTGCCTCGGGAATGGATGTTTGTGATGTCCTTAGGTTAGTTAGGTTTAACTAGTTCTAAGTTCTAGGGGACTAATGACCTCAGCAGTTGAGTCCCATAGTGCTCAGAGCCATTTGAACCATTTTTATTAATGCTTATTTTTCCCCTGAGCAGCACGTCAGGTGTTGAAATGTGGATGGTCGGATGCAAAACGGTTAGCCTATACTCCCAGGCGTAGTTCAATTCGCGGTTAAAGTACGAACATGTAGTAATAATCTTAGATCATAAAATCTGTAATGTCTTTGTGGGAAGACTGCTTGACACAGAGAAAAATTAATAAAGACACTGACGTATGTACATATTAATGTACCACATATAAAAATATCTGCACTTATACCCACACACCTTGTATATAGAAAATATGGGCTACAGTAAGGGGAACTGATAGAACCAGAAATGTTATAAGGGTCGCATATGTGCTCTGTGTCGCAAAACTTTTCAGACGAGATTCAAATATTCAGTAGATGCTGCCATGGAATACCTCGAACATACCATTGCGTGTGAATGAATTGACCTTCACTGCATCAGAAGAAGTATAAACCATAAAATCTGGAAAATCGGAAAAATCTAGTGATTATTATGAAATATCAACAAAATTAACTAAAGAGCTTTTTTGAGTTTTAGTAATATATTATTTTTCATGTGCTATCACTCACCCACGCTGGAGCGTTTCTCGATTCTCAAAAAAAAATTCTGAAATGAAACCTCTGTGCCAGAAAAGAGATACTTTCAAACTCTTTTGCTTTTGAAGTACCTCTTGTGAGGTGTAACAGTGAAGTGTTTCAAACAAGGAAGGTTTTTTCCATACAATAGTATTTTTGCATGGATGAGTTCATACATATAAAACATAACGAACACTTCAATGCCAGAGCTGACACTGTAGGTCAGAATCAGCTGGGGGACTGTTTGAGCTAAAGCTGTGATTTCACGTCTGGCAAACTACCTCTTGAGTGCTGGTACCTGTTTGATCTTCTGATGTTCAGCAGTTTTGATGGGGCTGTACTATCAAAACTGACGTATTTATGTGATATGATGTGACACATAAATAACATATGAGCTTTCATTTTGTGGAAATGTTTAGTAATAGAAAATGTTATTGATATTCAAGGATGTGTGCACAGCTGATCATATGGTTCATAAAATGCACAAAAACTAATTTTAAAAAAGGAATATCGATAAATAAAAGTAAGTTATCTAAACAAGTATAAACTACGGTATATAATTTCGTAAGTAGCGTAATCAGACGGTGTGTTATTAAATAACATTTATCATCTTAATTCAGTGTTATGACTTTTTGATTTCACTATACCATAGTTCCTCCACCAGTTAAAAAGGAAAATTTGCTCTCATTAGTAAACAGAACATCATTCCACCCCTCACACCCTTTTAAATGTGGATCCTTGCGATCCATAACCTACTGATTTTCTTTACCACTCTTCAGCATTTGTCATTTCAGTCCTCTGGACAGCTGATTCACTTGCTCTCTCATTAAATTCTTGTAGCAGATGGACCGTAGTTTTAGGAGCCCCTCATAGAGATTTCAGCTTAATTTTTGTAGTGATTAATGTCCTTCCTCTTTCATTTAGATTCCTTAAATGTTCTTTATGAGGGCCCCATTCTATGCGATCCTCCTCCTCGAATTATCATAAGACTCTCAAAGGTACTTCGGCGATGATCCAGCATACTAATAATTTCTGGGTGAATGTAATCCTTCAGTCGGTGAAAGATGCTGTCCAACCGTTGTGCGAATTCCCTTACGTCCCACTGCGGTGCTCAATACCACGCGGCGCAAATGACAGAAACGGAGAAAGAGGCTGTGTATTAACATACACAATGCGCATCATTTATGTAACGGGCATTTCCGCATCAGTTATTTCTTTGAAGAAAGGTTATTCACCTATTGCTGCGATACACGTTACTTCGTTATTCAACAGCTATCTATTAATCCGAAGCATTTTCTCTTATGTTTCATACTTACTCACAAAGAAAACTTCGTTAAAAACATTGCCTTTTCGAATACTAATGACGGCGTATCTATGTCAGTTTCATTACTTCTTTGTCATCCAGTCACAGGGTCGTCAACCAGTGCATTATTTACGAAATGATCCTTGTATCACCACATTCCACATCATTTGCAATAATAACGTTAGAACAATAACAGTCAACTGTTTTTACCTAGAATTTAAAATCACTTCCATTTCGCAATTAATCACTTTAAATGAGAAACAAACTTTTCTGGTGGGGAGGACTTGGATCCCTTCCTCTCTTTATTAGTCGCTCATTTCAAGCAAATTTTCAGTAAATGATAGCATGCACTTTGCTGGTAGTTTCCTGCAGCTGCGGTCTGGGTAGAGTCGTCACATGACGGTAACACGAAATTTGTGCGTCAGAGCTCTTTTGTCGGTGCCGCGCTGCTTGAGCTGCCCAAATCCTGTTCGCTAGGGGAATATTAAGCCGTATTCCCATCATATCTTCTTCCTTTCCATGAAACGAAAACGAAACGAAAAGAGTCAAATATTCACACGTCGAGGGAGACACCATTAGGACTTTTCTTATAACTGTTATATAGCAGACTAAGTAACGACTCATTCTAAAGTGGCCAA
The DNA here is from genome assembly GCF_023898315.1 of Schistocerca nitens. Lineage (NCBI taxonomy): Eukaryota > Metazoa > Arthropoda > Insecta > Orthoptera > Acrididae > Schistocerca > Schistocerca nitens. The sequence goes on along the minus strand of NC_064615.1, from coordinate 1,174,147,929 downwards.
CAGCAGACAGCATTCGTCGCTTATCAGTATCGAAACTAATGCTTATAACCCGAGAAATGGATTAAGGACGTTCTTCTTCTTTGTCATTTCGCTGCTGCACACTTGGAATGGACAGATGGTCAAGCAATCAGTGCTCGCACAAGTTATGAGTAGCTATTACATCTTTCAGTTCCAAGCTCAATTAGGATTCACGTAAATGTGAGAGGAAGTGTTCTGTGGTACTAGTTTTTGCAGTTTATTCCAAATCCTAAACCAAAGGTAACGTGTCAGAGATTTTCATGTTGCCGATGTGAGACTATTATTAAATTTTTACAAAATTCCCTTTTGTTCTTTTATGAAATGTGTCTACAAAGAAAAGAAAATTGAGGATTTGCTAGATGATGATCGATTTGGCTTTCCCAAAAGTAAGGACACAGAAAGGCAAATCTTACGTTACGAACGATAATGGAAGTAACAATTCAGAAACATCAGGACTTTAGTTGAAAAAAGCTTCCGCAAAAGTATAGTGGTCGAAGATGCACGAATTTGTGATAAAAATCGGGGTAAGCAATAGAGAAAGGCGGATAATACACAATATACACAACAACTATGATGGAACAACAAGAATTTCCAGACCAAAAAACCGCCACTCGGATTAAAAAGTTTATAATCCAGGAGTGTATTCTTTTGCCATTACGGTTCAATCTATACATCACAGAAGAAATGATGGACATAAAAGGAACGTTCAAGCGTGGGATTAAAATCAGGGTGAAAGGATATCAATGGTAAGATTCGCTGATTACGTTGCAATCTTCAGTCAAGGCTATGAAGAACTGCAGGACGTATTGAACGGAAAGAGCAGTCTCATATGTACAGAATATCGATAGAGAGAAAACTGAAGGAAAACCAAATTAATGGGTAGTAGCAGAGATGATCCGCGCGGGATTAGTCGAGCGGTATAAGGCGCTGCAGTCATGGACTGTGGGGCTGGTCCCGGCAGAGGTGCGAGTCCTCCCTCGGATATGGGTGTTTGTGTTTGTCCTTAGGATAATTTAGGTTAAGTAGTGTGTAAGCTTAGGGACTGATGACCTTAGCAGTTAAGTCCCATCAGATTTGACACACATTTAATTTGATTTGAGTAGCATACATGAGAATACCGAGAAACGTGACAGAATTAGTGATCACGAAGTAGATGAAGTTAAGGTATTGTGATACCTAGGCAGCAAACCAACCCAAACGAACCGAGCCAGGAGGACATAAAAAAGCAGAATGGCACTGGCAAAAAAGCCATTCCTGGCGAAGAGAAGCCTGGTAATACCAAATATCGGTCGTAATCTGAGCAAGAAATTGTTGAGGATTTCCGTTTGTTAGTGAATCATGAACTGTTGGAAAACCGGGAAAGTAGCGAACCAAAGGGTTTGAGATGTGGTGCTATAGAAGGATGTTGACTGGTAAGATAAGGAATGAAAAGGTTATCTTCAGAATTGGCGAAAGCAGGAACAAATGCATAACACAGGTAAGAAAAACGAACAGGGTGATAGGACATCTATTAAAACATTAGGAGCCGGCCGCGGTGGCCGTGCGGTTCTAAGCGCTCCAGTCCGGAGCCGCGCTGCTGCTACGGTTGCAGGTTCGAAACCTGCCTCGGGCATGGGTGTGTGTGATGTCCTTAGGTTAGGTTTAGGTAGTTCTAAGTTCTAGGGGACTGATGACCACAGCAGTTGAGTCCCATAGTGCTCAGAGCCATTTGAACCAAAACATTAGGGAATAGCTTTAGTGGTACTAGTGGGAGTAGTGGAGAGTGAAACTATAGGGATACATCGAGCAAACAAATGAGGATAGTGGTTAAAGGTGCGACTGTGAGATGAAGAGGATGGTGCAGGAGAGGAATTTAAGGCGGGTCGCATCGAATCAGTCAGATGATTTAAACCAAAGTCAGGTTCCAGGTTCACAATGGCGGTTTCAGCTTCGATCTATGGAGATAAACAGTTCACAGCCGTCACTGTGGCAGGAGGTCCCTTGGATGCTACACTGATGTGAAGATGGCCGTATTTAGTGTCTGTCAACGACATTATGAAAGTAAATCAAAGAATTGTCGTGAGATATAGTGAAAGTAGGAGCAGAACCTTTTTCAATTAATGCCTTTTACAAATCGAAAAGTAACATTCGAAAACGACCTGTTTGTAATTCCTTCCTGCATTTAGGCGAGATGGAATATTTTGAAAGTATAAAGTGCCGTCTGTCTCTTATTTGCGTTCTTCAGTACATCAGTCAACTCAGAAGAGTAAGCTCTGCAGCTAGTCAGCTATTTTTCCAGTGTTATGGGGTCAAAGATCATGCCATACGATTATGCGGTTGAATACCACAAACATACTTAACATGCTCTGTATTCAAATACAGAGAGGCAGAATAAGCCATTGCGGCCGGCAACGCCTATGTAAGACAACAAGTGTCTGGTGCAGTTGTTAGATCGGTTACTGCTGCTACAATGGCAAGTTATCAGGATTTAAATGAGTTTGAAGGTGGTGTTATAGTCGGCGCATTAGCGATGGGACACAGAATCTCTAAGGTAGCAATAAAGTGGGCATTTTTCTGTACGATCATTTCAAGTGTGTACCGTGAATATCAGGAATCCGGTAAATCATAAAATCTTAGACATCGCCGCGGCAGGGAAAAGATCCTGCAAGAACGGTACCAACGACGACCGAAGAGAATCGTTCAACGGGACAGGAGTGCAACCGTTCCGCAAATTGCTGCAGATTTCTATGCTGGGCCGTCAACAAGTGTGAGCGTGCAAACCATTCAACGAAACATCATCGTTATGGGCTTTCGGAGGGATGGACGTGTACGGGTATGGAAACAGCCTCACGAATCCATGGACCCTGCGTGTCAGCAGGGAACTGTTCAAGCTAGTGGAAGCTCTGTAATGGTGTGTGCAGCTGGAGTGATATGAGACCCGTGATACATTTATATACGAATCAATTCATGTCCATTGTGCATTCCGATACACTTGGACAATTGCACCATGAGAATGCGACACCCCACACATCTCCCCAGACCTGAATATTATTGAGCATATCTGGGATGCTTTGCAACGTGCTGTTCGGAAGACATCTCTCGTACTCTTATGGGTTTGTGGACAACCTTGCAGGATTCATGGCGTCAATTCCCTCCCAGCACTACTTCAGATATTAATCAAATCCAAGCTACTTCGTGTTGCGGCACTTCTGCGTGCTCGCGGGGGCCCTGCACGCTATTAGGCAGGTGTACCAGTTTCTTTGGCTCTTCAGTATATATATATATATATATATATATATATATATATATATATATATATATATATATATATATATGTGTGTGTGTGTGTGTGTGTGTGTGTGTATGTGTGTGTGTGTGAGAGAGAGAGAGAGAGAGAGAGAGAGAGAGAGAGAGAGAGAGAGAGAGAGAGGAAAAATTCGTCGATTTTATCCGATGACTGCATATGCCACCTGTGGAGTGGTGGATAATGCTTTCACCGTCGTCCCTCAACAGAGAAGGTAATGTGGCATAGCTGTCTGTCTCCATGTCTGCCGTTTAACAGGGAATGTTCACAGTCAGAAGTCTTACTGTGGTGCAACGTGTGCAACAAGCAGGCAAATGTTCCACAGAGACGCACTCGTGCTTCCTACAGCCAGATGAAAGGTGTCAAATTGTGGCCTTCCGAGTGGCGGAATAGTCGGAGCTCCGCCACACAAGTTGGAGGTGCTGCGTCAGTTGTGCTGGGTTGCTGGTACCAGTGGTCACGTGAAAGTTCTGACTTCCGCAAACCAGGTTCCGGACGTCCATGCAGCACAGACGCCGGCCAGTACTGTTGTATTGTAACGGTGACACTGGCAGACTATACGGCTAGGACAGCACAGATAAGAGGACTTCTGAGCTACCGGCCGTGGCGGCCGAGCGGTTCTAGGCGCTACAGTCTGGAAACGCGCGACCGCTACGGTCGCAGGTTCGAATCCTGCCTCGGGTATGGATGTGTGTGTTGTCCTTAGGTTAGTTAGGTTTAAGTAGATCTAAGTTCTAGGGGACTGATGACCACAGCAGTTAAGTCCCATAGTGCTCAGAGCCATTTGAACCATTTTTTTTGGCTTCTGAGCTCAGACGTGACAACACGAGCTCTTACGAACCGTTTATTAGCAGTTCGACTATGCACACTCGCACCTATAGCCCCGTATTCCACTTATGCGACAATGTGGACGTGCACGGCTAGAGTGGTTCCGTCAGGTGATCACTTGGAATTTCGCGCCCTGGTCTTCATCGATGAAAGCAGTCTCTGCCTACACTCACGTGATGGTCGTTTGCCCACACGTCTTAGACCTGGTGAGCGCTGTGTCGTTCTGTGCATTCGCCTGAGATACACTGGCCCCAACCCAGGCCTTGTGGTCTGGGTTGCGATAAGCTTCAACTCTCGTCCACCTTGGGTGTTTGTGGAAGAGACGCGAACCAGTGCTTGGTAAGTGCAGAATGTTGTTAGACTAGTTCTTTTGCCAGTCGTGCAACAGGAAGGCGATTTGTTGTTCCAACAGAATAATTCCCGTCTACACACTGCCTGTGAAACTCAACATGCTCTGCAAGACGTGCACCAACTTTCTTGGCCAGCATGATCTTCAGTCGAGCACATGTGGGATATATTGGGACGAGAAGTGACTCACGCGACTCATCAGCCAACTACTTTTACAGAACTACGTGAACAATTCGAGCAGGCGTGGCATAACGTATCCCACGACAGTATTCCTCATCCGTACGATCGACTGGATGCCACAGTCATCGCCCGCATTGCCACCCTTGGAAGCTACACCACGTATTGATGTGAGTGTTTCAGCATAAGTATACAGGGTGAGTCACCTAACATTACCGCTGGATATATTTCGTAAACCACTTCAAATACTGACGAATCGATTCCACAGACCGAACGTGAGGAGAGGGGCTAGTGTAATTGGTTAATACAAACCATAAAAAATGCACGGAAGTATGTGTTTTAACACAAACCTACATTTTTTTTAAATGGAACCCCGTTAGTTTTGTTAGCACATCTGAACATGTAAACAAATACGTAATCAGTGCCGTTTGTTGCATTGTAAAATGTTAATTACATCCGGAAATATTGTAACCTAAAGTTGACGCTTGAGTATCACTCCTCCGCTGTTCCATCGTGTGTATCGGAGAGCACCGAATTACGTAGGGATCCAAAGGGAACGGTGATAGACCTTAGGTACAGAAGAGACTGGAACAGCACATTACGTCCACATGCTAACATCTTTTGATTGGTCTTTTTCACTGACGCACATGTACATTACCATGAGGGGTGAGGTACACGTACACACGTGGTTTCCGTTTTCAATTACGGAGTGGAATAGAGTGTGTCCCGACATGTCAGGCCAATAGATGTTCAATGTGGTGGCCATCATTTGCTGCACACAATTGCAATCTCTGGCGTAATGAATGTCGTACACGCCGCAGTACATCTGGTGTACTGTCGCCGCAGGCTGCCACAATACGTTGTTTCATATCCTCTGGGGTTGTAGGCACATCACGGTACACATTCTCCTTTAACGGACCCCACAGAAAGAAGTCCAGAGGTGTAAGATCAGGAGAACGGGCTGGCCAATTTATGCGTCCTCCACGTCCTATGAAACGCCCGTCGAAGATCCTGTCAAGGGTCAGCCTAGTGTTAATTGCGGCATGTGCAGGTGCACCATCATGCTGATACCACATACGTCGACGCGTTTCCAGTTGGACATTTTCGAGCAACGTTGGCAGATCATTCTGTAGAAACGCGATGTATGTTGCAGCTGTTTGGGCCCCTGCAATGAAGTGAGGACCAATGAGGTGGTCGCCAATGATTCCGTACCATACATTTACAGTCCACGGACGCTGTCGCTCTACCTGTCTGAGCCAGCGAGGATTGTCCACGGACCAGTAATGCATGTTCCGTAGATTCACTGCCCCGTGGTTTGTGAAACCCGCTTCATCGGTAAACAGGTAGAAGTGCAACGCATTCTCTGTTACTGCCCATTGACAGAATTGCACTCGATGATTAAAGTCATCACCATGTAATTGCTGATGTAGCGACACATGAAACGGGTGAAAGCGGTGACGATGCAGTATGCGCATGACACTACTTTGACTCAGTCCACCGGCTCTCGTAATGTCCCGTGTACTCATGTGTGGGTTCATGGCAACAGCAGCTAACACACCAACTGCACCCGCTTCACCTGTGACGGGCCTGTTACGGACCCGTTTGCGTGCTACGACCATACCTGTTGCATACAGTTGGCGGTAGATGTTTTGCAATGTGCGGCACGTTGGATGCTCTCTGTCCGGGTACCGTTCTGGTTTCAGCTGCATTTCGTCGACACTCGCCACAGATGAGTATCATCTCCGCCTTTTCAGAATTCGAATACACCATGGTCACAGTTCCTACAGCACTACACTATCACAGACGTTTGGTAACACGGTGTACTACAGTTGGTCTGCGTGCGGAGACGAATGCAGAATAATAATAGCAGCAAGCGCTACATGCGGACACTGCGACAGCTAGACCAAACCACAACAGTTTACTACAGCCACACTCGTAAACACGGTCGTCATCGTAAACATGTCCCTGCAGATTCTGCTCGCCGACCGTGGCCCGTGTTTGTTACAACACGCAACTGAACGTCGGAGGTTTCAAGCGTCAACTTTAGGTTACAATATCTCCGGATGTAATTAACATTTTACAATGCAACAAACGGCACTGATTACACATTTGTTTATATGTTCAGATGTGCTAACAAAACTAACGTGGTTCCATTTAAAAAAACGTAGGTTTGTGTTAAAAAACATACTTCCGTGCATTTTTGTATGGTTTGTATTAAACAATTACACCAGCCCCTCTCCTCACGTTCGGTCTGTGGAATCGGTTCGTGAGTATTTGATGTGGTTTACGAAATACACTCCTGGAAATTGAAATAAGAACACCGTGAATTCATTGTCCCAGGAAGGGGAAACTTTATTGACACATTCCTGGGGTCAGATACATCACATGATCACACTGACAGAACCACAGGCACATAGACACAGGCAACAGAGCATGCACAATGTCGGCACTAGTACAGTGTATATCCACCTTTCGCAGCAATGCAGGCTGCTATTCTCCCATGGAGACGATCGTAGAGATGCTGGATGTAGTCCTGTGGAACGGCTTGCCATGCCATTTCCACCTGGCGCTTCAGTTGGACCAGCGTTCGTGCTGGACGTGCAGAGCGCGTGAGACGACGCTTCATCCAGTCCCAAACATGCTCAATGGGGGACAGATCCGGAGATCTTGCTGGCCAGGGTAGTTGACTTACACCTTCTAGAGCACGTTGGGTGGCACGGGATACATGCGGACGTGCATTGTCCTGTTGGAACAGCAAGTTCCCTTGCCGGTCTACGAATGGTAGATCGGTGGGTTCGATGACGGTTTGAATGTACCGTGCACTATTCAGTGTCCCCTCGACGATCACCAGTGGTGTACGGCCAGTGTAGGAGATCGCTCCCCACACCATGATGCCGGGTGTTGGCCCTGTGTGCCTCGGTCGTATGCAGTCCTGATTGTGGCGCTCACCTGCACGGCGCCAAACACGCATACGACCATCATTGGCACCAAGGCAGAAGCGACTCTCATCGCTGAAGACGACACGTCTCCATTCGTCCCTCCATTCACGCCTGTCGCGACACCACTGGAGGCGGGCTGCACGATGTTGGGGCGTGAGCGGAAGACGGCCTAACGGTGTGCGGGACCGTAGCCCAGCTTCATGGAGACGGTTGCGAATGGTCCTCGCCGATACCCCAGGAGCAACAGTGTCCCTAATTTGCTGGGAAGTGGCGGTGCGGTCCCCTACGGCACTGCGTAGGATCCTACGGTCTTGGCGTGCATCCGTGCGTCGCTGCGGTCCGGTCCCAGGTCGACGGGCACGTGCACCTTCCGCCGACCACTGGCGACAACATCGATGTACTGTGGAGACCTCACGCCCCACGTGTTGAGCAATTCGGCGGTACGTCCACCCGGCCTCCCGCATGCCCACTATACGCCCTCGCTCAAAGTCCGTCAACTGCACATACGGTTCACGTCCACGCTGTCGCGGCATGCTACCAGTGTTAAAGACTGCGATGGAGCTCCGTATGCCACGGCAAACTGGCTGACACTGACGGCGGCGGTGCACAAATGCTGCGCAGCTAGCGCCATTCGACGGCCAACACCGCGGGTCCTGGTGTGTCCGCTGTGCCGTGCGTGTGATCATTGCTTGTACAGCCCTCTCGCAGTGTCCGGAGCAAGTATGGTGGGTCTGACACACCGATGTCAATGTGTTCTTTTTTCCATTTCCAGGAGTGTATATCCAGCGGTAACGTTAGGTGACTCACCCTGTATATCCGGTACCTCGAAACAAGTTGTACTATTGATCTGTAAAAGTAATCATCTAATGTACTCTATATCACTGTTTCAACAACAAATCTCGAGTTCATTCGAAATATCTAAAGGGGTGTACTATTTTTTCCAGCAGTATGTACAGGGTGAACATTAATAACACTGAAAAAACCGCCGGGACGGATTCCTGATTACAAATGGAGGAAAAAAGGTCCTGTGAACATGTGTCCAGATGTTCATGGTAGATGGTGGTGGTGGTGGTGGTGGTTAGTGTTTAACGTCCCGTCGACAACGAGGTCATTAGAGACGGAGCGCAAGCTCGGGTTAGGGAAGGATTGGGAAGGAAATCGGCCGTGCCCTTTCAAAGGAATCATCCCGGCATTTGCCTGAAACGATTTAGGGAAATCACGGAAAACCTAAATCAGGATGGCCGGAGACGGGATTGAACCGTCGTCCTCCCGAATGCGAGTCCAGTGTGCTAACCACTGCGGTTCATGGTAGATGACGCTGATTGATGACAGTTCCTCTGACCGAATGCTGTGTGCTTCTTGTGTGTTGCAGGCTGTGTGATTGGCGCTGCAAACTGTATCCAGCAGAATGCTGAAGTATTCATGTCAGGAACAAGCGGAGATGGTTTTTGTGTATGGCCAAGCATGTGTAAATGGCAGAGAGGTGGCACGCCTATACCAAACCAAGTACCCTAAAAGACAGCAACCACATCAGACAACATTTCAAGCTCTTTTTGCGCGTGTATGTGTGATCATGGGTCCTTTCAGACTGACGAACCTCAAGGGAGACGAAGGACTGTACGTATACGAGATATGGAGGGCCACATACTATAGGATATGGAGATGAACTCTAGTACAAGCTCCAGGCAAGTGGCCCATCAACATAGCGTAAGCCAAAGTGCGATTGTGAGTGTCATGCATAACAGATGCTATTAACCCTATTATATGCTATTCTATGGAGCCCACTTTGAACATCTGTTGGGATGTACATGCGCTGCAGGTCTGTAGTATGTTACAGGATGATATGATGTCATTGCATGCACACCATTCATATCTGGACACATGCTCACTGGCCTTTTTTCCTCCATTTCAAGTCAGGAAACCGCCCTTGAAGTTTGCGGGTGTTATAAATGTTCACACTCCCCATATATATATATATATATATATATATATATATATATATATATATATATATATATATATAAAACTGTGGACATGGCATATATAAAATATATCCAATAGGTACTCCACCTGATGCTCATCAACAGTGACTTGCTATTCATCTGTGGACCCGGCATTCTGAGTAAGAGGTTGATTGGACCATACATTCTTCCATTCCGCCTCGATGGATACAGATATAGCATCTTTGTGGAATATGTGTTTACCAGAACTAATGTAGAATGTACCTCTGAATGTTACACAAAGGATGTAGTTCCAATACGATGGGAAACCAGCTCATTTTGGCATTGCTATGAGAAATCATGTGAGAGCCACCTTTCATAGATCAACGAAGATGTCCCTGTGGCCTGGCCACCAAGATCAAGTGACTTCACATGTCTGGATTTGTTCGTGTAGGGCTCTAGGGGCATGTGAAGCAGATGGTGCGTGAGACCGAAGTGGAAACAGAACAAGACCTCAGTGCTAGAACTGCTGTCGCCGCTGGTGCAACTGTGGACATGGCAAGAATCGTCTAAAGGATACCACAGTCAGTGGTGTAACGATGTACTGCGTGTATAAAAGCCAATATTCACGCATTCACCCAGTTCCTGTGACTGCCACTGTTGCAAGTAGCATGCTAAATTACCTTCCGTGTACATCGTTCTAGCATCAATAACTGCTGTGGCTCTCTACCTCCTGTGTTTCTTTCAATGAATAGTTTCGGAACATCTTGTATTTGATACATGAACACGTGAGTGAAGCTGTGGTGTCACCGCCAGACACCACACTTGCTAGGTGGTAGCCTTTAAATCGGCCGCGGTCCATTAGTATACGTCGGACCCGCGTGTCGCCACTGTCAGTAATTGCAGACCGAGCGCCACCACACGGCAAGTCTAGAGTGACGTCCTGGCACTCGCCCCAGTTGTACAGCCGACGTTCATAGCAATGGTTCACTTACAAATACGCTCTCATTTGCCGAGACGATAATTAGCATAGCCTTCAGCTACATTTGCTACGACCTAGCAAGGCGCCGTATTCAATTGATATTGAGATTCTATTAATGTATCATCAAGAGCTATGTTCTACAAATGTGGATTAAAGTTAAGTATTCCAGAAGCAACGTACTTTTCTTTACAGCATTCATTACGTATCCTGTTTCAGACCTCACGCCAGCCTGCGTGAGTTTAAGCGCGTGCCTTTCGGCTTCCTCTCATTGTGTCTAGGCTGTCTTGTCTAGACACAACAGAAGCCATGTGAAACAAGACATTATACAGCAAAAATTAATAAAACAAAACCTCAATTGTCCTCTTACTGATGTCAATAAGGCCAACTTCCGACAAGCAGTCGGTGTGCAGTACTGTCGACGTAATTACCCTCTTCCTCAGCTAATTTTTCTTTCTCCTGATGCAGTCATATTTATAAGAGGCGCGAACTTTGGCCTTTTTGTCTCGGTTACGGCGAGCCAAAGGCAGACGTCAAGGCCAGGCGAGGGCCATTTTTGTGTCGAGGGGACTCCTCGGCCATCGATCCGAGGCAAGTGGGCTCCGGCACGTAGCTGGAGAAAGGGCTTCTGCTAGGTTGGCAGGCCTGCTGGCGGGAAGAATGGATGAAAGGCAGGCGAAGGAGGAGGCAGGGGGTCTGCTTGCTCCTCCAGCGACTCGGCAAGAGACATTTATCTCTCAATGAATCACATCTGGGCTTCTTTGGGAATGTGGCAGTTCAAGAATCACTTCACTGTACATATGAAAGTTATAATTATGCTGGTTATGGATTAAATGAAGACTACTTTTAGGATGGAACTCGTGCTTCTAGATATGCCAGGCTGGTATGTGATATATTGGTGGCCATCGAAGTTGGTGAGGAAGAAATGGGTGAAAGGGGGTGGTAGTCATGCAAGAATACAAAGTAACACGAAAACTAACCATATACAGGGTGTAAAGTACTTAAACCGACAATCTGTGGGAGGTTGTAGGGGATATCAAAACAAATATTTTTTCCTAATGTCATTTTTCCTATGAGGATTATTTAATGACATTAGGTGCTCAGAGCCATATTTTTCGAACCTCCCAGAGTTTGTCGGTTTAAATACTTTTCACCCTGTAGAAAATACGAAGCACTGTAGAAAATTACGGGGAGTATTTAACACAGAATACAGGGACTGAGGAAAAACATAGAAACAACGCGATAAGTCCATGGTTGGACATAAATGCAGATGCTAGCCGAACCAGCAGGTTGTGCCGTCGTATTGGACCACGAACGGCAACTGTGCGATGTCTGTAATACGGTGCAAGTGGCCGTCGTGGTCCGAACAGCGTTCTGTGCAGTTTTGATTGCATTACATCGGAGTTAAGTAAATTCCAACTTGGAAAACTTGGTGGTGCTCTATCGTGGGTGCGTCCGTAACCAAAGTAGCCGAAGTCTTTTGTGTCTGAAGAGGCACCGTACCGAGGATTTATGTCATATCCAGCGGAAGCGAAAAAACGTTATCCACTAAGTCACAATGCGGACGAAAGTGTGCGTTATGTGATTGTGACAGACTGCCACTGAGGAGGATTGTGATGAAGAAAGAACGATAGCTGCCACACTCACTGCAGAACTGAATGTCTCAAAAGCGAACCGTAGCAGCACCAAAAAAGAATGTGAAGAGAGCTCGATGAGCTGGGAATCGGAGGGCTAGTTGGAGTTCTAAAATCATTCATCAGTCATGCAAATGTCCGAAACGGGAAGATGTAGTGTTGAAGCCATTTGGATAATGGAGCAATGGAAAAAAAATCATTTGGTCAGATGAGCCTTGTTTCACACAGTTCCCAGCTTCAGGTCGCTTTAAGGTCCGAAACTGAAACATGGCATGTATTCGTTTACAATTTGGACAGCCATACGATGGTATTCTGTGGATCCCCCGTTTACTCTGTGGGGTCGCCTTACTGCCAAGGACTATGTGACAGTTTTGGCTGATCAGCTCCATCGCACTGTACGACGTTTGCTCGCGAATGGTGGTGCTGTAATTCAACAAGATAGGCCACCTGTTCACGCTGCTCCCATTGCCCACTATTGGTTTTGTGAGAACCAGCATGACTGATGCATCTCTCCGCCCACCACGGTCACCAGAGCTCATTATTACTGAGCATCTGTTGTCTGATTTTGACAGAAGGGTGCATGCACGTCCAAAGAAACTTCACATCTTAATCAGAATAACACAGGGACTACAATATCGTATTTATCTGTCGATACGGGGCAAGTAACTTTCAAGTACGACGTCTGATCTGCACAGGAATATACATAATGGATGTACTCGTGCGAATACAGATCTTTGACGCGTGGGTGATGACATATGGAAGTTTTGGTCTGGCCGTGACTCGCGCACGGATAGCCAGCGTGTAAAGCGACCGCTCATGATAAGCGTGAAATCCTGTTTCGAGTCCCAGTCCTTCACAAATGTTCATTGCCGTCAATTCATTCTTCAGTTGATGATTGTCCTTATGCATGCTTGTCCGAAGGAAATTTGCATCATAATGAGAATAACACAGGCACTGTAATATCGTATTCTCACGTTTGTTTTTGGTGTGCTGTAATTATTATGCAGTGTCTAGCGTTAAAACGTTTATTGCTTTTCGTATTTAACCAAATATAACATTGATGATGATAATTTATGGCAATGTTTGCCGAAAAGGTAAAGAATGCAACCTTTTAACACTAGATTGCGTACTCACGGCAGTTCTCCTTGGCCGTTTTTTTGGTACGACTTGGAAAGAGAGAAAAATTAATGAATGATCGACGATGCGTCGGTTCTCGATTGTGTTCAGGAGACGTACAGATTGATTGCGTGAAAATAGTTTCTCAAATGACCTCTTAACCAGGATTCCTTTCACGCAATCAGACTCTTCAATGAAATTACCTAAGGGACCTATTTGAATATTAAAAAAAATGCAAAACAGTGAAATTTTGTAAAACAGGTTGTCACATCGGAAACTGAACACATTAATGGTCTCCCAAATGCAATCGAGACACCGCGATAAAGAGCGAACCTGTAACAAAGTTCATTTAAACATAAACATCATTTGTGGTTAATTTAAAGAAAAGAATAAGCATAGATTTTCTGTACAGTGAAGCATCAATATATTCTCAAAGAACAAAGGCGTTAAACTATAAACATTAACAAATTTACAATGAATACAAAACTTACATTTTTATGTTTTTCTCATACATGGAGCAGTCCAAGAATCGCTGCTTTTGTATGTGTGATATTTTGTAAAAATTAAATGTCCTGGCGTGCGCGTAAGTATTTTTTATCGTCACAAGGTTTACAAAAGCGTTTTTTTTTCTTGGTGATAACGTGGTTTTTCACACTAAATGAAATATAACTTGTAGCGGTGCTACACAACACGTCTTAACAAGTCGGCGACCAAACATCAAAGGTAATGAAGTACATGTTAACATATCGGCGACCAGAAGTACAACTAACTATAAAGACTCTAGAATTTTCCTAACAAATGATAAATTGTTCTTTCTTCTGTTTCGCAGCTTCTTGCTATCAAGCGCTGCAGCAATGATTTTAAATATCTGCGCCCAGCAAGTCATAGTGTTTAAAAGTACCTTTTAAACGCTGGCCGCGCGGCTTGGTATAGGCGCACGTTATAAACAGATTTCGTTTCTTTACTCTCGCGTTGTCATGCTTAGTATCATTACAAACTGCAGCACGATAGCTGTCCTTTTCTCATATGCAAAATGTCTGAAATCCAATAATATCACATTGCTTCCCGCGTGAGGAACGATGACTCCGTCAGGATCATCGCGACTCACGCGTAGTCGTGATATTATTGCTTTCGTGAAACAAGTTAGTATTACTTGTAAAAATTCTTTACAATAGGTTTTACACATTACGTCAGGCAAAGTGGTTAACATACAGAGTATCAGGTAAGTACACTCCTGGAAATTGAAATAAGAACACCGTGAATTCAATGTCCCAGGAAGGGGAAACTTTATTGACACATTCCTGGGGTCAGATACATCACATGATCACACTGACGGAACCACAGGCACATAGACACAGGCAACAGAGCATGCACAATGTCGGCACTAGTACAGTGTATATCCACCTTTCGCAGCAATGCAGGCTGCTATTCTCCCATGGAGACGATCGTAGAGATGCTGGATGTAGTCCTGTTGAACGGCTTGCCATGCCATTTCCACCTGGCGCCTCAGTTGGACCAGCGTTCGTGCTGGACGTGCAGACTGCGTGAGACGACGCTTCATCCAGTCCCAAACATGCTCAATGGGGGACAGATCCGGAGATCTTGCTGGCCAGGGTAGTTGACTTACACCTTCTAGAGCACGTTGGGTGGCACGGGATAGTTCCCTTGCCGGTCTAGGAATGGTAGAACGATGGGTTCGATGACGGTTTGGATGTACCGTGCACTATTCAGTGTCCCCTCGACGATCACCAGTGGTGTGCGGCCAGTGTAGGAGATCGCTCCCCACACCATGATGCCGGGTGTTGGCCCTGTGTGCCTCGGTCGTATGCAGACCTGATTGTGGCGCTCACCTGCACGGCGCCAAACACGCATACGACCATCATTGGCACCAAGGCAGAAGCGACTCTCATCGCTGAAGACGACACATCTCCATTCGTCCCTCCATTCACGCCTGTCGCGACACCACTGGAGGCGGGTTGCACGATGTTGGGGCGTGAGCGGAAGACGGCCTAGTGGTGTGCAGGACCGTAGCCCAGCTTCATGGAGACGGTTGCGAATGGTCCTCGCCGATACCCCAGGAGCAACAGTGTCCCTAATTTGCTGGGAAGTGGCGGTGCGGTCCCCTACGGCACTGCGTAGGATCCTACGGTCTTGGCGTGCATCCGTGCGTCGCTGCGGTCCGGTCCCAGGTCGACGGGCACCTGCACCTTCCGCCGACCACTGGCGACAACATCGATGTACTGTGGAGACCTCGCGCTCCACGTGTTGAGCAATTCGGCGGTACGTCCACCCGGCCTCCCGCATGCCCACTATACGCCCTCGCTCAAAGTCCGTCAACTGCACATACGGTTCACGTCCACGCTGTCGCGGCATGCTACCAGTGTTAAAGACTGCGATGGAGCTCCGTATGCCACGGCAAACTGGCTGACACTGACGGCGGCGGTGCACAAATGCTGCGCAGCTAGCGCCATTCGCCGGCCAACACCGCGGTTCCTGTTGTGTCCGCTGTGCCGTGCGTGTGATCATTGCTTGTATAGCCCTCTCGCAGTGTCCGGAGCAAGTATGGTGGGTCTGACACACCGGTGTCAATGTGTTCTTTTTTCCATTTCCAGGAGTGTATATTCGTACGACTGAAATTGATAGTAATTTGTCCATAAGGTAACTATATGACAATTGAACTGTGCTCTTTCTAATGTATTGTACAAGGATAACAAATGTTTATTTCTCGGTAAAAGATAGTGAAATTAAGATAAAGATACACATACATAGATACATTATAAATGGCATAATAAATATTAAAAAATAACAAAGAAATAAATTACTTGACTTCGCAGGAAGTCTGGGTGCTGTGTACTGTCGCGTCCCGGCACAGGTCCCAGATACCAATATAGAGTTGGTCGAGCCTGCGTGGCGCAATCAGGACGTTGACGACAATTATGGGTTTGTGGTTCCCTTTAACTAGTCTTTATTACGGAGGTGAGAGGGAGTAGAATCTCCTGGACTGGCTAAGGGCGTGCAGAAGGTGTAGATACCTTATACAATACTTCCAATAGGTAGCGGGTACAAAGGGGAATTGTCAGCACTGAAAACACAGTAAGGTGAGATTTCTCCTTTAACGTAGTTTATTAAATTAATATCACAAAGAACATGTGAGGTGTCAGACCCTTCCCCTTACTTTGTATACTTCTATAGATTCAGCCAGAATTTCCACTTTACTCTTCGTTTAAATAAAGGACATTTATTCTATCCACAGGAGACAAGCACCAGCCAGTGGCTTGTTCCTTTTATTGCTGAAACTAGCTGTGGAGGCTACTTGAGACAGAGACAAACTGTCCCTGTTCAAAACTATTCCACGGTAACAACTTCTACTTAACTGACAGTTGTAGTTGATTCCACCAGAGCATCACCGTCTTCTCGTAGTTGCAGTTACTATGAACTCATTAGTAGCGGCTGCTACCTTCCCGAGGCTGCCGGGCTGCTTGTGCCCTCTTCGACTTCTGCGACGACTCTGCTTCTTGCTGCTCGTGGATGCCCTTAAATACCCCTTGTGAAGGTCTGCCCTGCTCGGACGCAGCCCTCTCATCCGCTTTCTCTAACTTATTTTTCGGTCTTCCCGGACATTTCGTTGCTGCGGACCTACATTGGTTTCGATATGTCGAGCCGAGTCCCTGACGGAAAGTTCCTTCTCACCCTCCAAGGTCCGGGAGACGCGCTGTTCGTACCCTCGACGTGTTTACTAGCTCAGGCTATTTGTACTGTGTGACACTTTCCCTTCCGTGCCCGCGGTACTGCGCGGCGTCCGCGTAAGAAATACTGGCTGAACCTTTACATTATGAATAGCTATGTCATTTGGTTAATTAAATCCTCTGGGGACCTGACACCTCCCCCCAAAAGTACATTAATGCGCACTATTCAAAGTGCCGTTAATACATCAAATTATTACAATTCTTTGTTTTTCCTGAAAGAGAAACAACTTTACATCGCAATATCACAAAAATGTTCCTTATATTACCCTGAAAGAAAATGACTACTTGCTATGTTCTATCGTCTATTCTTTATGAATACTCTGTCGTCCGCATCTCGTGGATGCCTTTCATAAATTACTATGTCTTCGTCTCTGTCTCCTGGTCTAACAGGTAATCTGGATGTTTCAGTTGCGTTAACTACCGTTGTTCTTACACAAATCGAGCGACAACAGCTCCCTCCTCCATTCTCGTCAAACAACTTCTTGTAGAAGTACTTACAACAATTACACTTCGCACAACACAGAAATACAATGACTATGACAATTAAACTTATACTGATATACGTAGTAATTGAATATGTTTGGACTTTTTTCTCTCTCTCTAATTCAATTTGTTCCTTGTCTATGAATTTACTAATCTCGTCCAGTCTTTTACCTGCTACTCTTAAATCATCTAGATTGGAAGTGACGTGCTTCAAAGGTAAATCAAATCTTATTTCCGACTCATTAATTTTCGTTCTCACTTCCTCACAACAATCTAAATTAATATCTACGTCAGGTATAATATCTTTCCTAGTATAGTTGCTTTGAATCACTTTATCTGATTGAATATATATGTGTGTCCCATATCCTTTACAATTCTTTTTGAATTTTATTATTCCTCTCCCAAGAAGTTTTACGTCCTGTGACGGATGTGAACTGCATAAAATCGTCATGTCCTCCTCTTTAGGTACTATATATAACCATTCATTGGTACTCAAACGAGTTCATAAACTGCGTTCCAAGGAAATCATTTTCTTAACACAATTAGTTGGGATCTGTGACTCTTGTAGTAACTTCACTTCACAGTCCTCTTGGTCATACATTGATATTAGGCCAAACGTCTGTTTACATATTTTTCTATTCTTATCTATTTCTTTACATTCTAAGTGCTCATAGGATACCTTAGCATATAACTTTTTAGAGCGATCTAACAGTAAATATTCCTTTTCCGGCTGTATGTAAGTAAACTGTCCTGTGCCAGCCGTTACTTCCACTGGTAGTGGTAACATCTTGTATAGATTAAATTCATTATTTTCAATTAGGGGTATATTAATAACATAACCTAATACTTCCTTGGTTACAAATACATCAAGATCCATAACTTTTAAAAGTATATACCCATATTCTTCTACTAGAGGGATGGGAAATCTTACATCTCTTAAGTCGTTTTGAATTAACCTTAAATTCTGAACAATCTGTACTGGATTCACAATATGAGGCGCAAGGATACCCTTCTGTGCATGAACTATGGCACTTACTAATTGTTCATATTGCGCACCTATCTCATTAAACAAGCTTTGTAACTGTAGAAGCTGCTCATTGATCGTCATGAATGCTGCCATCCGTTTCAAACCGTGATCGGTTGTTTTCAACGAATACGTGATAAACTGTTCTAGCTTGGCCATTCCGTTCTTGAGCAATAGCTCATTCGAACTGATTGATTCTACCGTTCTGTTTAGACCAGTCAGCGTGGCTCTGACTACAGCCACTTGCTCTTTTGATAACTTCAATAACTGCTCGGATCTTGCTTCCATCCGATCGATATGCGTTTTATAATATGCAGCATCCGCCTCGTCCAAAGTGCCGAACAATATTTTACTGAGTTCTCCTACAAAAATAAAAAATACCTCTTTTCTGCCGTCTTCCGGGCCTAGTTAATTGATGTATAAGTGATTTTGTTTCTTGTAACCTTTCTACACTCTGTTCGACTCCCTTACTTAATACGTTACACTCCGTTCTACTAATGTTTAAACGCGCTAATTTTTCGCTACATTGTTGCACCGCCATTGTTCCCATCCGTGCAGCAGCATAGAATTTCTCATCTAATGTTTTAAGGTTAACATATGTTACCAGTTTCCACGTTGTACTAGTAATTTCTACTTCTCCTTCATGGTGGTAGTACAGACCTGGAGATGCCTTTATCGGGTGAATTTCCACGACATTGTCCGTTTCACCAGGTGCTTGAAAACAGTATGACCACCCCATGAAGATAACAATCCAAATCCAAAATGTCGCGCGTCTGGGCACCATGCTGGGCCCGTAAGCGAAATTTCATAGCCTAATAGTATGGCTTCAGCCTGTTAGCATGTACTTTTAATTGTTGCTTCCTATGCGTTTTCAGTACTACATTAGGCAAATCTACTTCCACTACTTCGTAGGGACCTCTAAATTGGGAATCTAGTTTCTTCGATCTCCCGCGTCTCACGGTCTCGTCATGTACCAGCACTCTGTCACCTATCTTAAAATTTCGTGAATTCTCTGTCTTGTCATAGTAAGCCTTGTTGGTTACTTTTGCCTCTTTTATTTTCTTTCGTGCTACCCTATGTGCTTCCTGCATTCTTGTTTTGAACTGGTCTACATAACCGTCATAATTGTACCCTATTGTGGCTGTCTCTTTCTGTAAGACTCCTGGTACATTCACAATTCTCCCAAACAGTAACTCGAATGGGGTATACCCGGTGCTGCTATGAGGGGTAGTATTAAAAACAAACGTACTGTAAGGAACCCACTTATCCCAATTGCTGTGGTCCTCGTTTATAAAATGCCTTAAATATTCCACTAGCGTTCGATGCGTCCTTTCTAACGCTCCATTCGTCTGGGGGTGAAAAGCAGTGGTCTGGATTTTTTTGATTCTCAACATTTTACATAATCTCTTAAACACTTGACTCAGAAAGTTTGATCCTTGGTCTGTTAACAATACTGATGGAATTCCGTATCGTAATATAATTTCCTCGACGAATTTCTCGGCTATTGTATCTGCGTCTTGCCTCTCCACTGGAATAGCTACCGTGAACTTACTCAAATCATCCTGAAATGTTAAGATATATCTATTACCTCCTGTTGTTACGTCTAAAGGACCAACTATGTCCATGTAACACTTCTCAAACACAGTTTCTGCCGTGTCTGTAACAACTAATGGCATCTTTATCTTACTCTGTGTAAACTTATTTCGCTGACATTTATCACATGTTCTAATGTATTGTTCGACGTCACCTTTCATTCCTTTCCATGAACCGTATCTCTTTAAACGTTCTAGAGTTCGGTGAATCCCTTGGTGTCCTCCTAGAGGATTATCATGTACCTCCTTCAAAATTTCGGCTTTCTGTTCCTCACTTAGCTCTGCCTCCTCTTCCTCTAACTCATTAGTCTCGGTTATCATTCGTATTGGCTCTTGGCTTTCCTTCGCCTGTGCCTCTTCGTCACATTGTCTCATTCGGCTTAATGCATCTGCATTGGCGTTCAGTCGCCCTGGTTTATATATAACTTCGTATGAATATTCTTCTAGTTTTAGCCTCCATTTTAATAAACGCGATGATGGGTCTTTTACACTGAAAATCCAAGTTAGTGGCTTATGGTCTGTGACAATTGTAAATTTCCTCCCATATACATATGGTCTGAATTGTTTTGTTGCCCATACTAACGCTAAACACTCTAGCTCAGTTGCTGAGTAATTCCTCTCTGCTTTGTTTAATGATCTTGAAGCATATGCTATTGGCAAATCGCTTCCAATCTTCCCCTGAGATAAAACTGCTCCAATCGCTTCGCCACTAGCATCTGTGGTAATAACGAACGGTTTCTCAAAATCGGGATATTGTAATATGGGGGGATTGATTAACTTCTCTTTTAACTGTTCAAATGCCTCTTGCTGCTGTCCTCCCCATTCATAATTTTCATTTCCCTTCAGCAATTTGTGCAAGGGTGCTGCAATCTTACTGAAGTCCTTCAGGAATTTTCTATAGTAGCCGATTAATCCTAGGAATCCTTTTAACTCTTTTTTTGTTTTCGGTACTGGGAACTTCTTCACCTTTTCTACGTTCCTCTCGTCCGGCTGTACCCCTCTATCTGTGATTTTATGTCCAAGAAATACTACTTCTTTACGCAGAAATTCACACTTATCTGGCTGCAACTTTAAGCTGTGTTCTCTTAGTCGATCGAAAATTTCCCTCAATTTTTCATTGTGTTCCACCAATGAGCTTCCATAACAAATTATATCGTCTAAATACACCAAGCACTTGGTTCCTTGTAACCCCGTTAGTGCAACATTCATTAATCTCTGGAATGTACTGGGTGCTCCTTTTAATCCCATTGGCATTCTCTTGTACTCATAGTGCTGATAATTGGCACTGAAGGCTGTTTTCTCTCTGTCCTTAGGGTCCATTAATATCTGATGGTAGCCACTTGCTAAGTCTAACGTGGAAAAATACTTAGCCTTTCCTAACTGGTCCAGTATTTCCGATATGTTCGGTATTGGGAACGCTTCCCTTACTGAAATCTCATTCAACTTCCTGTAATCCGTCACCAACCTGTACTTCATTTGCCCACTAGCATCAATCTTCTTTGGAACTAACAAAACGGGTGCGTTCCAGGGACTCTGACTTTCCACAATAATATCATCAGCCAGCATTTTCTCTATATGTTCCCTCAATGTCTGTTTTTGTGCTTCTGGAATCCGATATGGTCGAACATTGATAACCTTGCCTTTATGCTCAGGCAGTATCGGAAGGGTATGCTTGACTGTTTCTGTAAAGGATAACCTGTCCCCCTTTAAATGAAACACATCGCAATATGCACTACACAATTTCTGCAACTCATGCTCTTCTTCGTAATTTAAATGCTCCGTTCGTAAAGCTTCTCGGACCTGTAAACTGCGATCCCTATAACTTTTTGCCTGTTCCGGCGCTTCTTGCACTCTTCGTATTGTGGCTTCATTGCATATCTTTTCTGCCACTAATTGTATGGAAGTTAAATCACATTCTTCCTCTCTTGTATTCAGTACACTAATGATACACTTCCCTTGTACGTTTCCTACTATCGCTTCTGGAACATAAATACCCTGTGTTATCTCTTGTTTTGGTACAATAATCTCTTCGCCCTCTGAAATAGCTTCGTCTCCCTTGACGCAAATTCTCATAACTTTCTCCTCCCTTGGTCCGATTGTTCCACTTCTGTCACTACTTTCGCGTTCCTGGCTGTGAATCACCCCGCCTGATGGCAGTCTCGGTCCGTTACTTTCATTTACGACACTCTGGTCCTTTAAATTTTCGTGGCGCGGCCTATACCCTCGTTTCTTCCTACATTTTCCATTTGTCGGGTCCTTACCCTTCTGCTGCGCATTTATCTCTCTCATGCTTTGTACCTCGCTTGTTTCCCTTGTTGCTTCCTCTTCGGGCACTGCTAATAATGGCGTTGTCCATCCATTTATTTCTAACTTTCTATTTCGGTAATCAATGACTGCTCTTTGCTTTTGTAGAAAATCTCTGCCTACCAAGCCATTATACGGGACATCTGTTCCCTTGCTTAACACGTGAAATGTGTGTTTCCCCAACACAGTTTTGCCTATTCTCAAAGTTAATATCACAGTACCCAGCGTACTTACTGTACCATTTGTTACCCCTTTTAACCTCCGCACTTGTTCTCTGTTAACTGGTAACCCTGGGATCATATCTTCTTCCTTAATTAGACTAATATGTGCTCCTGTATCTATTAAAAACTTCAATCCTCTACCGATATCTTGGCAATGAGTCGTCATAACATCATTTTCTGCCTTGCAGTCTATCACCCTAACCTTGGGCCATTTGATGGTGGTAACACGAGACTGCTCCGTATCCCACCTCCTTAGTTTCCCGAAACCACTTTCTTCTTTCCTGAGGTTACTTTTACTTTTTCCATACATTGGTATCCAGTATGCCCGTATTTATTACATATAAAACACTTGGGGGTTCGGCATTCCGTCGCCTTATGCCCACGTCTCTGACATTTCTCACAAATTATAATTTTACTACACATAGCATCCGTATGCCCTGGTTCATCACAATTAGAACAAAAATTCTGGAACCTCCTAGCTTCCTCTGCCCTAGTGGGTGTCTTTACCCATCGTACCTTACTAATCATTTTTGGTTTCCTACATTCTCTAGCGATGTGGCCCTTTCTCCCACAATTATAGCATTTTTCTCCCCAGTTATTTCTAATTTCCGTCTCTCTACGAGCCCCCTTATGAAATTGTCCCTTTTCTTTCATCGATAGCAGTGCACTTTCCTCCTGCTGTGCTATTTCTACTGCATCCCCAAGACTTATTTCTTCCCCTCTGCTGCGCACAATCGTCTGTATTCTATCATTTACTAGCCCCTGAATAAAGCATGCACGACCTAGTGCGTAAACCAATTCTAATGCGCCTTTCAGCTGCGCCTTCTCTGTTACTCGTGTTACGGCAACTCTGAACGATTTGGATAGCTCGTCTATCCTATTACCCCAAGATGCTACTGATTCTCCCGGATATTGCCTTGCTTGGAACATGCGACATGCGTAGAAATCTATGGTTCTCTTATCCGAATAATTCTCTTCCAGTATGCTTCGAACCTCCGGCCAATCATTCGTTCGATCCCGTACTAATAGCTTCGCCCTGGCCTCCCCTGTTATTTTGGACTTTACATATTGGAACAATAATTTCTCGTCCTCACTTTTAACAACCTCGAATGCAGCATTCACATTCTCAATGAACTCTTGTAATTCCCTTCGGTTACCCTCGAAAACCTTAGGAACTAAAACTAACGCATCCTTCGCGCTTATGCCACTCTTATCAGTACTGGAGGACGTCATTGTTTACAATTACAAAGGACCTTATTACTACTTCGACGCGCTGTCTTGCCTGTGTCTGCTGCTTGATGTACTCGCTGGGCTGCTGGACTCCTCTGGTCGCTGTCTACTGTTGCGCTGCTCGTTCCGTCCGCTGGGCTCTGCTGGGCCTTCCTACTGCGGGCTCTGCTGCTCGATCTCTCGTTGGGCTGCTGGGCTCCTCGGGTCTGTCGAGTCTTGGGCACGACTCCTCGTACTGGCCTCTTCTTCTTGCGGTGATACTCGGTGGTACAACTGTCTGCTGCTACTTATCTTTCCCCCACCTTGGTATTACGGATCTACACATACACGGCACCAACACATACCACCACATCTGACACCAAAATTTTTTATGTCGCGTCCTGGCACAGGTCCCAGATACCAATATAGAGTTGGTCGAGCCTGCGTGGCGCAATCAGGACGTTGACGACAATTATGGGTTTGTGGTTCCCTTTAACTAGTCTTTATTACGGAGGTGAGAGGGAG
The DNA here is from genome assembly GCF_023898315.1 of Schistocerca nitens. Taxonomy (NCBI): domain Eukaryota; kingdom Metazoa; phylum Arthropoda; class Insecta; order Orthoptera; family Acrididae; genus Schistocerca; species Schistocerca nitens. Next base: position 1,174,123,563 of record NC_064615.1, on the reverse strand, counting down.
TAGAATCTCCTGGACTGGCTAAGGGCGTGCAGAAGGTGTAGATACCTTATACAATACTTCCAATAGGTAGCGGGTACAAAGGGGAATTGTCAGCACTGAAAACACAGTAAGGTGAGATTTCTCCTTTAACGTAATTTATTAAATTAATATCACAAAGAACATGTGAGGTGTCAGACCCTTCCCCTTACTTTGTATACTTCTATAGATTCAGCCAGAATTTCCACTTTACTCTTCGTTTAAATAAAGGACATTTATTCTATCCACAGGAGACAAGCACCAGCCAGTGGCTTGTTCCTTTTATTGCTGAAACTAGCTGTGGAGGCTACTTGAGACAGAGACAAACTGTCCCTGTTCAAAACTATTCCACGGTAACAACTTCTACTTAACTGACAGTTGTAGTTGATTCCACCAGAGCATCACCGTCTTCTCGTAGTTGCAGTTACTATGAACTCATTAGTAGCGGCTGCTACCTTCCCGAGGCTGCCGGGCTGCTTGTGCCCTCTTCGACTTCTGCGACGACTCTGCTTCTTGCTGCTCGTGGATGCCCTTAAATACCCCTTGTGAAGGTCTGCCCTGCTCGGACGCAGCCCTCTCATCCGCTTTCTCTAACTTATTTTTCGGTCTTCCCGGACATTTCGTTGCTGTGGACCTACATTGGTTTCGATATGTCGAGCCGAGTCCCTGACGGAAAGTTCCTTCTCACCCTCCAAGGTCCGGGAGACGCGCTGTTCGTACCCTCGACGTGTTTACTAGCTCAGGCTATTTGTACTGTGTGACACTTTCCCTTCCGTGCCCGCGGTACTGCGCGGCGTCCGCGTAAGAAATACTGGCTGAACCTTTACATTATGAATAGCTATGTCATTTGGTTAATTAAATCCTCTGGGGACCTGACAGTACACTCGTGGAAAAAAATATGTTACAAAAAATTGACATTCTTGTTTTACAATGACATATTACAGGAATATTTTGTCGTTGTTTCGTCGAAGATTTCTTGCAGTAAATACGTAGCACTTTACTTATTTGTGGCTTTCATGGCCTGCAAAAAAATGTTTCACTACACTTGGGTAGGTATGAGTTGCACTGGGAGTGGTAAAACTTCGGGTATAAATGATAGCACTGCACTTGAGTGGGGAAATTGATTACACTTTCACAGTGGAGGAAAAGTAAGGCATCACTTTCACTGTGGAAGTTGGAGTAGTTGTCGGGGTGTGATGTTGCGTTGGAAATACGGCGTGGGTCAGGAACTGGAAGATTGATTCTGCAACATGTTGAGCCGTATGGTGGCGGTCTCTATTTCACTTGACACATGTCCGTGCTTCCATTTATGTTTTCGTACATGAAAAATACAGAAAAAAATCTGTATTAGAATGTGCTTACTTACTAGTAACTTAGTCTATAAGATAATTGGATTGGGTAAGGATAACAATTGTTTATATACATAAGGTCTCATTCTCTTAGGAATGCTTAATTCTCACATTTATCTATTTTTCTGGTTTTATTTGGTTCGACACGTTTTCGTCATTACTCGGCCTGGTCAGTAAATTCGGTAGCAATTGTCAAAATCGAGCTTAAGACCCTTCCGATTAGTGCCTTTATAATTTCACAAGGTACATGAGTGCTTAATTCATTGCTTTATTACATTTTATTTTGAATGCATTTCAAACACGTTTGGCTTCCGCGCTCGTTGTGCAAAGAAAAATTGATTGTTGAGCGCTCAGCGTAAACAGTGTTACGTCCGTTGGTAACAATTACGTGATAATAACTTGACAGTTCCACAACGCTAGCAGCAGTATTCTGCGAGAAGCAGAGCGTTTGGTGTCTACTAGCCGTAGTGTGAGTTTTTACATAGTTTTTCATCGACTCTGGATTACGGAAGCAGCCTGATTCGGCGACTCCCACAGCTGTTTCGAAGAATGTGTCCATGGAAAGGCGTACAGTACCGTTTGTGGTAAGTACAACACTTATTCACTTTCACTCTTCGGCTTTCTACATCGTGGTTTCGTGGTACAAGTACTTATAACATTACTTGACACGTGTCCTTGGAGTTATCACCTGTTCAGTTCACACGTTATTATTAATTCATGTTCACATTTATTTGGTCGTCATGTTAAGGTTCACACGCACCACTTTTATACGTGTCCATTAATTAATTGTCTATAGTCGGTTCACACGCAGCAGCATATACGTGTCCATTTATTACTGACTGCATTATTACTACAAAGTACAGTTAACATTTAGTATATATATCATGTCTAAAAATTATTTACAAAGAAATATTTAGTCTCTGTGACTACAAGGCCTGACGAAAAGCGTGTCTCTTGTTCGTAGTTTGTGCTTCCTAGGCACTTTAGGTTTACACTTTGTTCGAAATCTTGTTATTCTTTTCCTTTTAGAATAGTTACTCTTTTCTCAGGTTCAGCTCTTTTATTTTCTCTCTATTACGTCGTTAGTTTGAAGACATAGTCAATGTGGCTTCGTTTACGTGATGAACAGTTCGTGTTCAATCTACCATTAGGGAAATTAGGAAGCTTGGTGTTCCCTGTCGTGCAATTGCACATAACAAATCTTAACTGAACTCGCAATTTGCGGAGAATAAGCATAGCCCGTCGACAACCAATATGTCACGACTATCCATTCGTATAGCCTGTATGTATCAATCATGCAACCAGCTCGTAAAATTCACTTCTCTACTGGATAAGGTAGGATGGTAAGGATACTGGTCAGAGGAAAACACAAAAGACTTTTATGGAGTGAAGAGATTTGAAGACACAGTGTTAATGACGTATGATATGATGAGCTTAACATAAATTATTATCACCTTAGTTTTTCATGACAAATGGTATAATTAAATCGATACAATAGTTTCCTTGTCGTCTGATCCAGCTCTCTAAACAATTTTCTATGCATATCTAAAATTACTTAAACCATGCATTAGCAGTGAACTGTGTCTGTTAACTATCTTCTGTTCCATGTATCGTAAAATTGGTTTCCTAAAAAAAAAAAAAAAGTCTTCGTATCTCGAGGACCTGAAATAGATATTTCTAGTACTAAATTAGTTTATTTATAAATGATCTTTGTAGGTATTTCAGCTGCACTGTGCCGTAAAATTGTTATGAGCGTATACGGTTTTCTCCGTATTATAATAAAATAATTGAGTTGCGCACTTCTTTCCTGCTACCTGGATCGTTATTGAATTACTTGATTCTTATATGCTAAGCTGCTGCTTTTTGCCTGCTGCGTTTCATAGGTGGTCTCATAAAATTTGTTGTCACACACTCCTTATGCATAACATAACATTTACCTCATTAGAGTAAGCGACCTTAATCAATTTTTTTATACCTACGAGCAATCATTCTGGTCTGAATGATCATTCTAATTTATTTCATTCAAGAGGAGAGAGCTTTGCTATACTTAAAACTAGTGGTAGCAGGTGGCACTTAGCACATCCCTACTATAATACTCGTATTTATTTGTCAGCTCTTTAGGCTGTGGCCGTTCATGGCTCAATTAACTTAAAACTAGCTTACATGTAAGGCAAATCTTCTCTCTTACAATAAATGTGTTTTACTTAAGGTGCTCATATAAATTACTTATCTTGCTGTGGCAGGTCAACAGGGTGTTAGTCCTGTGCATTACTCTTACATACGTTGGTACTTCACACATATTATGACAACTTCTAGTGTGTGTATATTTTATTTTAGCAGCTTAACTTAACAGATATTTTCAATGGCTGACTCTGTATTTCTTCAAGTCTGCGTGATGAAACAATCCTTTTATTCGTCCAGATACAGGGTCAGCTAATAGATAGCAACCAATGTGCGGCTTTCTTAAGAAAATATATGGTCCTTCATACAAGTGCTGCCACTTGCGATTCTTATGATGAATCAAAGATGGTTTGAAGTGGGTCTTTAATAGCACTCGTTCATTTATACGATACGATGAAACTTTGCTAATGTGTTTGTCATCCGCCTTTTTTCTAAGGTTGGCATGAGTGGTTAAAGATATGAGAGCTTGTCTTGTCGTCTAATGTTACTTCAGGGTGTTGTAATTTTGGGATGGGGTCTACCCATTCATTTCTTTCTAGTCGTTTAGAGACTAGTTCTGATGGTGTGAAACCAGTTGATGTGTGAGGTAAATTATTAACAATCTCTTCAAAGGGTGTGACGAAATCAATCCACCGTATCTGCTGGTTTGGAATATACGTTCGTATGAAACGATTGAACTCTTTGAATACTCTTTCTGTGGGATTACTTTGCGGTCGATACCGGGATATCAAAATTTGTCTGATGCTGTTGGTTACAAGGAAATTCCTCCATCGTTTCCCCACGAAGGTTGATGCGCTATCAGATAAGATGGCTTCAGGCTTGCCAAAGCGAGGAAAATAGTTTTTCTCAATACGTCTAATTAGTGGAAATATATTAGATGACTTCATTGCATAGAGTCTCACGTGTTTGGTAAAAAGATCTAACAATACGACCAGATACTTCACACCTCCTCTTCCCTGAGGAAGTGGACCTGCATAATCCAAACTGACGATTTGGTTTGGTCTTTCTGTACGTATCGGGTTTAAAGGTAAGGTATTTGACAAGTTGAAAGGTTTCGCCTTTTGGCAAATGGAACAATTTCTTAATAATTGGTGCACCTTCTTGTGAAGATTAGGTACATATCAGTATGTTGAAATCTTGCGTTTGCATTTTTCTGGGCCCTAGTGACCCCAGGAGAGGTGAGTGTACCAAATGAGATGTTCAACATAATCTTTAGGAATACAGACACACCACCTTCCTGTCAATGGAGAAGTTCGGTGAAACAAAACTCCATTGTGTACTTTATAAAATTTTGACAACGAGTGATCAGGGTTGTTTTGAAGAAGCTGTTTAATTTCTAGCCAATTGCGATCTGTGTCTTGAAGAGTATTCGTTTGACGGCAAAGACGCTGAAAGTAACTCCGATGTAGAGGATCTTTCATAAGAAGAATTTTGTGATTAGAAATCTGTTCTATTAATTCAGTAGGCTCCGGCAATCCTTCCGGCATACGTGACAATGCATCAGCAGTGATGTTATTCTTGCCCTTTACGTAAATAATTTCAAAATCATACTCTTGTAGAAATAAACACCATCGAGTAAGCCGAGGATGATACAGTTTGCAAGAGAGTAAGAAGCTCAGTGCTTGATGATCTGAGTATACTCTGGTTTTGTGACCATAAATATAGTAATTAAAGCGGCGAAAAGCCCACACAACGGCTAATCCCTCTAATTCGGTTACCGAATATGATCTCTCACATTCGGTTAAGACCCGACTGGCAAAACTGATTATTTTGACTTCCTCCTGCCCATCAGTTTTGTCTATTTGAAATAAACATGCACCTAATCCTTGAAACGATGCATCGCAAGAAATGCAGAAATCTAAACTCATGTTTGGATGACTTAAAATGTTACTCTTTAGAAGAGCTTCTTTGATCTTGTCAAAGGCTTTTTGGCATTCAGAAGTCCACATCCAGTGGACGTTTTTCTTGAGCAAATTTAACAATGCGGGATTGTTCATTGATTGATTCGGAATGAAGCGACGGAAGAATGAAGCTAATCCAATGAAACCTTTTAGTTGCCTTTTAGTGCAAGGCACAGGGAAATTTTCTATTTCTGTTAACTTGCTGGGATCAGGTGAGATTCCTTCCGAAGAAATTATATGTGTTAAAAACTTGACTTCTTTCTTGGCAAATTTGGATTTTTGTAAATTTGCAGTAACACCAAAATCAGAGAATCTTTGAAAGATCTTTTGTAGGAGAGTTAAATGTTCTTCCCAGGAAGTCGTTGCGATCAGTAAATCATCAACATAGACGGTGACTTGGTCAAGTAACTCTGGTCCTAGCACATGATCAAGTGCTGCAATGAAAACACCAGAACTAATGTTGAGACCGAAAGGTGCTACACGAAAATGATAGGATCTGCCGGCAAACATAAAGGCTGTGTACTTCCTCGATGATGATGATAGTTTCACCTGCCAATAGCTACTTCGGAGGTCTATTGAGGATAAGAACCTCACACTATGGAATTTTTGTAGTTGTTCCTCCAGTGGTTCTGGTCTTGTGCATACTGGAATGATGATTTTATTAATATTCCTTGCGTCCAAGACAAGTCTGACGCTTCCATCGTGTTTGAAAACAGGTAACAACGGGCTACTGTAGGGAGAGTCGGACGGTTCTATGATTTTCCACTTAAGCATTTTACGTATTTCTTGTTTGACGGCTTCTTTACGGGACTGCGGAACTGAATAGGTTGTTTTGCAAAAAGTATCATGGGGTTTCACTCTCATGTTAAATTCATAGTCCGCTATGATACCTGGTTTTCTGGAAAAAATGTTCACAAATGTTGATAATAGGTCATGTAGTTCATACTTCTGTCTGTCGTCGAGTCCGTCTGTTTCCACAATTTTTATGCGTAGCTCGCCGGCAATTGGTAATATGTCAGGGTCATTGTTGACGTCACTGAACTCGTCAACCGCACGGTGGTAATGTTGCCTGTCAGAAAGTCTACGTATTTTCACTTTACATTTCAGGTAGGTTATCCTGACTTTGGTTCTCATTAGATGTATGACCAGTGTCCTAACATCTAGTCTTAACGTGCACTTACCTTCAGCTAAATCAATGATGGCACGATTTCTTCGTAGAAAGTCCATTCCTAATAAGCATGGCACTAACAGGTTCTTTACTACTAAAAATGTGCACTGTATACAGTCGGATTTAAATTGTATTGTTGCTTGTACTTGCAAGCTAACCTTCTGTACTAGGGAGCCTACTGCTCTAGATACAGCACATCCTTGTACAGGAAGTGGAGGAATTTTTGTTACAGAGCACACCTTTTTATATACACACATAGACATAGCATTAATATTTGCACCTGTGTCGATGATGGCAACGATTGGTATATCATAAATGTGAATCAGAGTTGACGCTTGTACTTGGTTTTCCCAAAGGTCGTTGTTTTCGTAGGTGTTCTTCTCGTCTAATAGTTCGTCCAGTAAGTCTCTGTCGTCTTCGTATCTAATTACGTTGATATGTCTTTTAATGAAGTTGCCCCCCCCCCCCCATTGGTTCCGCAGCTTCCCCATGGAGGCCTAAAGAAGCTGCTAATGGTTTTCCGACTGGGGTTGAGCTGAAATGTCAGTTATTTTTACTTGACTAGTATGTTGCGACCTACCAGGTCGAAAATTTGCGTTCGTATCCCATACGACTTGTGCATCTCTTGATTGCGTGTTATTTGACATCGCGTTTGGTGCTTGGTTCGCCTGTGTGTAGAAAATGGTCGGATTTCCTTGGCTATTATGACCGGCGGTGTCAGGAAAAGCATGCGACGAATTGTCCTGACTATTGTTCCTGAACTGTTGGTTGGGTTGGTGAGAAAATGTCGCATTTTTCGGCTGTGAAAAATTCATTTGGTGAGAGGGAGTGAAGTGACTCGGCTGACTCTACTGTTGTGGTCCGTTATTATTGTTCCATTTCTTTCCCTCGTGACGATTTCCATTATTCGTCTTGTTGTTCTGGTACTGGTAATTACCGTTGTGATTTATCGGTGAATTACCGTATTGTTGCTGTGTGTCTTGATAAATCGGATTGTATCCATTCTGGTGTGGATATTTGTTACATTGTTTTCCATTACGGCGGTTGAAACTGTTACGATTGCCGTAAGGCTGAGCGTTTGGTTGTCCCTTGTTATGTTGGTACGACATTCCATTGACGCAATTTGTTATGTGCTGCTGCGGAGTGGTCGGTCCATTATTATAATTATTCCGCGCGCTCGCACGCACATCCTCATAGATCATATCCAAATTGTCAAGAACAGAAAGAAAGGCTTCTAGGTCTTCTTCACTCACATTAACTAGTTTTTCTCTTATTGACACAGGAAGTTTTGACTTTAAGATCATGATTACATCTTTGGTTGAAATGGGCGTGTCCCAATACTGAATTTTACGTAGATATTTTTCAAAATAACGTCTCAAACCTCCTCCTTTGGTGTTGAAAGGTTCGGCGTTGTAAACCTCCTTTCGGAGTCTTTGTTGTATACCTGAACTCCAGAATTTATTCAAAAAATGCTTTTCAAAATCTGCATAGGTGTCACATTTGTCTATTATTTCTGTACCCCAAATTGATCCTTCACCGTGTACATAGCCTAAGATGAACTGTATCCGCTGCCTGTCGTTCCATGATTCTGGAAAAGCGTCTGTGAATGATTTTAGAAATACCATTGGATGTATATTTCGTTTTTCAGGTATAAAAGGCTGAAAAACTCTATGTTTTAGCACACTCTCGTCTCGCATTAGTTCAACGAGTGTTAGTTGATCGGCATGACTACGTGACGTAGAAGTTTCGTCACGCGTATTATTTACTGTTAGTGAGAATTGTACCTGACACTCGGGATATTGACGATTATCGTGTTCTGGCGGTAGCGAATACTCACTTTGATTGTCACCTTGCAATTCCGTAACTTGTCGTTTCAGTTGATCTATATCATTGCTTAGCTGACGTTTCCATTCCGGAAGATCGTGGCTAAATGCTCGTCTGATTTCACCTAATTCACTGGTTAAAGTGTCACCAGAAGTACCGGGAGCGGTTAAGATTTCTGCTGTAGCAGATTTAACCGTACCCTTTAGTTCAGCGTGTACCTTGCTGACAATGTACTGTTCTTTGGATTGCATCCACTCTTAAATTCCCTATTAAGTGTATTGCTTATACCGGTGTTGACATCTGCGATTTTTTTGTCAATACTGACATCGGATATTTGCTGAGCAAGATCTTCAACTCGCTCGCCAACGTGGTTGACACTTTCTGTCAATTGGCTTACTCTCTTTGAAACATCACTGTAATGTTTCAAAAAGTCACTCGCATTTGATTTACACACATCTATTTGGGCCTGCATATCTATGAACTTGCTACCAATATTGGTCTTGGCGGATTCCACCATCGAAAGAACACTATCAATTTTTGCGTGTACGCTTGCGTTTAGCTCGCTTGCGTAAGCAGTGGTAATGGCTTTAATTTTTTCCTCCATGGTGTCATTCGAATTTTTGATTTGTGCTTGGATGTCCTCTATCCTTGATTCTAAACTGTTGAATCTGCTGTCACTTTGATTTGCTAACTGACTGATTAGCGTTCCAAGATTGTCACTTTGGTTTGTAAGCTGTGCCATGTTTGCTTCAAAACTGGTTTTCATATCAGCAAACAATTTTAGTATATCTGACAGCGAGCATTCACGTGACTGCGACGCGGTCTGTGGCGCCGACAACTCACGTGTCGCTTCGTCGTATGTTGTTCCCTCACTACGAGATTCAGGTTCGTTTACACCCGCGCGCGGTCTAAATTGCCTTGGTTGCTCATCAGCCATCGTAAATTAAAAGTAGTTACACTGCACGAGCTAGAAAAGATAATTTTTTTTTAAATTATGATTTTCACTTGTCGGGTGCGCCAAGGATTTCGCGTCCTGATTTCACAGATATTGCTTGCGCGTTATAAACAATTGAAACTCTGACACACGAAAGTGCCAATATGGCAACGGGAGTGATAAAATAAATGAAAAACACTTATAGAGCACTGAAACTGGCACAGATAGCGGCCATTGTGATTTACTAAAATGCACAACAATGGAAATTCTTGCTATTTCTAACTATTGTAAGCGAAATGATGAGATAGAGGCGGATCTAATAGCAAAAGGAAACAGAAATTTGGAAATTAAATTGCTTGAGGAAAAGGAAAAAAGCATAGAGAGTGAATGTCACGAGCCGACTGAATGCTCGGTACGCAAACCTTCAAACGTAATGAAAAATCGTACTCTCATTAGTTGTCCTGCGCGCTGCTATTTATTGCTGTTGTGGATTCTTACTGCGATTTTCTGCATATGCGTCCTTTTTTTTTTTTTTAAATCACTGGTTTTGGCTTCCAATTTTCTCCAGATGGTAGCATGAAAATAAAAGGAACAAATTAGTTTTTTAGTTATGTCCCTGTTCGGGCGCCACATCTAGCGTTAAAAGGTTTTTTGCTTTTCGTATTTAACCAAATATAACATTGATGATGATAATTTATGGCAATGTTTGCCGACAAGGCAAAGAATGCAACCTTTTAACACTAGATTGCGTACTCACGGCAGTTCTCCTTGGCCGTTTTTTTGGTACGACTTGGAAAGAGAGAAAAATTAATGAATGATCGACGATGCGTCGGTTCTCGATTGTGTTCAGGAGCCGTACAGATTGATTGCGTGAAAATAGTTTCTCAAATGAACCTAACCTAACCTAACCTAACCTAACCTAACCTCTTAACCCGGATTCCTTTCACGCAATCAGACTCTTCAATGAAATTACCTAAGGGACCTATTTGAATAATAATAAAAAAAATGCAAAACAGTGAAATTTTGTAAAAAAAGTTGTCAGATCGGAAACTGAACACATTAATGGTCTCCCAAATACAATCGAGTCACCGCGATAGAGAGCTAACCTGTAACATAGTTCATTTAAACATAAACATTATTTGTGATTAATTTAAAGAAAAGAATAAGCATAAATTTTCTGTACAGTGAAGCATCAATATATTCTCAAAGAACAAAGGCGTTAAACTATAAACATTAACAAATTTACAATGAATACAAAACTTACATTTTTATGTTTTTCTCATACATGGAGCAGTCCAACAATCGCTGCTTTTGTATGTGTGATATTTTGTAAAAATTAAATGTCCTGGCGTGCGCGTAAGTATTTTTTATCGTCACAAGGTTTACAAAAGCGTTTTTTTTTTCTTGGTGATAACGTGGTTTTTCACACTAAATGAAATATAACTTGTAGCGGTGCTACACAACACGTCTTAACAAGTCGGCGACCAAATATCAAAGGTAATGAAGTACATGTTAACATATCGGCGACCAGAAGTACAACTAACTATAAAGACTCTAGAATTTTCCTAACAAATGATAAATTGTTCTTTCTTCTGTTTCGCAGCTTCTTGCTATCAAGCGCTGCAGCAATGATTTTAAATATCTGCGCCCAGCAAGTCATAGTGTTCAAAAGTACCTTTTAAACGCCGGCCGCGCGTCTTGGTATAGAAGCACGTTATAAACAGATTTCGTTTCTTTACTCTCGCGTTGTCATGCTTAGTATCATTACAAACTGCAGCTCGATAGCTGTCCTTTTCTCATATGCAAAATGTCTCAAATCCAATAATATCACAAGTGGGATTCTTAGTTTTGATATTACCAGAAAATGTTCAGTAATAACACTATATTCTCTGTAGACTCTGATGTTTTCTGTTAATGAGAGGGCTTTCTCATTTGCAATAAGGTAGTCTAGTACCCCTAGCTCTCCAACTAAATTTATGAATACCTTTATAGGGAAAAAACTATTTGCTTTCCTGTAGCTGAAGGCAGAAAAATCTTCTAACTGATCTCCATTATAGTTTTGAGTATGTTCTCCATGTATTCCCACTAATCTTTTAATGGTAACTTCAGCTATCCTTACATTGAAATCTCTTGCAATTATTAAATATTCTGTTTTTGGTATTCTGTTAATCGTCGTCCGCATGCTTTCTTGGGTGGCATGTGTTTTTTCTCTCTTTCCCTCCTGTGACACATGTACAGCAATTAAATTCAGAGGCTTCTCCAGTATCTGTAGCCTTAAATGTATCAATCCTTTATTAATGAACCTTTATGATTGCAACTAATTTCATAACTGCAACTCCAGCTCTTGCCGATTCAGTTGATTACTCCGCTGTATGTCATAAATAACCATTAACTTATTTAAGGCCTTGTAGTTTCTTCTTTTTGTTTCTGATATAACCCCCCTATCAATTTTTTTCAGAATTCAATCCCTTTGTTGGTAGTTCTTCTTTAGTGCTCATTCCTCCAACATTTCATGTGACTACGTATTTTCAACGTCAAAAGATCTATTTTTTTCTACTTCATTTTTGTGAGCAGTATTGCTATTGCCCCGTTACAAGACACCGAGCTGTAGCCAGGATAGCTAGGTGGTGGGGCTACCACCTTCAGATGTCCCAGGGTACCTGTTTTCTGTATACGCTGTCTCCCCTTAGATCCCTTCACTACGGGTATGGATCCACCACTCCAGGTTTCGTAGAGCCTCCATCCCTATTTATAATAGAGGTTTTCTTCTCTAGGAGGGTCGGCTTCCCTATGCCTAAGAGCACACCCTCCCCCCCCCCCCCCTCCACTGCACCTAAAGACCTGGCTGGCTAGGGTGACCCTGCCAGGAACGTGCACTCCCTGAACCATAGCTGTCTGAATCACAGCAGAGTGTACAAACCTCCTCGCCACGGTATGGCTGCAGACCCCGCGGAAAATAAATAAATAACGAGAAGACTCATTTCTAGAGCGTAGGCGGGAATGGCCGAAAGGGGCAGTATTATCTTCATTTCCACCGTTTCCACACTCGTACAGCCGTGGTCTGCAGCAGGTCTGTGGTCACAATGTAGCACATAATGAAGTACTGGTAATGGTGAACGCGCGGTTTTACTTTACACTTCATGAGCTTTGATGTTGTCAGAGTTGCAGAAATGATTCATGAACCCCTAATATTTTCGGCAAAATACGGTACTATATTTCTCTGGTTTGCGACATGCTGGTACTTGCGCAATATTACTCTTATTATTATTATTTTTGTCCTTTTTAGTATACTAAAAAGTACGATTAGTATCTTTATTTTATTTTTTCTCTGCTGCTCCAAGGACCACCTACCAGCTTCAATTACTTTCCTTCCAGTTTTCTTTCACCTGTGCACTATTTTTTCTTCCTTCCTATCTTCTGACCATTTCTGACCACTTGCTGTCAGTCTCCTACGTTTGAACCCTTCCAAATCCAATGTTTTTCCCGCAAAAACTTCTGTGTCAGTGGTTTCTTGAGCTTTTATATATTTTTTTCCTAATTCCGATTCTTACTTCAAATGTCTGTGAAATCTTATGGGACTTAACTGCTAAGGTCATCAGCCCCTAAGATTACACATTGCTTAACCTATATTATCCTAAGGACAAACACACACACCCATGCCCGAGGGAGGACTCGAACCTCCGCCGGGAGCAGCTGCACAGTCCATGACTGCTGCGCCTGAGAGCGCTCGGCTAATCCCGCGCGGCCAGTTTTACTTCGTGGGTCCAACTTGTTGTTGACTTTTCATCCCAGAAATATCTGGAGACCTTTTTAGTTGATCGGCTGTCTTGCATTCGATACAAATTTTCTATAAATTCTGCTTACACTTATTATCTTGATACGTTTTCTGTGTTTCGACACATTTCATTCTTAGTTCATAATTTGTGGATCTAATATGTTCCTTATGATTCGCGATCTGATATTTCTAATTTATCTACATTACAGTGTAATACAAGACAATCGCTTGCATAAAGGGTTCACTAGTACCGTATTACCTTGTTGCAGGCGATCTCAACTGCAGAATAGACACAGAAAACTATAAAACAAAACCATTCGTTGAAACCCTGGAAGAAGATGGATTCACCCTACTTAACGATAGACAGATACCTACATCCATATGCCACAATGGGAAGAGCACCATTGATATTGCATTAACAAGAGGAGAAATAGAAGGAAGTATTCAACCAATATGGCATGACTCCATTACTCCATACGAAAGGACATTCCAGTGAAGATAAAAATAAATATCGTCACGTCACCGCCAGCAAGAAAGACCCACCAAATCACACAAAGAAAAATTGATATAGAAAAATTAACAAACCAGCAAGAACAATTAACACAAATAGAAATTTTCATAGAGGAAAAAATGGCTCTGAGCACTATGGGACTTAACATCTATGGTCATCAGTCCCCTAGAACTTAGAACTACTTAAACCTAAATAACCTAAGGACATCACACAACACCCAGTCATCACGAGGCAGAGAAAATCCTGACCCCGTCGGGAATCGAACCCGGGAACCCGGGCGTGGAAAGCGAGAACGCTACCCCACGACCACGAGCTGCGGACCATAGAGCAAGGAGACCTTGAAAAAGCAACAGACCAAATACAAGACCTCCCAAAATTTCAGTGGTACAAACAATTCCAAAAACATGGATGGCAAAAAGATGGTTCGATGCTGAATGCTACAGCAAAAGGAACGCTGTTCTAAGAACGCTCCACAGATTAAGAAACCAGCATGACGAGGAAACATACAAACTGTACGCAGAAGAGATGAGAATCTACAAAAAACTAATAGAAGAGAAGAAAAAAGAATACATATAAAGAGGCAAAAAGAGAAGAGGATGAAGCAGAGAAAGACCCATACATAGCAGCAAGACCAAGAAAAATGGCTGATACACCAAATATAGACATGAAGGAATGGGAAGACCACTTCAGTAAGATACTGAACAAACGAGGAATCAAAACACCCCCAAAAAACAACATCAAACTAAGGAAAAAGACAATTTATGGGAACCTCTAAATGATGAAGATGTGAAAGAAGTAATAAAAGCACTGAAGAAGAAGAAAGCAGCAGGACCCGATAATATATGTAATGAACATATGAAAAGACGCAAAAGAGGCCCTCCAACACATATGGACCAAACTATTTAACAAATGCCTGGAATTTGAAAGAATTCCGACACAATGGAGACACTCGACAGTAAAAGTTCTCTACAAAGGTAAAGGAGACCCAACGAACCCAAACAAGTACAGAGGCATAGCCCTGGAAAATACTCAATTCAAGATGTTTTCAAAGATAATTACACAAAAAATCCAAGCCTCTGTGGACAGTCATCTTCCAGAACGACAAATGGGTTGCAGATCTGGAAGATTAACACTTACAGCAGTCAGGCTTCTTCTAAACAACATCGACGAAGCGCTACAAAAGAAACGACTGTTCTACACAGTGTTCATAGACTTTACCAAAGCCTTTGACCTACTGGAAAGAGATCTCATAGTCCGAAAACTGGAAAACACAATGGGAGAAGATAGCGTATGGGCAAGAATAATCAAGTCAATCCTCGAATACAACTTAATCACAATATCAGACAATCTCTCTTTTTCGAACCCCATTCTGCAATCGAACGGAGTCATACAGGGTGACCCAATGAGCCCTTTGCTGTACATTCTTGCCACTGAAGAAGTACTCCGAATTGAAGAAAATGAAGAAGATGTGTATGTATATGCATACGCTGACGAAATAGCCGTAGTTCAACAGATATACAGAAGCTGCAGAGAATCATTGAGAAAATAGACAGATGGTGCAGTGAACACAAATTACACATAAACATAACAAAGACAGAAATGGTAATTTTCAGAAAAGGAGGCAAAACACACAAGAATGCGGAAATCAGCATCAGAGGACAAAAAATAAGAATAAATGAATATGCAAAAATGTAAGATGTAACTGTATATGGCTATTTGGCTGCAAATTTATTAAATAAATATTACCTTATATTTGCATTTTAGGGCCCGGGAGTTTTTACTGTCAAGGGCTTCAGTTGTACCAAATGTCCTTCATCTTTTGCTCCATAGAACCTTTTACTTAGATTATCTCACCAAAGTTTTTAAATTATTCAACCTTCTCTATTTGAACAGTACCTGTTTTCAGAAATTTCGGTGCATTTTTAATATTAGCTAATTCTTTTCTCTTTCTGCAGAATCCTGATGTCCGTCCTACAGGCTGTTTCTTCCACAAAAATTAAACTGTTTTAAAGCATTGGTCATAGTGTAAGAAGCTATAACAAAGTCATTTTCAAATGCGAGACAGTGTATTTCAGTGTTTTTGTTTCTTCTTCCCAAACTTATGTTAGTAAAATCGTATATTCATTCAGTTTTTCATTCAAATTTATCATTGATTTTGTCTAGAATACAATTAAAAGACATTACTATTCTTTTTGACACCAAAAAACAGTCCAGACGGTACCAAATTATTATTTTTCTCAAGTTGCGGCAATCGGTTTCCGTCCTTACTATCATTATCAGATCAGAGGCTCTAGTCGTGTGAGGAGCCGATGCACAAAGCTGCTGTGAGTACCAGCTGGTACCTCTAACCAACCAATGAACAGATGGCACCAAGTACCAGTTTGTAGTAACAACAGCTCCGTGAACCGGCTCACCGGCCCTTCTGAGCTTCTGGTCTGATGGCGGTCGTATGGACCGAAACCGACTACTGGAATTAAAATTAAACGATTTGCTTAAATCTGAACAGGTTTTTGTTGTTAAAGTTTGTTATTATTCTTGTTATAGTTATTATTATTATCACTGGCATTTGATGCATTTTCAAAGATTAGCGGGAATGTCAGGTCGGAAACGGTAACTGGCTGTAACCTAGCTAGCACTGAATCCTGGTTCAATGCATGGTGTAGTAGCCAGTTTCTCAGCAGACCAAAGGGTGGACTACACATGGCGAAAATTGGCGACAAAAACTCAAATGCGAACTAATTTTTAAACTTCGAAGTGTTTCAAGACCTGTACAACCTGGATGTTGAAGATCTTGACATGTTATAACTCTGTGACACATTGTACTTGTACCCGGAATTATGTTTTTCAAGGGCGAAGCCGTCATCGACCGAACACTCCCAGCAGGGTACGCGACCAGCCGTTGAAGCTTTCACTCACCTAGTCAACCCTCTTTTGTTATATTATTGGTTTCAGGCAAAGTCCATTTCAACTGACAAAGTTACTTCACGTAATGATAGAAACAGTTCTTTGGTCTTCCATTACAAAATATAAAACGTCTTTGAACGAGGTAACTAGTCTAGAATGTTCATTAGTTTGTTTGCACCACAACAACAAAAGGATCGAGACATTGTAATGAAATACAATTATATAGATGCAGGGTGAGTAACGTGAGACGTCGCACCCCTTTTATTTAGTGAGCAGTTCTAGATATCAGTGCAAATGACAGTAGGCTAAGGGGCATGAGCGTTGGTAGTGAAGAGCAGTTTCTTACGAGGACAGTCGAAGGAAAAACTTTAAATCAATTGGCACACGATACACTAGGAAAATTTAACAGAGCAAAGGACCTGCGTATAATAACTCATGTACAATGGACAAGTAACTTGGAAGATCATACGGCGAAAATGGTACAGCATTTGTAACCTCCCCCTCACTTATCGACCTTAATGACAGTGAAAAATTAAACTGGGTGTACCTAATGGAAATTTGGGAAAAGCAATCGTCACCGAAGTTAATTTGTCGGTAAAGAGGGAGGAAAGGGTTACATCTAAATGAAAGGAAAAATGCAAATGAAACTGGTGGAAATTAATTTTGAAAAGGGGTAAAGTTAATAAAGAAAGTAAATGTGCGGCCGTTACGTTAACAGTCAACTAGCGGTAATTAGATATTTGAGATTTGGGGGAAATTACGGTCGCCAGTCCTATGGACAATTACTATAGTAACTGAAAAAGAAAGGTTATTACACATATAATTAGCACTAGAAACGTGGCAACTGAAGGTTGACACGTGTAGTGTGAAAGTTGAAAGCTTGTCAGAAGTATTAAATTTCGCTACACTCTGACTTAATTTAGCAAAAGAATTAATAAAACTGGAAAGTTGAAAATTAATTTAGTGACTGAAATTAATAGTGAGCTTTGTTTCTGAAGCACATCGAAATTCAGTAAGATACGGTTAGTCTTGGGCTACCTCAACAATCATTTCAAAAGCTACTTGAATCTACGCAATTTAGAAATAAGATATTTAACTTTGAACTTGAATGAAACGATTCTGAACAATTAACAATAGTAAAATTTAGTACGTACCAAGCTGAGCTGCAGTCACAGGTAAGCTAAAATATGGTAACAAAACTCGCACTCTTAATTTGTGCTTGTGTAATCTAAATATTGTAGCCAGCTGTGAATATTTTAACGGAACTTTGAAATTAAAGAAGTGAAATGGAATAATATTACGTTAATGCTGGCGTTTGAATTTCAACGACACTCGGGTTCATTCCGGAAAAGGAAGGGACCCTGCTTGATAATGCAATTGGGACAATGACCAACAAATGTTCATGCTAAGTTGCTGTAATTATAGTTACGAAAATGGAACAGTTTGAAAAGCTGAGGTCTGCCATACAGTTCTAAAACTTTACGTGCTACCAGTCTTCCTTGTTGGTTGAATGAAGGTTTGAAGTCATCGATCGAGGAGGTGGCGACAGTCACTCATTGTCGGCCGTAGCTGTTGCAGAAGCTGGATGTTGGCGCGCCTTCTTCTTGACACGGTCTCCAGCCGAAACGGGCTCTCGATGTGTGCCAGCTAACGCTTCCCGTCCGCGACACCATGTCAGAAACTAACATAGCAAGTCAAGCGCAATTACATGCTGCCAAACCCCGAAATCGCGGCAACTCGCAGAAGCGTCCCACAACACACCTGCTCAACCGCTCTACTCCCGCCAGACTCCCCTCTGCCCGCGCTCCACGCGACAGAGTTAACACTACCAAAGATCCTAAACACTTTGGTTCTCCACACGACCTATCGATGTATTCGTTCGATAGCATTGTTGTCCCTAGGCAAGACCCAGCGTAAAAATACAAATAATATTTACAAAACAAACCAATTATACATCGACATAAATGCATAAATATATATAAATATACAAATAGTAAAACAATTACAATATATAAAGACACAGAAATGTCATATCTTGAGGTAACAAAATAAGAAAAAAAATTATAGTACAATAGATGGAAATAGGAGGATATGCATTTCCGGCGTTACAGGTGCCCCACATTGTCTGAGGATGTTCGTGTAACCTAAACAGACTCAGAAAATGTCCCAAAAATGTAAAAAAAGCAACGGAAATGCATACGCTCAAAATATCAAGAAAATTTAGCATTAGGCTAATTAACCATAAACCAATTTTTGACCATAATAATTGAGTGGAGACACTCCTAATCTTATTCCACTCTGTCATCCTGCACAAAATAAAACAGGTTGACAACATATTGAAATTCATAGAAAACATAGAAAATGGTTTAGCTAATCTAAAATCGTCAAAATTCCTAACAGTATCAAGAAATGGAATACTATTTACAAAATTAATCGGGGTACATGGTCATAAAAAACAGGTATATCAAAAGACGGAAATTAATAATTAATCACATAGAATACACATTTTATATAACCTTTTCATAATTAATACTCTCGCCATGAGAGTCCACTTAACGCTAAACAGGAAAATAATATTCAGCAGATCGAAAAAAAAAAAACATAAATATTGACAGCAGAATTCTTTCACATCAGCTGTCCGGGAAGAAAAACAACTTCGCCTTCCGTACTCGCAAGTACAAAGAACGCCGAGAGCGGCACAAGAGCCGACAGCGGCTCCGCCTCGCCAGTATTGTTGCGCCCGCCTGTGCGGCACGCTTGACCTCACTCGCCTCTGTAACGGCATTTCCAGAACGTCCGTTTCACTGAATTCTTTCGGAAAAACTCACTCCCGAGTAATCTCAAGGAGTCCATTAACACTATCACAGTGGATAACTCAACACTGTCCATCATCACACGCATGTACTAGCCTGAAACTTAAAACAGCGTCTAAGTACATCGGCAATGACTAGTGAAACACACATTCTTGAAATCTTACAGCTAGTTACAAAATCATATTTACATTCCTTAATCTACTTTGACTCAGCTGAAAACTTAAACTACCAGCTAGGATTTTTCAATTCATTAATAATCATTTAGTCTTAAATCATTTAATAAAAATTAATTACTTATTAATGACAACTCTTTAACGACCTCTAGGTCAGGCAAAAGCATCGCAACATAGCAAATCGTTTAAATCTTACACTCTATATTTACATACTGTACAAATTACCCATTCTGTGGTATTAATCAATCCTAGGTTGGCACAATTTCAAGTCTACAATGTTCCGTATACCTAATAGTTTCCCAGAGCTTGGATACTCTAAGCAATAAGCATTTGTGTGAGGTGTACCAATGACTTTATATGGTCCATTATAAACAAACTTAAATTTAGAGATTTCATTGTCTATCTCGCTCGATTTCTCATGAGCTTTTACAAGTACTAAGTCTCCGATTGCAAACTTAGCAAAACGCGCTTTAGCGTCATGACGACGTATGCGAGCATCGGCTTTTAGCTTCATTACTTCTCGCAAACGATCTTTTTTCACACCAATACTAATGTCAATCCGTGGAGGGAATTTGATTATCTCTTCCAATTCACTTTCTACACTTTTGTCAATGCCGAGATTCCTCACGTTACAGCAGTTCAAATTCATTCCTACGTCAATGTCATCCGGCCAGTTAACAATGTGTATAGGCTGGTATTGCCTGTGCACACCGTCTCCTGCCTCGTCAAAACTAATTACTATTGCTTGATCTTGTGACGTACATGTCGAAGTTCTGCTTTCACAACTAATCACTGCACGGTACTTTAATAGCCAATCTAACCCGATAATTACTTCCGTAGTTAAGTCTGGCACGACGACAAACTCTTGTTCAAATCGTGCCCCACATATCTCGAAGTTGACAAAAATCTGTTTTGTGACCGGTTTACTGGCCTTCCCAGTAGCACCGATAATTTTCACTCCTGTTACTGGCATAACTACGATGCCAGGTCTGTCTTTCAGTAACTCAAATATTTTCCCTCATACAGCACTCAATTCTGCAGCGGTGTCAATCAACACGTTTAGTTGTAGGTCGTGCATATTAACAGAAACTACTATCTGTCTACACTTGTCCTCGACTGTTTCTTTATTTTCCCACAATAAATCCTCGTCTATATCCAGGTCATTCCAGAAAAAAACATCCGGCTTTGATCCTAAATCCGGCTTATCTGGCGGCTTTTTCAGCCTCTGTTCACTTACAGTTTTTATTTCAACACGTTTGTCCTGAGGCGTAGTCTGTAGCTTCGCCTCCAATACCGAAACCTTTTCCTGTAACTCGTCAACTAGTGAGTGTTGCTTTGCTATCAATTCACTAATTGTCACCTTCGTTGATTCCTCTTTGGTTCAAAAATGGCTCTGAGCACTATGGGACTCAACTGCTGAGGTCATTAGTCCCCTAGAACTTAGAACTAGTTAAACCTAACTAACCTAAGGACATCACACACATCCATGCCCGAGGCAGGATTCGAACCTGCGACCGTAGCGGTCTCGCGGTTCCAGACTGCAGCGCCAGAACCGCGCAGCCACTTCGGCCGGCTTCCTCTTTGGTCAGATTGATCTCATCTGCCAATCTACCTGGAGAAATGTGCCCAGTAGTATCTGCAGTTACTTCCTCTGGATCTGCGCAACACACACTGCTACCGTCTGACCGTATAACGTCAGCACTAACCTCATACACGCTGTAATCTACGTGCTCTTCTATCAATCGTATCCGGCTATCACTAAAATTCTCGTAATCTTTCTCCTCAATACTTTCGCAATGTTTAAACCGGAGTTTTGCGTCGGATGGGTCGGCCACTTCTAACACTATAACTTTCGGTAAAGTCTGCCGGTCAGGGCCAGAACTTTCCGTTACTACTTCAACATCCAACTCCTGCGGGACGAAACACGACGAATCTTGCTCGTGCTCCCCATTAACATCAACTATTTCTGGTAAAGTCTGCCGGTTAGGGCCAGAACTTTCTATCACTTCACAAACACTATCTTCCTGCGGGACGAGACGCGGCAAATCCTGCCCGCGCTCCCCATAAACACTTCTCCCGTACAGGCCCGTATAATCTCTTAGTTCGTCGTATAAGCGACCGAACTGCCTTAACCAGACCTCATCCCTCTCTGCATCCACTCGTTCGATGACGGACGTGTTATTCGACATCTGATCTTCTCTCAACAATTGCGAATCATTCTTAAACTCAATCTCCAGTTCCGCTGTGGGTGTTACAGCTGCCATTTTATAATCGATTTCCGGAACACTACTTAAATTGTTCTCACTGAATGTATTTTATACTGCCGTGTCTACAGCTGATCTACTACTCGTGGGCGCACTCCTTTCTCGTAACACTGGCACACACTCCCGCCGTTGAATATTCCATAGGGAAGTTTCATAACGACGACACCTGGGTTTTCTACTGTTATTGGGCCTCCAAAATTTCTCCACGCCCGCTCGGCCCCTCACCGGCGCGGCTAATGGTTTCCCTGTCTCGTCCCAGCAGATCTGCTCCCCAGATGCTGCTGAGGCGGCTTATCGCACCCTCTGGCGTTATTACTATTCTGTGAAGCCCGTATCACGTTAGTATGATACTGGTTTCCGTCATTCTTGTTATTATTTGCATTGTACCGATTGTCATTACGGCCCGAGCCATTATTGTTATTTCTCCCAAGATTGCGGTATGCATTATTCCCATAGTTATCATTGTTGTGGTTGCTGTGGTACCCGCTGTTGTTACCACGGCCTCTACCACTGTCGCGATTATTGCGCCAATTGTCCTCGTCCTCAACTCTTTCCAGGATATCATTGATTGTCCTGTAATTGCTTCCTACGTAGCGTTTTGTATCATCTGGAAGCTTCTTGTAGAGTTCCCAGACTATTTCGGATTCCGTGAGGCGATGACGCAAATAATCCAACTTGCGGATCCAGCCCTCACAAAACTCCTTCATCGAGCCACGAGAATTCGCATCGAAAGGCCTCGATACGACAAATTCGCGCCAGACTCTTTGTTGTTTTTGCTCTGACCAGTATTCGGCCAGAAACAAATTTTTAAACTCGTCAAAAGTCAGGTTCGTAATGTTGAGGTTTAAGCCCCAACGCTTGGCATCACCAGCCAACACATCAATAACCACATTAATTTTTCTGTCATTAGTCCATGATCTGGATAAAACTCTTTCACAATTTTTAATGAAATCTGTCGCGTGTATACCGCCTTTTTTCAAGGGGTCGAACCGCTCCTCTTTCGTCAACAATTCCGAACTATGTGTACATATTGGCTCATAGCTCTGTTTTTCGTCAAGTTTCTTTTCTAATTCCGACACTCTCGTAATTACTTGGCAAGTGGTTGTCGCAAGCGTTTCCAATTTCCTCTTTTTCTCTTCGCAGGTTTTAGCCTGCTTCCTCACTTTGGTATCGACTTCGGATACTAAAGCCTTTAAAGTTTCCACCTTCTGTTGATCCTGTTTTTTTCACTAATTGAATTTGTTCCGTCACCTTATTCTCGATGATCGGAGCAACCGCTTCTCCTACACTTTTGTCGATTCTGCCAATTTCGGAATCAAAACGAGTATTTATGCTCGCAATTTCCGCCTGAACTCCTATCATTTCGTGTTTAAGATTACCGATTTCGGTATTAATGACAACAATATCTTGTTTGATTTTATCAACTTTTGTGTTAACAACTCCAACATTGTTGTTAACAACATTAATAGCTTTGTTCTGATTGTCTAGCTTCCGTTTAATTTTTTCATACTGAGCTTCTTGCTTGGCAGACTGAGCTTCTTGCTTGGCAGACTGAGCTTCTTGCTTGGCAGCCTGAGCTTTAATTTCTGCCGATTGACTCTTGATTTCGTTAGTCAAAAAATTCAATAAATCAGTTAAATTCCCGGAAACTACCGGTTTTACTTCCGTAGCGGCTTCCTCTTTCATTGTTCCCCCGTATTCGTCATCAAGGGGTTCAGATTTGATTTTCACTTCCGATTCCGAAAAATTTTCTAAAGTTTCGAATTCCATTTCTGCTCTTTGTTGCGTTTCGGCGGTCGCGTCTTTCATGCTAGCCGCCTGCCCCTGAACAATGGGTTCTGCGGTGCGCGTTTCTCACTGTTCGACCGATTGTTCCATACCCAAGTCTACCAAATTTTGGTAATTGTTGCCTTCAATCATTTTAATAATTTTCAATATAAATGACAAATCTCAAATCTAATTAATCTCGCTGACGTAACGACCTGTTCGTAACCAATACTTTGTTATGAGATTTGCACCATACAAAATTCGTGTCCAGAACAACCTCAAATCTGAAGATTGTCCTGTCACCAGGTCGCCATGTGTAACCTCCCCCTCACTTATCGACCTTAATGACAGTGAAAAATTAAACCGCGTGTACCTAACGGAAATTTGGTAAAAGCAATCGTCACCGAAGTTAATCTGTCGGTAAAGAGGGAGGAAAGGGTTACATCTAAATGAAAGGAAAAATGTAAATGAAACTGGTGGAAATTAATTTTGAAAACGGATAAAGTTAATAAAGAAAGTAAATGTGCGGCCGTTACGTTAACAGTCAACTAGCGATAAATAGATATTTGAGATTTGGGGGAAATTACGGTCGCCAGTCCTATGGATAATTACTATAGTAACTGAAAAAGAAAGGTTATTACACATATAATTAGCACTAGAAACGTGGCAACTGAAGGTTGACACGTGTAGTGTGAAAACTGAAAGTTTGTCAGAAGTAATAAATTTCGCTACACTCTGACTTAATTTAGCAGAAGCATTAATAAAACCGGAAAATCGAAAGTTAATTTAGTGACTGAAGTTAATAGTGAGCTTTGTTTCTGAAGCACATCGAAATTCAGTAAAATACGGTTAGTCTTGGACTACCTCAACAATCATTTCAAAAGCAACTTGACTCTACGCAATTTAGAAATAAGAGATTTTTGAACTTGAATTAAATGATTCTGAACAATTAACAATAGTAAAATTTAGTACGTACCAAGCTGAGCTGCAGTCACAGGTAAGCTAAAATATGGTAACAAAACTCGCACTCTTAATTTGTGCTTGTGTAATCTAAATATTGTAGCCAGCTATGAATACTTTAACTGAACTTTGAAATTGAAGCAGTGAAATGGAATAATATTACTTTAATGCTGGCGTTTGAATTTCAACGACACTCGGGTTCATTCCGGAAAAGGAAGTGACTCTGCTTGATAATGCAATTGGGACAATGACCAACAAATGTTCATGCTAAGTTGCTGTAATTATAGTTACGAAAATGGAACAGTTTGAAAAGCTGAGGTCTGCCATACAGTTCTAAAACTTTACGTGCTACCAGTCTTCCTTGTTGGTTGATTGAAGGTTTGAAGTCGTCGATCGAGGAGATGGCGACAGTCACTCATTGTCGGCCGTCACTGGTGTAGAAGCTGAATGATGGCGCGCCTTCTTCTTGACACGGTCTCCAGCCGAAACGGGCTCTTGATGTGTGCCAGCTAACGCTTCCCGTCCGCGACACCATGTCAGAAACTAACATAGCAAGTCGAGCTTAATTACATGCTGCCAAACCCCGAAAGCGCGGCAACTCGCAGAAGCGTCCCACAACACACCTGCTCAACCGCTCTACTCCCGCCAGACTCCCCTCTGCCCGCGCTCCACGCGACAGAGTTAACACTACCAAAGATCCTAAACACTTTGGTTCTCCACACGACCTATCGATGTATTCGTTCGATAGCATAGTTATCCCTAGGCAAGACCCAGCGTAGAAATACAAATAATATTTACAAAACATACCAATTATACATCGACGTAAATATATATATATATATATATATATATATATATATATATATATATATATATATATATATATACAAATAGTAAAACAATTACAATATATAAAGACACAGAAATGTCATATCTTGAGGTAAAAAAACAAGGAAAAAAATTATAGTACAATAGATGGAAATAGGAGGATATGCATTTCCGGCGTTACGCATTGACTTCCCAGGGTACAGTGATTCTCGCAGTTGACTCGCCATCCAAGAAAAAGCGGAACGGACAATAATATTGGATGTCGTACGTAACATGAAAGGCATGTAATATTGGGCGATTCAGCAACAGCTTCGATGCCACTCTTTGTTCCTCATCTCGGCTCTCTCGGGAAATTTTTCTCTTAACAGATCAAGCGCTACAAAACTCGAAAGTACAGGTTATTTCGAAGGTCAATGTGGGAAATGGAGGAAACCAATTGATCCGACTTCTTTAGATGTGGCCACAACATTGCAGTTGAGATCGAGCGTTGGTTTGCAACCTTCAGTACACGAGAAATTGCCCTACCGTTGGACATGCCTGCGAGCACGATGCTTAAAGCCCTAAGAAACGTCCTGCATGCCTATCCGTACAAAAAGAAACCATGTTCACGAGTTGCTACCTGCTGACTTGTTAGGAAGACAAAAGTTCGATCTGGAATTTCTTGTTCGCGTGGAAGTGGACAATGAATGGCCACGGAGCATTCTGTGGACAGACCAAGCCCATTTCCATCTCTAAGAATATATTAATACCAGAACTGCAGAATACGGGCAAAGGAAACCTGCACACACGTCAGTCGTTACCACTTCAGTCTAAAAACGTGACTATGTCGTGCAGGGTGACACCATCGTTTATCGTATGGCCGTATTTTTTTCGAGGAGATGAGTCCTGAGGGTCTTGTTACCTGTATCGTGTTACCTGTACCGCCAATGATAAACGCTGTGAGAGTCTTATGTGCACCAACGTCATTCGAACTCTTATACAGTGTGAACATGTAGGTAGGGTCATTTTTATGGAAGATGGCGATCCTCTGCACACTGCTGCTGCAGAGAGATTTCGGAAATTCTATAATTAGCAGCCTGGCCGTCCAGGTCACCAGCTCTTAATCCTCTTACTTCTCGCTGCGGGATTATCAGGCAGATGTCACATTCAGTTCTCCAGTTACGAACGTAGCTGAACTGAAGGCATCCGTTGTGCAACGCATTCTGAACATGACCCTCTAGACACTCCAATATCTTGAGGAACATTCTGCTTCCCGGTTTCGACTTGTGGCAGAACACGGTGGATAGCACACTGAACATGTCTTGCGCCAGTCTCATGACGATTAGAAACAGATGTCATTTTGCTTTTTATGCGCGTTTTGGCCCCACGACAATTGAAAGGAGATATCCTAATTTGCTTTTGATGTGATTTTTGGCCCCAGAAAATTAGAAAGCGATGTCATTTTGGTTGTTATGTGGCTTTTGGCCGCAGGACAATTACAACCGATTTTTCCCGTCCGAATGTAGAACAGTAAGAATGGTGTAATGTGCAACTCAAACCGTAGTACAATTCATCTGTCATTTGTAACTGACATCGTTTGCGTTAAGACGCTTACAGTGCTATGCATTGGTAAAATTGTCATTTTTTTTCTTCCATGACGTTTGCCCTACGGCAATAACATGCTCTTCAAATTTCTTCAAATTTGACGTCAACTACAGCGATTTGAAACTGGAATTTTAATTAAGGACACCCTTTGTGTCAGTTTATTACAGCGGACAAACAGCGATTCTTTTCTACTCTTATTACATTGACAGAGCTATATCCCACAAGATGTTGATAGCCGAAGTATGCTGTTTCAAGTAAAGCTTAGCGTTTGTCTGTACCTTCTTCGTAAGGACCCATCCGCTCTCCTCTCTTTGCCTCTTCTTTCTCCCCTAATCTCTCAAATCTACAGACCCCTTCTTTCCTATCCCTCTCCCCTTAGTGTCTTTCGACGTCGTTGTCCATGGACGAGACTTACTTATTTGCTCTTCTTGATCATCCCTGGAAATTGTTTTCAACAGTTGGTTTAGGGCTAGACGTATAGGAAATATGTGTAGCAAATATATTGCACGCAATGAAGTGTTAGAAGCACCAGTTGCTCAATCGGTATGTATAGTGTCTGGTATTTTTGTGCTATACAATTTTATTTTGGATGGATAACGCTCGAAATGGCTGGACAAGCAGGTTTCCTCTAATGTGTAAACAATGTCTGAGAAAAAAAGACTGATGGCATTACTAATAACCTGCACGTCATGGTTCATTACTGCACAACAAATTTTCGACCATGAACTGTGTCCTTCCGCTGTGTCAAGTTACGTCAGAATCTATCTACTTATCGACAGTGAACAACCAGATTACAACATGAATCTACAAGTTCCCATTCTGCCGACACACGAAGACACCGCATTAAAGGACAATGTTTCATTGCCATATATCAAAAGCGGTCGTAGACACAGATTGCAAATATTCGGTTTCAGATACGTTCGTAATTTGAAACTATTTACTTGTTGAAAGCAGATGACGAACAGAGGAAAGAAAGCCTAATACCTGCAAATGTGATGTAATGTACGCTGCCGGAAAAAAACGAAATGCAGCAC
The DNA here is from genome assembly GCF_023898315.1 of Schistocerca nitens. Lineage (NCBI taxonomy): Eukaryota > Metazoa > Arthropoda > Insecta > Orthoptera > Acrididae > Schistocerca > Schistocerca nitens. The sequence continues at coordinate 1,174,095,578 of NC_064615.1, read as the reverse complement.
CCTCTGGCACGAGGTCATTTGACTGCTAGGCAAGGTGACAGGTAGTTCATCATTGTAGGAGCATCATAACAAATTCAGATCAAACTAGACACACATGTCACAGTAAATGGTCCCCAAACGCATCACTACACAATTCTCACTATTCTGGCGGAAACGGAATCTTGTATACTCACAAGGAAACGAAAATAAGGGTACAGAGTGGGTTACTACGAGGGATTGACTTAAGCATATTACGCCTTTTCCAGACGATCCTGGAGAACGCGCAAGTTCCCGCTCCATCATGTCCCAGACGTGTTCATTTGGCGAGAGAGTTGACGGTCTTGCTGGCCAGGCCAGCTGTACGTGATGAACACCACTTTGCGTCGCAGCCGCCGTGTGTGGACGCGCATTGTCCTGCTAAAAAAAGCACGTCACCTTACTGTCGAAGAAACGATAGTGCCACGAGGCTAACAGTTTGTGCAATGTAGCGGGAGCTGGTTACTTTGCCCTGCAAAAACACCAAATGTGACTACGAGTTGGAACAGGCCAGTGATGGAGCTTGTGTGTCTTGGGCGAGTACACTCTGGAGCAGGTAGTTCACCAGGTCTACATCATGAACGTGCACGTCCACCACTCGTATACAGACAGAACCTACTTTCATCGCTGAAAGCAACAGGACGCCACAACACTCTCCAGTCGACTATCACGACACCAAAGCAGCGTTGCTTGGCGGTTTCGTGGTGTCAGTGGTGGCTGAAAGAACACGTGGTCTTAATTCTGCTGGAGGCAGACGGTTCCCAATTGCCTCTGCAGGTGCAACATGTGTCCGGATCTCGTCTCTGGATGATGTTTTTTCGACCATCGCTGCTCGCACAACGCGTCCATCATGACTTGTGTCTGTACTACGCAGACATTCAGAACCTGGTCTACAGGTGTGGGAAAGTTCGACAGACCATTGCTGACAGCAGCGATACACCATCTATACATTATGCCTAGCATGTGCAGCAATGCGTCGATACATCCATCAGTCTTCCCGCAGGCTCACAATGCCAATCTGTTCAAATGAAGCTGTTCAACAGGAATAAGGGAATGGCTGTACCCTAGAATGAATATTGCAAATACTGTTCACTTCTAAATTGAGCATAGTTGCATCTCGCAGAAGATGCAGAGACAGGTTTCCTGAGTACCATTTGATCGCCGATGACCATGACAAATGAATCACTAACACTAAAATCTCTCAATCCCCATGCGTTAGACCCTGGTGCCACTCACCACAGTCCTTGAGAGTGCTGCTATTTTCGCAGCAGTATATAAAAGTGTAATTGTGGAAATCTGTTGAGATATCCGCAGATTTATTATAAGATAAAACTAAACTAAAACTAGACTCCTCCCGAACAGGCCATGAAGGCCCAAAGGTACCGACCGGCTGCCGTGTCATCCTCAGACCACAGGCGTCAGTGGAATCGGATATGGAGGGGCATGTGGTCAGCACACCGCTCTCTGTATCTAAATTTTACTTCAAAAAATTTTTATTATGTTTTACATACACTGAAGAGCCAAAGAAATTGGTACACCTGCGTAATATAGTGTAGGGACCCCGCAAACACGCAGAAGTGCCGCAGCACGACGTGGCATTGACGCGACTAATGTCCAAAGTACTAGTGATAGCTGACACCATGAATCCTGGAGGGTTGTTCATAAATCCGTAAGAGTACGATGGGGTTGAGATCTGTTCTCAACAACACGTTGCAAGGCATCCAAGAAATGATCAATAATATTCATGTCTGGGGAGTTTGGTTGCCAGCGGATGCTTTTAAACTTATAAGAGCGTTCCTGGAGCCACTCTGTATCAATTCTGGACGTGTGGGGTGTCACATTGTCCTGCCGCAGATTATCGCAGTTTCGAGCCGCACCGCTGTCGTGGTGTGGAAGTTGAAGGACCATACAGCCAACAACGGTCATTATAAATTGCCAAAGAAAGATAGTCGCAAAAAAGCAGAATAGCACAAAATTACGAAGTTAGCATACAAACACACTCTTAAAGTAAAATAAAAGCGGACTTAAACACCAGGCAGCCGGCGGCAGTGATGACACTGGCATTGGAGCAAAATTAGTAACAACGCTATACAGCAACATTATGACAAACACATAGTAAGAGATTAAACATGAGAGGGCGAAGCTGACACTTCAAACGCGGCCGCTGCTTGCCGCAGCCGCACCTGTGGTAGCCTCATGCTGCTCTGCACGCTGAGCCATGTCGTAGCAAGAAGATTCCTGAAGAGACGACTTACAGCGTAATACCAAGGATCGCGCACACAACTTTAACTTCATTCTCTTTAGCACTTCACAAGTTGCTATTCCTGCTTTGTAACGATACTGCTTTCGTGGTAACAGAAATTCTGATTTTATGGCATTATTATTAGAATTATTATTAGCATTATTGTTAGCATTATTATTATTATTAAAGGTCACCAGAAGTTCAAAAACATTTCAAACACAGTTCAAAACCTAATGATTAAAGTTACTCGTATTACACAGTTCTCTCGTCATACGCAGTTCACTGAACTATGTCATTACACAATATCCTGGACGATTACAGTTGACAGTTTTCGCTAGTAATGTCTCGCCTGTAATTCGATAGCACTTCGACTTCGAGGATATTCCCGCCAGGGATGACATGTGAAGAAAGAAAAAAAAAAGAGAGAGAGACAGAGAGAGAGATTTTTGTGTGCATGATAAATCCCTTCCCTCGAAAATTTGCTTGCTTCGTACCTCGTCTGTGTTACCACAGATAACGTGTCAAAGATCTCAGTTGCATTAAGACTGCAGTGCACGCGAGGTTCCTAGTTGCTTCCACCGCAATGACTGGAAAGCGTATGCTCTGAGTAATGTTCACCAACCTGCAGTCTCCTATAGTTGTTGTCACTTACGAGGAAACAGCACTGAGATCATGAGTCCGTTACCTTGAGGCTGTAATAAGCTTTTACTAAGGAAATGACATTGTAAAAAAATAAATAAATTTTGAAGTGATTTGCTTAAATGGGATGCCACTCGCTATTTTATTAGCAGAATATGAGGAACTGCACAATTATTGTCCACCTGACAATCACAAATAATTTCCATTCTTCCCATTTTCATAGAGAAAAAACAAAATAATAAATAGTGGTTCTGCGTAATTACTAAAACCATTTCTCAATTACATGGCCGGCCGCTGTGACCGAGCGGTTCTAGGTGATGCAGTCCGGAACCGCGCTGCTGCTATGGTCGCAGGTTCGAGTCCTGCCTCGGGGATCGATGTGTGTGATGTCCTTAGGTTAGTTACGTTTAAGTAGTTCTAAGTCTATGGGACTGATGGCCTCAGATGTTAAGCCCCATAGTGCTTAGAGCCATTTGAACTATTCAGTTACATGTTAAAAACATCAGGTATTGCTAATTAAGTTCTGAACTAACACATGTCTATCCTCTGAGACTGCCAATCGAGTTGTCACATTTACAAGCTAGAGATAGCCAGTTAAATCTCAACTGATACTGACCGCAAAATGGCTCTGAGCACTATGGGACTTAACATCTTAGGTCATCAGTCCCCTAGAACTTAGAACTACTTAAACCTAACTAACCTAAGGACATCACACACATCCATGCCCGAGGCAGGATTCGAACCTGCGACCGTAGCAGTCCCGCGGTTCGGAACTGCAGCGCTAGAACCGCACGGCCACCGCGGCCGGCGATACTGACCGCAGCAGACATCATGTCTGCCCATAGAGTTCTGATCTTACAGCCGAACCACCTCGCCCGCCATACAAGTCAGGCGAGACCCGAAGATCTCCGAAGTGTTTTGTCTGCCTTTTCGTGCAGCAGTTGTTTATTATTCTGCTGGTAATTAACATTTGCCGGTCGCGGTGGTCTCGCGGTTCTAGGCGCGCAGTCCGGAACCGCGCGACTGCTACGGTCGCAGGTTCGAATCCTGCCTCGGGCATGGTTGTGTGTGATGTCCTTAGGTTAGTTAGGTTTAAGTAGTTCTAAGTTCTAGGGGACTGATGACCACAGCTGTTAAGTCCCATAGTGCTCAGAGCCATTTGAACCATTTTTTTGAATTAACATTTTTGAAATAATGGAATGATAGTCTGCTATTGAGACACGCTCGTTTATAAAAAGCAAGTACACTACTGGACATTAAAATTTTTACACCAAGAAGAAATTCAGGTGATAAACGGGTATTCATTGGACAAATATACTAGAACTGACATGTGATTACATTTTCACGCAGTTTGGGTGCATAGATCCTGTGAAATAAGTACCCAGAACAACCACCTCTGGCCATAATAACGGCCTTGATACGCCTGGGCATTGAGTCAAACAGAGCTTGGATGGCGTGTACAGGTACAGCTGCCAATGCAGCTGCAACACGATACCACAGTTCATCAAGAGTAGTTACTGGCGCATTGTGACGAGCCATTTCCTCGGCCACCATTGACCAGACGTTTTCAATTGGTGAGAGATCTGGAGAATGTACTGGCCAGGGCAGCAGTCGAACATTTTCTGTATCTAGAAAGGCCCGTACAGGACCTGCAACATGCGGTCGTGCATTATCCTGCTGAAATGTAGGGTTTCCCAGGTATCGAATGAAGGGTAGAGCCACGGGTCGTAACACATCTGAAATGTAACGTCCAGTGTTCAAAGTGCCGTCAATGGGAACAAGAGGTGACCGAGACGTGTAACCAATGGCACCTCATACCATCACGCCGGGCGATACGCCAGTATGGCGATGACGAATACACGCCTGCAATGTGCGTTCACCGCGATGTCGCTAAACACGGATGCGACCATCATGATGCTGTAAACTGAACCTGGATTCATCCGAAATTTTCCATTCGTGCAGCCAGGTTCGTCGTTGAGTACCCCATCGCAGGCGCTCCTGTTTGTGATGCAGCGTCAAGGGTAACCGCAGCCATGGTCTCCGAGATGATAGTCTATGCTGCTGCAAACGTCGTCGAACTGTTCGTGCAGATGGTTGTTATCTTGCAAACGTCCCCATCTCTTGACTCAGGAATCGAGACGTGGCTGCACAATCCGTTACAGCCATGCGGATAAGATGCCGGTCATCTCGACTGCTAGTGATACGAGGCCATTGGGATCCAGCACAGCGTTCCGTATTACCCTCCTGAACTTACCGATTCCATATTCTGCTAACAGTCATTGGATCTCGACCAACGCAAGCAGCAATGTCGCGATACGTTAAACCCCAATCGCGATAGGCTGCAATGCGACCTTTATCAAAGTCGGAAACGTGTTGGTACACATTTCTCCTCCTTACACGAGGCATCACAACAACGTTTCACCAGGCAACGCCGGTCAACTGCTGCTTGTATATGAGAAATCTGTTTGAAACTTTCCTCGTGTCAGCACGTTGAAGGTGTCGCCACCGGCGCCAACCTTGTGTAAATGCTCTGAAAAGCTAATCATTTGCATATCACAGCATCTTCCTCCTGTCGGTTAAATTTCCCGTCTGTAGCACGTCACCTTCGTGATGTAGCATTTTTAATGGCCAGTAGTGTAAATTCACTGTTTAGTTTTTCCAATACTAATAACAGAAGTTTGTCTTTTTGGTTTACACTCCCGAACACTGCAGCCAATCGTGGAGGTTCACAATTTAGGCGATCTTTCTCGCCATACATGTACCGTACAGACATGTCACTGGTATCTCGAACCACATTACGTCAACTTCCACTGGTACCTTCTCAGTTACTCTAAGAAGAGCTTCTTCTAGCTGAATATGAATGCTGTAAAATCAAAAATATCATAATTCTTGAAGAGTTAATTAAGAAAAGCATAAGACCCAGAACAGAATTCTAACGGTACGATCAGATTGTCTGAATGAAAAGATATTATTTATTTTCCAAACGGATAGTGATAAAATCAGGTATCATTTATACTTAACTTCATTATGGTTACCTGACATGATCATTCAGTGAAGGAAGAGATCTGTAATTTTGTATTGTAGTCGTCTTTTGAAAACTAGTTTATTTGTTAAGATCGCTATGTTAAAACAATTACTGGATTACTAGGTTAGGCACTAAGTACAGATCTATAAAAAGAAAATGTTTCGAGGTACAGGCGTACAGTGAAAACTAAAAATGAAATACGTTATACACAACATCTTAATGACGAAAATTATATAACCATAAAACTGGGCAGCGGTAATTACACCACACGCCATGCTTACACCACCTCGTCACATGAAGACTACACAATATGCTATAAACTGACAACCCTCACAAAATTCTGCTCGTATGGATGCATACAATCCAGATCAACGTGTAATGCGTCCATTTTTATGGCATGTTTTCATTGTTGTATGTTGACTTTGGACTGTATCCGACCTTAGGAGCAGAATTTTGTGACAGTTGTTATTTTACAGAACATTGTATAGTCCTCATGTGACAGAGTGCTATAAACATTGTCTGATGTAACCACCACTGCCCAGTTTTAAGAGTTTTCGTAATTGAGCTGTTGTGTACGCTGTGTTACAACCTGAAGCCGAAATCTAGTAACTCTGTTAACATAGCGACCTTTGTAAATAAATAATAAGAATGTGTACTTCAAATGGTTCAAATGGCTCTGAGCACTATGGGACTCAACTTCTGTGGTCATTAGTCCCCTAGAACTTAGAACTACTTAAACCTAACTAACCTAAGGACATCACACACATCCATGCCCGAGGCAGGATTCGAACCTGCGACCGTAGCAGTCGCGCGGTTCCTGACTGCGCGCCTAGAACCGCGAGACCACCGCGGGCGGCTAGAATGTGTACTCCTGCGCAAGTAGTCACCGTTGTACAAAAAAGGCGTAAGAACATGCAGTTGCAAATGTATTATTGAAACAGTTTCATTAGTTAATTTACAACGACAGATTCTGTGGCAACCAATTGGCAAATGTGACTTTATGGTTAAAAGAAAGAGAAATAACAGCCGGACATAAATTTAACTTTAAAAAGATTTTAATTTCTGTGTAAAATTTCTCAAAAGAATCTTCGTAAAATAATTCGTAACAGTTACTGTACAAATGTGAAAATTACATCTAAGATACTTATTTTTTTTTTTTTTTTGTTACAGTCTACAGAAGTGTGAATGCTGCAGTCATATTATTTGCTTCATCTAAATATTTTATGAATCATGTTCAAGATCAATACAGACAGGACTATTTACAATTTCAATTTTAGATTCATTGTTGCTGTAAGTTTTAGTTTTTAGAACTTTCCATTCGTTAATTTGACATGGAAACAACTAGTCCAGATAAAAATTATCAGTACTCCTCCAGATCTGACGCCCTTGCTACACACAATCACAGACTCATATTCAGGCTATTCCATATTATTCTTTTGTTTTTTGTAATTTTCACATTGACACATTGAACTACAGGGGCATATAATTCAAAATTCTGCCAGGTAATGTTCAGTAATGTAAGTCTGACATGTAATCACCAAATACACTCCTGGAAATGGAAAAAAGAACACATTGACACCGGTGTGTCAGACCCACCATACTTGCCCCGGACACTGCGAGAGGGCTGTACAAGCAATGATCACACGCACGGCACAGCGGACACACCAGGAACCGCGGTGTTGGCCGTCGAATGGCGCTAGCTGCGCAGCATTTGTGCACCGCCGCCGTCAGTGTCAGCCAGTTTGCCGTGGCATACGGAGCTCCATCGCAGTCTTACCGAGGTACACAGGGCCAACACCGGCATCATGGTGTGGGGAGCGATCTCCTACACTGGCCGTACACCACTGGTGATCGACGAGGGGACACTGAATAGTGCACGGTACATCCAAACCGTCATCGAACCCATCGTTCTACCATTCCTAGACCGGCAAGGGAACTTGCTGTTCCAACAGGACAATGCACGTCCGCATGTATCCCGTGCCACCCAACGTGCTCTAGAAGGTGTAAGTCAACTACCCTGGCCAGCAAGATCTCCGGATCTGTCCCCCATTGAGCACGTTTGGGACTCGATGAAGCGTCGTCTCACGCGGTCTGCACGTCCAGCACGAACGCTGGTCCAACTGAGGCGCCAGGTGGAAATGGCATGGCAAGCCGTTCCACAGGACTACATCCAGCATCTCTACGATCGTCTCCATGGGAGAATAGCAGCCTGCATTGCTGCGAAAGGTGGATATACACTGTACTAGTGCCGACATTGTGCATGCTCTGTTGCCTGTGTCTATGTGCCTGTGGTTCTGTCAGTGTGATCATGTGATGTATCTGACCCCAGGAATGTGTCAATAAAGTTTCCCCTTCCTGGGACAATGAATTCACGGTGTTCTTATTTCAATTTCCAGGAGTGTAATAATAACAATAATAATATAAACATTACAATGGAATGTATCGTGTTATCCATTAGCCAGATATACTGCGCAATATAACAATAGTTTTAGTCCGTTACATTGCACCACACTGCAGCACCACATTATGATTCTGTTGCATGTTTATTGACACTGTGGACTACCGTTTTTTTCTAGGTACCAAATTAAGTAGACTGATGGCCAGCCTCGTGCAAAATTGTAGAATGTTCCACGTAATAAATGTTCCTACTATCGGCATCATTTACCTCAATGGGTGTCCCAAACACAAGAAAATTAATTCCATTTTGTATTGTTGTTTTTCTGAATCCAAATCGTAAACGTGGACATAGCTTTATTTTTTACAAGAGTGTGTTGCTACAGTCTTACACACGACCCATTCAAAACACTTCCAAAGCAAGGGTAGCACAAATAATGGTCACTAACTGTCTACATTACATATTTATACCTCTTTATCAACTAGTTTCACTAGTGAATATTTCAGTCAGTCTCGGATCTGACCAAACTGGTAACATACATTTCGCAGGTGACAGAATACTTAATCCTGTTATTCTCATTCTTCAGCGACTGCTTTGGGGTGGCATTATGTGGGGCCGACGTACCCTGCTGGTGGTCATGGAAGGCGCCATAACTGCTGTACGATACGTGAATGACATCCCCCGAACGATTGTGCAACCTTATAGGCAGCATATTAGCGAGGCATTCGTCTTCATGGACGACAATTCGCGCTCCCATCGTGCACATCTTGTGAATGACTTCCTTCAGGACAGCGACATAGCTCGACCATAGTAACTAATATGTTCTCCAGACATGAACCCTATCGAGCATGCCTGGGATAGATTGAAAAGGGCTGTTTATGGACAACGTGACCTACCAACCACTCTGAGGGATCTACGCCGAATCGCCGTTGAGGAGTGGAAAAATCTGGATCAACAGCGCCTTGATGAACTTGTGGATAGTATGCCACCACGAATACAGTCATGCATCAATGCAAGAGGATGTGCTTTTGGGTATTACAGGTACCGGTGTGTACAGCAATCTGGATCACCACCTCTGAAGATCTCGCTGTACGGTGGTACAACATGCAATGTGTGGTTTTCTTGAGTAATAAAAAGGACGGAAATGACGTTTATGTTGGTCTCTATTACAGTTTTCTGTACAGGTTCCGGGATTCTCTGAACCGAGGTGATGCAAAACATTTTTGATGAGTGTACTACAGAAAAATAAAGATTAAAGGGTTGATCGTGTAATCAATGAAGAGGATGTGAATCGAACGTCGAAACGAGAGGCAAATGATACTGTCTAAAAGAAAAGATACGAAGGAAGGGCACGTTCTGAGGTGTTAAGGAATAGGTAATTACATACTGGGGGGAAGTCTGAGAGTAAAATCTGTAGATATAAAAATTCATTACCGCAAGCAGGTTTAGAGAGATGTGGTTTGAACAAGACCATCAGAGAAAAAGTGACACATCCCTAGGAAAATCATTTCAAGCATCATTGAATGCCGTGTAACCAACTTTCCCAACACTTTCTACATATTTTTAATGGGATTCAGTGAGACAATTTTTTAAGCTAATCGAAATGTAAAAGGATGCAGTAATGTTCAGAAAACTAGTCAAATATACTTGTCGTCTTGAAAAATTGGGGTATTGACAGCATACTCATCACACAGATGTTGACTGAAAGACAACATCTGATCATCCAGAATGTTTAAATAATCATCCTGTTTCATATTAATGGTCACCTCAGTGAACGGGTCCAATTCAGGGCAATGAAAATACTTACAAAAACATCACGGATCCCGGCTTGCACCTGACTTTGCACACATTCTACGTAGATGAAATGCATCATTTGGCATTCGGTGTACTAGACGATGTGCATCATTTAAATGTAGGCAAAAACGCGGTTCTTCAGGTCACATTGCGTTTCGCCAGTCAGCTACAGCTGAAGTTTGATGATTTCTAGTTCATTAAAGATTCACATTTTTATGTTTCTGTTTGAGCACTCGGATCATATCCACGGTCTAGGGGTTGTAATCTAAACGTCCTCGGTCCCGTGTTCGAACCACGCTTCTGCTTAAAATCTGATTATAAGTCATGGCCAATGGCGGTCGAAGACGTCTAGCATAAGCTGTCACTCTCATTTTGTCAATGGCCTTACCAATGACGGCGGTGGAGGGGACATAGGTTGAGGGCACCGTTTTGCTCTGGGAGTGAGAAAATTCTCCTAAAAGGCGGTAGAAACAATAATTATGAACGGCATGGGTATGCTTTAAAGACACTTGATGTGTACCCACAGGTCATATGACCTGCAACTGAAAAAGTATCATGATGATTTCTCCATTGGCGAAAGATTCCTGATCAGCTCCCATTTGGACCTCTGCGCCGGGACTGTAATGGAGAGGGGACCATAAGAAAGAGACTGAATAAAGGACAACGTTCTACGAGTCGGAACGAGAAATGTCTGAAGTCTTAACCTGGTATTGTACCTGGGAAATCTGAAAAGGGAAATCGTAAGTTCAGTCTAGACATAGTGAGGGTCAGTGAAATGAAATGGAAAGAAGACAGGGATTTCTGGTCAGCTGAAAAGGGAAATACCAATAGAAACTGACAATGATATAATGGGAGCAGAATTCGTTGTGAATAGGAAAGGAGGGCAGAGGGTGAGTTACTGTGAACAGTTCAGTGTTAGGATTATTCTCATCAGAATCGATAGCAAACCGCCACCGACAATTATAGTTTAGATATGCATGCCGAAATCATAAACAGAAGGTGAAGAAGCAGTGTAAGTACATGATTATATTGAACGGGTGATTCAGTACGTAAAGAGAGATGAAAATATTATAATCACAGGGGATTGGAATGGGGCTGCAATACATTTCAGATGTTAATAGCGAATTTCAGTTAGAGAACCAATAGAGGAGGAGATACACTTGGGATAGGCGCAGAGGTATGGGAAGATTTCAGTTAGATTACATCATGGTCACATGGAGATATCGAAATAGCAACTATATTCAAATCACAATTTAGTAATGATGAAGAAAAGACTGGTCAGGAAGAATCAGTGCGCAAGAAGTTGGATACGGAAGTACTAATGAATGAAGTTATCTGACGATATAGATACTGTGATAAGTAATAAATCAGTAGGCAGTTGGGTTGGAGAGGAATGAACATCCCTAAAATGGACAGTCGTGGAAGTTGAAAAGAAAAAAATATATGCAATGAAGACAACTGCAAAGAAACCATGGGTAACAGAAGAAATACTCCAGCTGATCGATGAAACGAGAAAGTACAAAAATGTTTAGAGAAATTTAGGAATACAGAAGTACAAGTCTCTTAGACATGAAATAAGAAGGAAGTGCAGGAAGGCATAGGCGGAATGGTTGCACGAAAAATCTGAAGAAACCGAATAGGAATTGATTGTCAGACGGACTGACTCAGCTTTTTAAAAGTCAGAACAGCCCTTTGTGAAATTATAAGCAAGGGTGATAACATTAAGAGCGCATTGGGAATTCCACTGTTAAAAGCACAGGAGAAAGTGGACAGATGTAAAGAATACATTGAAAGCCTCTACGATGGGGAGGCCCTGTCTGATGAAGTGATTGAAGAAGGGAGTCGACAGAAAAGAAATAAGGGATTCAGTATTAGAATTAGAATCACAGAGGTTTAGACCCCTTTAGATCAAATAAGGCAGAAGGGATTGATAACATTCCATCAGAATGGTGGATGTGACAACAAAACGATTATTCACGTAGGTGTTTAGAATGTATGAGACTGGCGATATACTACTAGACTTTGAGGAAAACATCATCCATTAAAATCTGAAGATAGCAAGCTACAACAAGTGAGGGAATTATCGCAAAATCATTTTAAGAGCTCATGCATCCAAGTTGCTGACAAGAATAATATACAGTCAATGGAAATGAAAACTGAGGGTCATGTGACGATCAGATTCGCTTTAGGTAAGGTAAAGGCACCAGAGGAAGATCAGGCGTTGCTGTTGATAATGGAAGCAAGACTAAAGAAAAATAAACACTTTCAAATGATTTGTCGATGTGGAGGAAGCGTTGCACGGAATTAAATGGTGGCAGATCGAAATTCTGAGAAAAAATGTGTGTAAGCTACAGGGAAACACGGGTAATATACGCTGAAGCGCCACACACACTGGTATGGGCATGCTTATTCATCGATTCTTCTGTGCGTGCGCATTGGTGTGACAAATTTCTTGTCGGTGATGTCGGGTGAGCGTGGTTATGATGAGATGAAGAAACTTTCGGAGGATACTCAAGCGTGATGAGCAGCATCCAATCTACGTTCGGACTGAAGACAACAAAATGGTTCAAATGGCTCTGAGCACTATGGGACAACTTCTGAGGCCATCAGTCCCCTAGAACTTAGAACTACTTAAACCTAACTAACCTAAGGACATCACACACATCCATGCCCGAGGCAGGATTCGAACCAGCGACCGTAGCGGTCGCGCGGTTCGAGACTGTAGCGCCTAGAACCGCTCAGCCACCCTGGCCGGCTGAAGACAACAGCACCAACACCTCCTACCTTTTGCTTTTATAGTAAACTATTTTGAGAATGCGAATTTGCTCTCAGTTGGAAGTAGCCTAGGAGATTACAGTGAGATATAGTGAAGTAAACTGGAGTCACTAAGCTGAAACCTGGGATCACAAATCCTGATTTAGGCTCCTAGGGATCTATCTTTCTCATCGTGGCTGCAGAATGTAGGATTCATGTTTGAGACAGCAATTTACGTTCGAAACGCTGCCCTAAAGACCGATGGTGTTTTATTATGTCTGCGCGGCTGTATGGATTAATCTGTGCAGCAATCTCTGTCAACACATAAATTGCATTCGGTACTTTCTGTTTTAATTAACAGTGCATTGGCTGTTACGACCGCGTCCTGTATCACGCCTGATGTTATTGTACTCTGTCAGATTTTCTTTCACCTCTTGATTTCAATGCCCAGAACGGAATTAATTAGTCCGATTATACGCTACTTGTTTACATCGAAGTTCCATTCGTTATTTCACAATACAACAAATCAGGCATCGCTGAACCATTGCGTAACAGACAGCTGGGCGTTATCGACGTCTGCTGTACCTTAATCTGGGATGAGCACAAACATTTGAAACGGGTGACAAGTTTGGCGCACACGATGCGAAACCTTTTGGGCAGTGTGCAACGGCGTATACCAAGGTGGAAAGTGGCATATTGTGAATTCACTCTCTATCAGTTTGGAATTATGTTATAATTACATTTCCCTCCGAGAGAAATTTTTGTTGTGTCACATACGACCGTATTTTATGGTACAATATTTAATTCGATTACCCTTACCAGTTTCTGTCAGAGGAGTGGCGGCTGCATCGTTTTGAGTAGTATTGCTCAAACAGCAGGCTCTTAGAGATGCGGCCCATTTAACCAGTTTTAAGTTTCTCTTGGTTAGTGGGGAAGATCACGTCACATAATGCCGACCTCCACCACACCCGTGAAAAGTACAATTTAGAAATATCCCAGGCGAACAAAACCAAAATTCAAATTATTCTAGCATGTACAAATAGAAAAACGAATCCGTGAATACATCATTTAGCTTCATTCCTACATAGATGCACCACCATTAATAACCAAAAAGAGAAAAAAAAGAAAAAAAACGAAACAAAAGTTCCGTTCAAATTGGCACCGGTATGTGAGACGCCGTGTCATTCTCAGCCGATAGGCATCACTGGTTGTGGCTGCGGTTGTGGAGGGGCATGCAGTGAGCAAAACGCTCTCCCGGCCGTTGTCAGCTTTCCGGACTTACAGCAGCGCTCAGCTACGGACGGTGACCATCCAACTGCCAGCCAAGGACAGCGCTTAACTTCGATGATCTGACCAGAAGTGGTGCTACCATTGCGGCAGGGCTATTGGATTGCATCTACCCTAAATACACCTCTAAATTAAAGTAAGACGGCACTTAATAAGCAATACCAGAATCCTAATTTTCTGTTTCATAATCTCAGTCTACAGAGGAAGACTGCTCTATAAAAGAAGAGAAATAACTAAAGTACGAAATCAGAAGTAGCTTCATATATTCTCTGGTATATAACAAGTTTCTTCTGCTGGTCATTTTCGCAACAGCTGTACATAAGCTATAACAGTTAAAACAAAGACGCATTTTGCATCTCACACAGTAAGTTATTTAATCTTGTGGGCCCAGATTCGTTTCGCCTTAGTTACAAGGTATCTTCAGGTGATGTAAGATTCATCATTTCTAAGCCAAACAACTTTCTCTCAGGTGGCAAACTTGTTGAAAGTTTGCACTTTTCCTCTGGGTGTCTGTTTTAAACATGTATCAGTTTAACTGCCATTTTCTTTGTGTTGCTTTTAATTATTATAATTTATCTCTAGAATATGTATACCGACCTGAATGTGGTCTGGCAGTTCAAAGTTCAGCTGCCTCAGGAGATGCAAAGAACAACCGTAACACGTCTAGTAGTTTGTTTGCTTATGCTTCAGATCATACAAAAAGACAAAGGTCCATCGGTACTGTTGTGTCAGTTACCTGTGATTGCTAACTTAGACCACAAAGGTCCCGTTTACAGAAGTTCTTGTTTCATTATTATTGGAACGAAAGGTCATTACAACCAATTATAATACAGCACATTAGGAATATTAAGTGGATAAGGCAAAAATGACAAGTTGTTCTCATACATCAAGATATACAATATAAATTTGTATTCAACTGCATTTCATCAATGTTAGTGTAGATGTGTTCTTTTATGCTACAGACTCAGTATGACATTATATAAAATCTGTAGCTCATAATATTAAAGCTGACTATCACAAATGATCCTGTGGCATATTACTTTAACTTACATTCTGTTGAGCTTAAAAGAAGTTTTCGAATGGTGAAAAAGGACAACGGTCTACCATTACACATGAAATAAAGTGAACTGGGGGAGCCATCATATATAAAGAACACAATGTGCTGCATTTTTCGCTAGAGTCACTGGTACAAGTAGTGTAGGTCTCACGGTGGTGGTCCATTCAGTCACTGATGCTACGTCCGTCAGCCGATGACGCGGTTATTGATATTACCACACCCACATAAAGCCGGCCGCTGTAGCCGACCGGTTCTAGGCGCTTCAGTCCGGAACCGCGCTGCTGCTACGGTCGCAGGTTCGAATCCTGCCTCGGGCATGTGTGTGTGTGTGTGTGTGTGTGTGTGTGTGTGTGTGTGTGTGTGTGTGTGTGTGATGTCCTTAGGTTAGTTAGGCTTAAATAGTTCTAGGTCTATGGGACTAATGACCTCAGATGTTAAGTCCCATAGTGCTTAGAACCATTTGAACCACATGAACACCCACATAAGATCGCGGTTGATCAGCGACCACCATGTCGATGGGACTGAAATCAGTCCTTGTATAACTGTACTGGATAGAGTCATCTCATCCAACTGTGGTCTTGTGAGGGAGCAAAGCGTTCTCAGCAGACATATTTGATATCACATTTTTGCTATTTGAAAGTGACTTTGAGGATGTTCGTTTTTTGTGCCTTCTTTGTGGGACCTGTGAACTCAGTATACAAACAAAATTTGCAGTTAAACGAGCAATGGAAACAGATTCTCTGGAAGTACTGTTTCGGTTGAATCTGTCGTTACGGTATGATAACAAGTGAATTTAGATATACGATTTTCCTCCCTTCCTCTAAATTACACTAACAAACTTCGTCATTGATGGAATCCAAATAACGGTAACGATAATGTTTAGTGACTCAAGTAGTTTTAGGTGTGCATGTGTGCATCAGCGAGGTCTGTTGTTGAAGAAAAGAACTTTGGTTTCTAACTGACACAGTGAGCATTTCTTCGTTTCTTCCTACAGGTTAATGAGTGAATCTGACTTTAAGTCCCCTCAGATGCCCACAGGCGTGTTGATTGCCATTTTTAAAGTAAGTCTATTACTTCTTTGGTAAATTCGAATTGAATATCGGAAATTCATGTGTTGGTCGTCATCCTTTCTTCCACGCAAAGTGTCCATAAAACTACTGCAGTGAAAAGAATCCTCTACACTCTCGAAAAGAAATTAAATAAAAAATCGTACACCTGGAAATACGACGTCCATTTTGATACGATGGCGGCACATGCCACCTGGGGGATAGAAGATGTACTGATAATGGTTTCAGCATCTTCAGCCAATTCATAGCATTGTGGCCTAGCTATCAGAGCGCCATTTGTGTCTACCCTGCTCACAGCCAGATGGCTCAACGTGGTGCCTACGTGTGAAACAAGCAAGCACGGAGACGCATTCTTGTTGCCTGCAGTCAACTGAAGGAGCTTGAAAGGGGTCAAATTATGTCCTCCCAAGTGGCAGGATGGTTGTTTCGGAGAACTGCCTCGTGAGGTGGACGGGCTACGACCGTTGTGCCACGATGCTGGTATCAGTGGTCACGAGAATATTCTCGCTGTCGTAGATCAGGTTCTGAACGCCCACGCAGCACATTTGCCCGCCAGGATCCTCGTGCTTAGGCAGCAGAGGGAGACCTTAGACTCCTTAGAGCTACCACAGCACAGATAAGAGGGCTTTTGAGCCCAGACGTGCCAACGCGCGCTGTCGAACCGGATATTATTGTCGTCAACGTCCCGATTGCGCCACGCAGGCTCGACCAACCCTATATTGGTACCCGGGAGCTGTGTCGGGACGCGACACAGCACATGTGGGATATGACAGGAGAAAAAGTGATTCGTGCGATTAGCAAACCAACAACTCTTAGAGAACTACGTGAACAGGTCGAGCAGGCGTGGCATAAGTATCCAAGGACAATACTCGTCATTTCTACGACCGACAGGACGCCAAAGTCAGCGACAGCATTGCCGCCCATGAAGGCTACGCCACGTACTAACATGGGTGTTGCAGTAAGGGGCGGTACCTGATACCACAGAACTGCTTGTGCTGTTGATCTGTAAATATAATCATTTCATTTACTCCATATGCACTGTTACAACAAAAACTCCTGAGTGTACTGGAAATGTCTAAAACGGTGTACTATTTTTTTGGCAGTGTTATCTCTTCCCGTTCTCTTGTCTTTCCTATACTGCGTCAGTATAGTCGAGTAAGTTCTTTGGGAACAGTTTCACGATACTGCCGGGACGTCACGGACAATTCCTTTTAATCTAATCAGTCTGAAAAAAGTGAACTTTGGCCGGATAAACTGTGTTTTACAGATCTAAAATAATTCCCCAAACATCACGTTTCTGGCACTGTGTTACATCGTGCGTCACCCGCGCGCTCCATTGAGAGTAGCTGGCAGACCTCAACCCGGCAACACGTGAGGCGAGCGCGTGACGTCGTAATCCCGCCTTTGTGGAGGTGCACCACGTGTCGGCGGCCCGAAGCGTGCGCCGGCTGCACGCGCTCCGCCCGTCATCCACGTGATCCGCGGAGCCACCTGGCGGCGCTCCGCATTACGCGGACTCCCAGCCTCTTGTGGGAACCGCGACAGGTGCCAAATCTGGGGCCGCAGGCAGCCAGCCCACACGTGACGCGGGCACAACAGCCGCCAGTGCTGGCACCTCGCAGTACGTAGTTCAGAATGGCGAGTGGGAGGACCTGTTCTTGTAGCGAACAAGTTTCACCTTATCCGCGGCGATGCATGGTCTGTTAACGATTTAGTTTTCCACTTATTGGTAGCAGGCCATCACTTTTCAGCCTTCCCTCACAGCTACACAGCCTTTTAGTTTTTGTTTCTTGAGTCATCGCGTTCGTCCCACGCAGCCCACTACGGATTTCCCTCCTTCAGCAGCATCTTTATCTCAGAGTAGCACTTGCACCCTAAATGCTCAGTTACTTGTTCCGCACATCACAAACTCTACCTTCCCCTACAGTTCTTACTCTCTGCAGCTCCCTATAGTGTCATGGGAGTTACTCCCTGGTGCGTCTGTCATGCTGTCCCTTCAACTCGTCACAGTTTTCTATGTGTTCCTCACTTATCTATTCTGTGGAGAACCTCTTCATTCTTTCTCTTAGCAGTGCACCTAACTTCCAGCGTTCTGCACCACCACATCTTAGTCGCTTCGATTCCCTTCGTTTCCGGTTTTCCCACAGTCCAATGATTCGTTACCGTACGCTGCTGTACACAAAATTTTAGTAGCCCGACGCAGTAGGGACGTACTTACTTAAGAAGAGGTGACGCTGGCTTAAGGTCATCCTATTGTTGGTACACGAGCAGCTGTGTCTAGGAGTGAACAGCAGACGGGTCGAGATTTTTTAGTTCTCTGTGCTTGGAGACAATACAATAAGTAGAAAACTAAATCGTTAAAAGACCATACATCGCCGTGTATAAGGTGATAATGTGAGAAGAGACTTGTTCGGTTCAAAAAATGGCTCTGGGGAATATGGGACTCAACATCTGAGGTCATCAGTCCCCTAGAACTTAGAACTACTTAAACCTAACTAACCTAAGGACATCACACACATCCATGACCAAGGCAGGATTCGAACTTGCGACCGTAGCGGTCGCGCGGTTCGAGACTGAAGCGCCTAGAACCGCTCGTCCACATCGGCCGGCAGACTTGTTCGGCAAAGGAGGTATATGTGGTGCTGAGAGTGTAAAGAGACTCTATCTTGACTTACTGATCTGATTTGTATTGCTTTTTCACATGTTAACGACGGAAATTCAGAAGAGCAAAGGCACTGGTTTACAAAAATGTATTTATTAAAACAAATGTAACTAACATTTGTTACTACCGACCACGAGCCGTCGAAGTGACAGAATCTATAGTTCTAATTTAACGCTTAGGCTCAAGTACTCTTCACAGTGAAAGTGGCACAGACACACAGGCACCTGCAGACCAGTGTTCCGGAGAAACCAGTGACCCTAATCCTGAAGTACGCACAAGCATGCATTGGCAGGTCCCGCTTAGGGTGCGAAGTTACCTGAGTTTGACACTAATTTAAATGGTATCTGCTGTAGGCTTGTTCGTCTAAGGCTGCTGCCATCCACTAGAACTCCTGAACTTCTGTAACTCTGCTCAGCTCCTCTGCCTACCTCGGAGTACGAGCGCCTCTATATACGGCGTTTGCTTATAGATGATATGTGCCGGCGTCGCATGTTACTTCCAAGTCGTAATCAGCGGTTTCCAAATGTGTGTGACGTCTCAATGCACTGCCGAAAGCGGTTTGCACTGTACGTCTCAATGTAAGTTAGAAGGCTTACAACTTCGACGATTTTTTTTTTTTTTTTTTTTTGCATCCCCTCATGACATAGTCATTACAAAGGTCATACGTCGTATCACTAGACTTCCCTTTGTCAGGAATACTTTCGTCACCTGCGCTAATCTTCTGTGTATGGCTTCCTTGCTTCGTCCGTCAAAGCCAGCAGAATTGCTTTATTTACATTCTCAACAAAAATTGTGGTGGTTAGTGTATCGATAACCTCATTTCTTCTTTTTCTCATAACTTTCGTCTCTGTCCATATTATGCACTCATCAGACGATTCATTCCAGTTAACACATGCTCCATTGTTGTTCACTTTCACTGAGGCTAGAGTAACGTATGCCGTGTGCTCTCTTGTCCATGTGTGAGAAGACGTGAGTTGTTTCCACTGTGGCGCCAGGCATGTGATCTGACGTCCTTTCCTTCAGATCGGCTGCATCTCTTACTTTTTCCCTCTTCTGTGCACAGCGGAAGTCTGCGAAGTCATACGCATCAGTGCATGGCAGCATTAATTGGTCGCCAGCAGACTGTGTCTGCTAATCTGATCCACTACTCTACAAATGATGGCCAGGATAACGTAATTATTAAATTTTTCTTTTTAAAATTCAGTCTTGATCACACCACGTATGTTACAAGAACATAGGTGACCGGTTTCGGTCATATCACACGACCATCATCAGACCTATAATTTAATTTAGAAAGTAATAGAAACCTTATTAGATTGACAATAAAATATGACAAAATGGTTATAAGGATAAAATACAATAAGACGTGTTATACCCTTGGCATCCTTCGAAGATGGTAGGTGGAGCACTCTTCCCAGCTGCTGTGACGTCAACTGGTGCCATCAAGTGACGCGCATACGCTTAAATACGAAGATGCTCCGCCTACCTCTTCTCCCTGTACCTCACGTCAACCGATCAGTATAAAATGGGTTCACATAATCGTCAAAACGAAAAAAAACAATGTATAATAATAACATGAAAATAGTTATGTATAAAATATCTCTTTACAACCATGGAATTACTGAAATATTGTATAAAAATCAGTTAAAAGCTTCAAAATAACTGTACAGACGATGTATATTCAGTGTGCCCTCTACGGGCTAAGGTGATGCTACCACAATGGTTTCAAAGTCAACGAAGTTGTGGAGGTCTTTGGTATTGCGGCATCATATCGATAGGTGAGTTGTGACTCGACTGCAAATGTACATCTATGTCAGATTCTGTCTGTCTATCTTATATTAACTTTATCTGGGACTGGAGATATATGTAATGATGGAATGATCAGCTGCAGAGTGGTATTATATTACATAGATTTTTTAAAATGACATAAAACTGATTTATTAAAAATGGAGTCATATTTCGTAATATTTCTAGTTGGAAGTTTAAAATTGTGATATTAATATTTACGTACTGTTCTAACGTGCATTTCTGCTATGGATACAACTGGGTCCTATGATTTTGTGAACAAAAGAGTACATACGTGTTCATAGAATTTCGTCAAAGAGATCATAAAAATATTTTTCACGAAAATGCAACTGTTCAGTGCTTCTGGATGAAGCCATATCAGTAGAAAATCAAATGAGCTCATCCTAGAGTACCAGCCTCTTGCCTGCACTAGTGTCACCAAAAGTAGGGGAGAGTGTTGCACCTAGAATATAGTGTACCTTGGAGCCCGTAATCTATTCTAGTCGGTGTTTGAAGCTAATGACTTTTGGTGGTGTGAGACATGAGATTGTGTTTTGTGCAGTGTTTGTAAATATTACGGGCCCCGCCTATATAAGTGCTGCTTATTATATTAAAGCTATTTGAAGCATGTTGTTACTTCTTCAGAAGCAGAATTTTATAGCAAGTAAATGTCTATATATTTTTAAAACTAGTTACGTGACATGTAGACAGTTATGTTAAGCTTCATCATTCGTGCACCATCTTGAACCTTGAAATGAAGACGGTCTTCTACCACGGAATATGTGATACTTGCAAGGGGACTGAGTTTCTTTAACGACTCAACAATTTCCGCTGTCTCGAAAATGGAATTTTCAGTTGGTGACCATTCTATTTCACAATGTTTTCAAATTTTGTTCGTTTTTCATAAAACTTCCCCTTAATTTGATTTCTTACTGATTACTGGTGTGCAGTAGTAATATAACACATAGACTATTAAATATAGTACTGGCAAGATTTTCTCGATAGCAGCACTTTTAAATCTGAACGGAATACTTGTTACTAGGTACACGACCAAGTTGTACCTTGAACAGTTTCTGACACTTGAAAAAACCCCGTATTACCAGAGTAATATTTGTAATTTCAGAAAACGACTGCAGCACACATAAAGTGAATGGAATACAGTGAGGTGACAAAAGTCCTGGGATACCTCCTGTTATCGTGTCCGAGCTCCTTTAGCCCTGCATAGTGCTCAAACTCGACATGAGAAGGATTCGACAGGTCGCTCGATGTCCCCAGCGGAAATATTCAGTCATGCTGCCTCTATGGCTGTCCATAGTTGCGAAAGTCACACTGGTGCAGGATTTTGTTCACGAATTGACATCTCGATTTTGTCCCATGCATGTTTTATTGGATTCATGTCGGTCTACCTGGGTGGCTAAATCATTCGCTCGAATTCTCCAGGATTGAACAATCGTGGCCGATGACAGGGCGCACTGTCATACATAAAAATCTCATCGTTGCTTGGGAACATGAACCTCATAAATACACTCCTGGAAATGGAAAAAAGAACACATTGACACCGGTGTGTCAGACCCACCATACTTGCTCCGGACACTGCGAGAGGGCTGTACAAGCAATGATCACACGCACGGCACAGCGGACACACCAGGAACCGCGGTGTTGGCCGTCGAATGGCGCTAGCTGCGCAGCATTTGTGCACCGCCGCCGTCAGTGTCAGCCAGTTTGCCGTGGCATACGGAGCTCCATCGCAGTCTTTAACACTGGTAGCATGCCGCGACAGCGTGGACGTGAACCGTATGTGCAGTTGACGGACTTTGAGCGAGGGCGTATAGTGGGCATGCGGGAGGCCGGGTGGACGTACCGCCGAATTGCTCAACACGTGGGGCGTGAGGTCTCCACAGTACATCGATGTTGTCGCCAGTGGTCGGCGGAAGGTGCACGTGCCCGTCGACCTGGGACCGGACCGCAGCGACGCACGGATGCACGCCAAGACCGTAGGATCCTACGCAGTGCCGTAGGGGACCGCACCGCCACTTCCCAGCAAATTAGGGACACTGTTGCTCCTGGGGTATCGGCGAGGACCATTCGCAACCGTCTCCATGAAGCTGGGCTACGGTCCCGCACACCGTTAGGCCGTCTTCCGCTCACGCCCCAACATCGTGCAGCCCGCCTCCAGTGGTGTCGCGACAGGCGTGAATGGAGGGACGAATGGAGACGTGTCGTCTTCAGCGATGAGAGTCGCTTCTGCCTTGGTGCCAATGATGGTCGTATGCGTGTTTGGCGCCGTGCAGGTGAGCGCCACAATCAGGACTGCATACGACCGAGGCACACAGGGCCAACACCCGGCATCATGGTGTGGGGAGCGATCTCCTACACTGGCCGTACACCACTGGTGATCGTCGAGGGGACACTGAATAGTGCACGGTACATCCAAACCGTCATCGAACCCATCGTTCTACCATTCCTAGTCCGGCAAGGGAACTTGCTGTTCCAACAGGACAATGCACGTCCGCATGTATCCCGTGCCACCCAACGTGCTCTAGAAGGTGTAAGTCAACTACCCTGGCCAGCAAGATCTCCGGATCTGTCCCCCATTGAGCATGTTTGTGACTGGATGAAGCGTCGTCTCACGCGGTCTGCACGTCCAGCACGAACGCTGGTCCAACTGAGGCGCCAGGTGGAAATGGCATGGCAAGCCGTTCCACAGGACTACATCCAGCATCTCTACGATCGTCTCCATGGGAGAATAGCAGCGTGCATTGCTGCGAAAGGTGTATATACACTGTACTAGTGCCGACATTGTGCATGCTCTGTTGCCTGTGCCTATGTGCCTGTGGTTCTGTCAGTGTGATCATGTGATGTATCTGACCCCAGGAATGTGTCAATAAAGTTTCCCCTTCCTGGGACAATGAATTCACGGTGTTCTTATTTCAATTTCCAGGAGTGTAGCTGTAAATGGTCTCCATGTGGCCAAAGATAAACATTCCCATTTAGACTTCCCACATAGATTTTTTTCGGCTATTTCAGACTGTGTTGGTTGTTTGTTAGCACTGACAACTCGACACAAAAGACACTGCTCTCGGTCGTTATGTGAGGTCCATCAGCCACTGCGTTGTCTGTGGTGACGTTAATGCCTGGAATTTGGTATTCTCTTCACACTCTTGACACTGTGCATCTCGGAATGTTGAATTCTCTAACGATTTCCTAAATGGAATGTCCCTTGCGTGTAGCTCCAACTACCATTCCGAGTGCAAAGTCTGTTAATTCCAGTGTTGCAGCCATAATCTCACCGTAAACCATTTCACATTAAACTCCTGAGTGCAAATGACAGTTCTGCCAACGCACATTCTCTTATACCTTGAGTACGCGATATTATAGCCCTCTAGGTATGTGCCTATCTCTATCGCACGACTTTCGTCACCTCACTGGAAGAAAATACATTAAACTTCTACTGCATGGGTGGCTAGAGGCAAAATAATGAAAGCTGTTCCAAGGTACAACACTCTCCCCTACAATTAAAAGTACGTCTGCTCTCCAGCCTGGTCCGTAACGACGAGGCCGAGATGCGCCTCGTCTCTACACTTAGCTGCCTGTTTTGCATAGTGAAATTCAGGGCAATGACCGGCCTGACTTCTGTTGCTTGTTTGTATTTTGACAGAGTTACCTAATGCCTACCACAGAGATCACAGTGCATACATTCGAGTTCCAAGTTGAGTCCAAGTAAGTAAAAGCTTCGCGCCTCAGCGCAATTTAACGCAGCCGGTCGTCTGCCTTGTCTTGGTGTATGGGGTGGGTGAGCTAGGCGTAACCCCAGCCGTCCGCTACGCCTGGCCGTTTCAATGTGTTTTCCCTCCGACAGTGCGATATCATGCCGACAAATATTCGTAGACTCAAAGCTTTCTGGCCTCTAGCAATTAGCTTACACTTTTCTTGTACCATCTCTATCAACAATTCCATTATCTGTTCCATCTGTACTGACTATTGTCAACTTAATGAAATAGCAAACTACGCGTTCCCTCTCAATAGCAATGTCGTCAGCGTATCTTATCAGTGCTCCTTCAGTGTCCAATTTGAACAGTAGGGGTAAAACCCTAAATCCTGGCTTACATTCTTCTTAATCTGAGCGCTTTGTTCTTGTTCTTCCATTCTTATAGTTCCCTTGTTGTTGCTGACATTGCATATTATCCGGATTTCGTTCATTACTATTCATGTGCCGAAAGTTTTCAAACATTACACCTACAGAAACATTCGAACATGAAATACTGAGAATTATGGATGAAGGGGAATCGGCAGATTCCATCTTCCTACACTATGTGATCAAAGGTATCTGGAAACGTGGCTGAAAATGACTTACAAGTTACTCGCGCCCACCATCGGTAATGCTGGAATTCAATATGGTGTTGGCCCACCCTTTGCAGTCCGTTCTTCACGGAGTGCTGCACTGAGGGGAGGTATCGATGTCGGTCGGTAAGGCCTGGCACGAAGTCGGCGTTCCAAAACATCCCAAAGGTTTGGAAGATAGGAGACGAGGTACTGGCGGAGTTAAAGCTGTGCGGACGGGTCGTGAGTTGTGCTTGGGTAGCTCAGTTGGTAGAGTGCTTGCCCGCGAAAGGTAAAGGTCCCGAGTTCGTGTCTCAGTCCGGCACACGGTTTTAATCTGTGAGGAAGTTGCATCCCAAAGGTGTTCTATTGGATTCAGGTTAGGACTCTGTGCAGGCCATTCCATTACAGGGATGTTATTGTCGTGTAACCAATCCACCACAGGCCGGCCATTACGAACAGGAGCTCGATCGTGTTGAAACACGAAATCGTCATCCCCGAATTACTCTTCAACAGTGGGAAGGAAGAAGGTGCTTAAAACATCAGTGTAGGCCTGTGGTGTGATAGTGCTGCGCAAAACAACAGAGCTGCAAGCCTCCTCCATGAAAAACACGACCACAACGTAACACCATCTCCTCCAAAGTTTACCGTTGGCACTACCCACGCTGGCAAATGACGTTCACCGGGCATTCGCCTTACCCACACCCTGCCATCGGATCGCCACCTTGTGTACTCCACACAGTGTTTTACCACTGTTCAATCGTCCGATATTTATGCTCTTTACACCAAGCGAGGAGTCGTTTGGCATTTAGCGGCGTGATGTGTAGCTCATGAGCAGCCGCACTTTTCTCACCTCCCGCCTAACTCTCATAGTACTTGCAGTGGATGCTGATGCAGTTTGGAATTCCTGTCTATTACACATTACGAGCCTGTTGCACTGTCGGCGGTCTCTGTCAGTCAACAGACGAGGTCGGCCTGTACGCTTTTGTGCTGTACGTACCCCTTCACGTTTCCGCCACTATCACATCGGAAACAGTGAACCTGGGGATGTTTAGGAGTGTGGAAATCTCGCGTACAGACGTTCGAAGTCCGTGAGTTCCGCAGGGCGCGCCATTCTGCTCTCTCACGATGTCTAATAACTACTGAGGTCGCTGATTCGGAGTACCTGGCAGTAGGTGGCAGCACAATGCACCTCATATGGGAGACGTTTTTGCTGTTGTGCGGATACTTTTGATCACACAGTGTAGATTTCCGGGAAGCTTTTGACACGGTGCCCCATTGCAGGCTATTAACGAAGGTACGAGCATATGGAATAAGTTCTCAGATGTATGAGTGCCTCAAAGACTTCTTAAGTAATAGAACCCAGTATGTTGTCCTCGACAGCGAGTGTTCATCAGAGACAAGGGTATTGTCAGGAGTGTCCCAGGGAAGTGTCATCGGACCACTGATCTTCACTATATATATAAATGACTTGGCGGACAGTGTGGGCAGCAATCTGCGGGTGTTTTCTGACGGTGCTGCGGTGTACGGTACGGCGTCAAAGTTGACTGACTTTAGGAAGATACAAGACGACTTCGACGAAATTTCCAGCTGGTGTGACGAATGTGGAATGTGGAGAAATCTAAGTTGATGCGGATGGATACAATATTACTTGTTTCCTGTTTCACACAGTCAAGTCGTTTAAACACCTGGGCGTAACGTTGCAAAGCAAGCATGTGAGAACTGTGGAAGGGAATGGGAATGGTCGACTTCGGTTTATTGGGAGAATTTTAGGAAAGAGTGGTTCACCTCTAAAGGAGGCCACCTATAGGACGCTGGTGCGACCTGTTCTTTAGTACTGCTCCAGTTTGGGATCTGAACCAGGTCGGATCGAAGGAAGACATCGAAGCTTTTCAGATACGAGTAGGTTCAAACAACATGTAAGTGTTACGGAGATGCTTCGGGAAGCGGAATCCCTTGAAGATAGCGACGTTGTTTTCGAGAAACACTATTGTAAAAATTTAGAGAACCGGCGTTTGAAGCTGATTATCGAACGCTTCTGCTGCCGCCAACTTACATTGCTCGTAAGGACTACGAAGATAAGATAAAAAAAAACAGGGCTCATACGGAGGCATGTAGACAGTCCTGCTTCTCTCGCTCTATTTGCGAGTGGAACAGGAAAGGAAATGACTAGTAGTGGTACAGGGAACCCCCCTGCAGGCACCGTACGGTGACTTGCAGAGTATCTGTGTAGATGCGGATGTAGAAATACGGGGTTAGGGATAGTCATTAGGTTTTAATTATTATGATCGAAAAACTGAAGCTGCACCGATGAAAGTTGGTGCTAGTCCTTCTCTACATATTGAACCTTCAACGCAATGCACTGTTCCGAACAATGGTTAAACTGTCGGAGATCTCATTAGAAGTTCTGCTTTAATTTTGATTATTTTTCGAATTTCCCTGAAAGACACTGGAGTCATCTCGTAATTACTGAATGTTTGTGCTACTGATTTTCGCATACACTGCAATGCTTCCGCGGTTCAGCTGACCATACTGAATGCCTCATTTCCGTTCAGACAGTGATAATTAACGAAACTTGCTCTAAGTTTGCTATCAGCTACCATATAGGTTACACGTTAGAAAAAAAAAGAAAAAAGCGACACTACTGTCAAATATCCCAATACAATATCAGTTCTTTTTCAGCCACTATTTTGCAGTATTACTTGTCAACACTAGAATAGTGTACTCGGAGAGGAAGTTTCGCGTCCTCCTACTGGTACAGACGGGCCCCGTACGATCTCGGGGCTCCTTCGTTGGCAGAGGGCAGCCTGTGAATCTCATTAGGTGGAGCACGTCTCCCTGGAGTGTTGGGCAACTGTCGCAGAAGTCAGGCTGCGTCCTGCCCCGCTGCCATTGTGTGGACACGACCGACGCCGTTCTGAGTGCTGGGTCGTCAACTCCGCGCCCATCTTGCCGTCCCCTGCAGTTAATCTCTCTCGCTGCTTCGCACACTTTGCAGGTGTTGAGGAGATGCAAGTTTTCGATCTCCACAGAAGTTCGATCTGCTATCTGAGCAGCCTGCTTTATCCTCCCCCCCCCCCCCCCCCCCCCATGAACCATGGACCCTGCCGTTGGTGGGGAGGCTTGCGTGCCTCAGCGATACAGATAGCCGTACCGTAGGTACAACCACAACGGAGGGGTATCTGTTGAGAGGCCAGACAAACGTGTGGTTCCTGAAGAGGGGCAGCAGCCTTTTCAGTAGTTGCAAGGGCAACAGTCCGGATGATTGACTGATCTGGCCTTGTAACAATAACCAAAACGGCCTTGCTGTGCTGGTACTGCGAACGGCTGAAAGCAAGGGGAAACTACGGCCGTAATTTTTCCCGAGGGCATGCAGCTTTACTGTATGATTAAATGATGATGGCGTCCTCTTGGGTAAAATATTCCGGAGGTAAAATACTCCCCCATTCGGATCTCCGGGCGGGGACTACTCAAGAGGATGTCGTTATCAGGAGAAAGAAAACTGGCGTTCTACGGATCGGAGCGTGGAATGTCAGGTCCCTTAATCGGGCAGGTAGGTTAGAAAATTTGAAAAGGGAAATGGATAGGTTAAAGTTAGATATAGTGGGAATTAGTGAAGTACGGTGGCAGGAGGAACAAGACTTCTGGTCAGGTGACTACAGGGTTATAAACACAAAGTCAAATAGGGGTAATGCAGGAGTAGGTTTAATAATGAATAGGAAAATAGGAACGCGGGTAAGCTACTACAAACAGCTTAGTGAACGCATTATTGTGGCCAAGACAGATACGAAGCCCACACCTACTACAGTAGTACAAGTTTATATGCCAACTAGCTCTGCAGATGACGAAGAAATTGAAGAAATGTATGATGAAATAAAAGAAATTATTCAGATAGTGAAGGGAGACGAAAATTTAATAGTCATGGGTGACTGGAATTCGAGAGTAGGAAAAGGGAGAGAAGGAAACGTAGTAGGTGAATATGGATTGGGGCTAAGAAATGAAAGAGGAAGCCGCCTGGTAGAATTTTGCACAGAGCACAACTTAATCATAGCTAACACTTGGTTTAAGAATCATGAAAGAATGTTGTATACATGGAAGAACCCTGGAGATACTAAAAGGTATCAGATACATTATATAATGGTAAGACAGAGATTTAGGAACCAAGTTTTAAATTGTAAGACATTTCCAGGGGCAGATGTGGATTCTCACCACAATATATTGGTTATGACCTGTAGATTACAACTGAAGAAACTGCAAAAAGGTGGGAATTTAAGGAGATGGGACCTGGATAAACTGAAAGAACCAGAGGTTGTACAGAGTTTCAGGGAGAGCATAAGGGAACAATTGACAGGAATGGGGGAAAGAAATACAGTAGAAGAAGAATGGGTAGCTTTGAGGGATGAAGTAGTGAAGGCAGCAGAGGATCAAATAGGTAAAAAGGCGAGGGCTAGTAGAAATCCTTGGGTAACAGAAGAAATATTGAATTTAATTGATGAAAGCAGAAAATATAAAAATGCAGTAAATGAAGCAGGCAAAAAGAAATACAAACGTCTCTAAAATGAGATCGACAGGAAGTGCAAAATGGCTAAGCAAGGAAAATTAAAGAGACCTTTGGAGATAAGAGAACCACTTGTATGAATATCAAGAGCTCAGATGGAAACCCAGTTCTAAGCAAAGAAGGGAAAGCAGAAAGGTGGAAGGAGTATATAGAGCGTCTATACAAGGGCGATGTACTTGAGGACAATATTATGGAAACGGAAGAGGATGTAGATAAAGATGAAATGGGAGATACGATACTGCGTGAAGAGTTTGACAGAGCACTGAAAGACCTGAATCGAAACAAGGCCCCGGAGTAGACAACATTCCATTGGAACCACTGGCGGCCTTGGGAGAGCCAGTCCTGACAAAACTCTACCATCTGGTGAGCAAGATGTATGAAACAGGCGAAATACCCTCAGACGTCAAGAAGAATATAATAATTCCAATCCCAAAGAAAGCAAGTGTTGACAGATGTGAAAATTACCGAACTATCAGTTTAATAAGCCACGGCTGCAAAATACTAACGCGAATTCTTTACAGACGAATGGAAAAACTAGTAGAAGCCGACCTCGGGGAAGATCAGTTTGGATTTCGTAGAAATACTGGAACACATGAGGCAATACTGACCTTGCCACTTATCTTAGAAGAAAGATTAAGGAAAGGCAAACCTACGTTTCTAGCATTTGTAGACTTAGAGAAAGCTTTTGACAATGTTAACTGGAATACTCTCTTTCAAATTCTAAAGGTGGCAGGGGTAAAATACAGGGAGCGAAAGGCTATTTACAATTTGTACAGAAACCAGATGGCAGTTATAAGAGTCGAGGGACATGAAAGGGAAGCAGTGGTTGGGAAAGGAGTAAGACAGGGTTGTAGCCTCTCCCCGATGTTATTCAATCTGTATATTGAGCAAGCAGTAAAGGAAACAAAAGAAAAAATTCGGAGTAGGTATTAAAATCCATGGAGAAGAAATAAAAACTTTGAGGTTTGCTGATGACATTGTAATTCTCTCAGAGACAGCAGAGGACTTGGAAGAGAAGTTGAACGGAATGGATGGTGTCTTGAAGGGAGCATATAAGATGAACATCAACAAAAGCAAAACGAGGATAATGGAATGTAGTCGAATTAAGTCGGGTGATGTTGAGGGTATTAGATTAGGAAATGAGACACTTAAAGTAGTAAAGGAGTTTTGCTATTTGGGGGGCAAAATAACCGATGATGGTAGAAGTAGAGAGGATATAAAATGTAGACTGGCAATGGCAAGGAAAGCGTTTCTGAAGAAGAGGAATTTGTTAACATCGAGTATAGATTTAAGTGTCAGGAAGTCATTTCTGAAAGTATTTGTATGGAGTGTAGCCATGTATGGAAGTGAAACATGGACGGTAAATAGTTTGGACAAGAAGAGAATAGAAGCTTTCGAAATGTGGTGCTACAGAAGAATGCTGAAGATTAGATGGGTAGATCACGTAACTAATGAGGAGGTACTGAACAGGATTGGGGAGAAGAGGAGTTTGTGGCACAACTTGACCAGAAGAAGGGATCGGTTGGTAGGACATGTTCTGAGGCATCAAGGGATCACCAATTTAGTATTGGAGGGCAGCGTGGAGGGTAGAAATCGTAGGGGGAGACCAAGAGATGCATACACTAAGCAGATTCAGAAGGATGTAGGTTGCAGTAGGTACTGGGAGATGAAGAAGCTTGCACAGGATAGAGTAGCATGGAGAGCTGCATCAAACCAGTCTCAGGACTGAAGACCACAACAACAAACAATGCTACTTATGCTGCAGTTTTAAGTCGAATTTTTATTTCAATTCGATACAGACGTATCTGATTGCTGCACAGATAAGAATGTCTTGGTGCTTCATTCTCCTGGATCTGAGCACTATGGGACTTAACAGCTGAGGTCATCAGTCCCCTAGAACATAGAACTACTTATACCTAACTAACCTAAAGACATCACACACATCCATGCCCGAGGCAGGATTTGAACAAGCGACCGTAGCGGTCGCGCGGTTCCAGACTGAAACGCCTAGAACCGCTCGGTCACCACTGCCGGCCTTCATTCTCCTTGGAGTCTATCATTACTATTACTTGTCATAGTTCCAGCGTGACGTCTTGGGAATTTAATTTGTAACTCAGTTAATCTTGTTTTTTTCTGACAGCTGTTCATAAACATTAGTGGTACTGAGTAAGTGAAGCTCTATTAAAGGCAGACTTCACTTCTATTACAAGATTCCAAACTTTTCTTACAGATTTCCTAGTTAGGATTCCTAGTAATCATTATATATATTATAAAGGTAAGTGCCCACTATGCATGCCACTAAAACTCACAAACCAGTTCTGGTACAATCAAAGGAGTTATGTGGTATGTGTGGTGTCACCGCCAGACACCACACTTGCTAGGTGGTAGCTTTAAATCGGCCGCGGTCCATTAGTACATGTCGGACCCGCGTGTCGCCACTGTCAGTGATCGCAGGCCGAGCGCCACCACACGGCAGGTCTCGAGAGACGGACTAGCACTCGCCCCAGTTGTACGGACGACGTAGCTAGCGATGCACACTGACGAAGCCTCGCTCATTTGCAGAGTCGATAGTTAGAATAGCCTTCAGCTAAGTCAATGGCTACGACCTAGCATAGCGCCATTAGCATTACATAGCTTGTATCTAAAGAGTCTCACTTGTATCGTCAAGAGCGATGTACCACAAGGATGGATTAAAGTTAAGTATTCCAGGAGCTACGTACTTTTCTTTATAGCATTCATTACGTATCCTGTTTCAGACCTATCTACTAGCCTGCGTGAGTTAACGCGTGCCTTTCGGCTACTTCCGAGTGGCGTGGCTGTCTTGTTACGCCACAACAGTATGGTAGCCCTCTATCCCCCATGAAGAAGGCTCCCATTTTTACCTGAAGGACGTGCTTTTGAATATGTAAGAGCTGGGAAGTTTCGCCCTCTAGAAATTTCTAAAACGTTCCTGAACATTAGAGAGTATTCGGGAACATTCCACAACATTCTACAGTATTCAAGAGCATTCTACAGCGTTCTAGAAAGCTCCGGAATATTCCACAATGATCTGGGATGTTCTGGAATGTTCGGGAATAGTCTGTAACATTTGGCAAGATTCCAGAATGTTCGGGAACACCCCAGATCATTGTGGAACATTCCAGAATGCTCTCGAATGTTCTGAAATGTTCTGGAACACTGTGCACCAATCGAAGCCTTCTTGGTATGTTATGGAACTCGTCACTGGCGGGGCTATCCATTGGCAGAAGTATTTTATAACAATACCGGTCGTGAGTTCGAGCGTCAGTTTCTTATTAGTGACGAAGAAGGTGCCGAAAAAGTGTGTGAAAACAAACAGTGAAGTGTGAGCTGTGAAAGTGATACAGTGGCTGAATATAAATAAAAAACAAAGTGCGAAAAGTGTGTAAAGTTTAATTAGTGTATTTGTTAATGAAAAGCTGTTTTGATTTATACACTGAAGCGCCAAACAAACCGGCACCGGCATGAGTATTCAAATACAGAGATATCTAAACAGGCAGAATACGGCGCTGCTGTCGGCAACGCCTATATTTGACAACACGTGTCTGGCGCAGTTGTTTTATCGATAACTGATGCTACAATGGCAGGCTATTAAGCTTTAAGTGAGTTTGTACGTGGTGTTATAGCCGGCGCACAAGCGATGGGACACAGCATATCGGAGGTAGCAATAAAGTGGGGATTTTCCCATACGACCATTTCACGAGAGTGAAATGATATTAGGAACCCGGTAAAACATCAAGTCTCCGACATCGCTGTGGCCGGAAAAAAATACTGCAAGAACGGGACGAGCGACGACGGAAGAGAATCTTTCAACGTGGCAGAAGCAAATTGCTGCATATTTCAATGCTTGGTATTCAACAAGTTTCAGCGTGCGAACCATTCAACGAAACATCATCGATACGGGCTTCCGGAGAGGAAGGCGTATTCGTGTACCCTTGATGACTGCACGACACAAAGCTTTACGCCTCGTCTGGGTCCGTCAACATCGATATTGGCCTGTTAATGACTGGAAAGATATTGCCTGGTCGGACGAGTCTCGTTTCAAATTGCATCGAGCGGATGAACGTCTACGGGTATGAAGACAATCGCATGAATCCATGGACCCTGCATGTCAACAGGGGGCTATTCAAGCTGGTGGAGGCTCTGTAATGGTGTGGGGCGTGCGCAGTTGGAGTGATATGGAACCCCGGATGCGTCTACATAAGACTTTGACAGGTGACACGTACGTAAGCATCCTATCTGATCACCTGCATCCATTCACGTCCATTGTGCATTCCGACAGACTTGAGCAGTTTCAATAGGACATTGCGACACCCTACACCTTCAGAATTGCAACAGAGTGCCTCTAGAAACACTCTTCTGAGTATAAACGCTTCCGCTGGATACCAAACTCCTCTGACACCCACATTATTGAGCATAACTGGGATGCCTTGCAACTTGCTGTTCTCATTCCCTCCCTACTCTTACGACTTTATGGACAGCCCTGCAACATTCATGGTGTCAGTTCCCTCCAGCACTACTCCAGACATTAGTGGAGTCTATGACACACTTCTGCGCTCTCGTGAGGGCACTACACAACATTAAGCAGGTGTACCAATCTCTTTGGCTCTTCAATGTATTTTAGACAATGTTCAAACGTAAATGAGGAGAGGATCTTGCGTGTTCTGAAGCAAAAAGGTGAAAACAAAAAGAACGGCGGAGAAACGAAACAGGCGAAGAGCACGAACAGCGTGTAAGTTCCCAACGGACGTCAATGAGCACCGTGAGAAGCAGAGAAACAGAAGAACAACGAAATGAACGAACTTGAGCGTCAATAGCTGCGACATACTCTAGTAATAAAAGGCTGCTAATTCAAGCCACCCATGGAAGTTGGGTAAACAGTAAAACCCAACAAATGAAGCATTCCACTTCGACCAGAGGACATTGCGAAAGAAGATAACAAACACAAACACGTCGTAATCGGAAAAATGGATAAAATCTGCCAGTTTTCGAACTTGAAAAAATTTAGTCAAGAAAACACCCGAGGTTCGTTGCATGAACGGGAAAATTCGATTAGCACCTCTGGAAGCACCACCCCACGCATTTTTACAACACGTGACCGGAGAAACTACAGAAACAAAACAGATTCTTCAAAATATATAAGCGTACTACGGTTGCTCCCAAATGACTTCTTTCCGTGTCACTTCGAACAACACTAACAGAGATGAAATCCATTATATTTCTTCCGTACAAGGACAAATCTATCACGAAATGGGCTTATAACTACCACAATAAACTGAAGACCATAATTTTCTAAAAGTATATTTCATCGGAAATAAAAATACAGAAATTGATCAACGATGCACAAATAACAGAGGATTAAGACGACAGGTAGTCGAAGATGTACAAAGGATCTTACACAAATATACACACGAAAAACGTTTTGCGTCACCCCGGTTCCTAGATCTCCTGATGACTTACGTTGAGTGTTGATATTGTATCACCGACACAGTCCCTTTCACTGTTCGGAGATGTCACTGAACCTGCCCAAAGATGTAAAAAACCAAGCATGAGCAGCGCCTATTAGACGGAGGAGGCCCGACAGCCGAAGAGTTCCATTTCACCAGGTAGGAGGAACACGGATCGGGTTCTCTGAAGTCTAGCCATACCTAGACGGTCAGCACCGCGGTTCAATGGCGTCCGCTTTGTTATTTTGTGCCAGGAAGTGCTCTCAACAATTTAAGTGTCCAGAAGTCTCGGAGTAAACCAAAGCGATGTTGTTCGGTCATGGAGGAGATATAGAGAGACAGGAACTGTCGATGACGTACCTCGATCAGACCACCCAAGATTGTAGTGGATAACTGCTACCTATGGATTATGGCCAGGAGGAACCCTGACAGGAACGCCACCATGTTGAATAATGCTTTACGTGCAGCCATAGGACGTCGTGTTACGTCTCAAACTGTGCGCGATAGGCTGCATGATGCAGAACTTCACTCCCGACGTCCATGGTGAGGTCCATCTTTGCAACCTCGACAACAAATCAGTGCGGTACAGATGGGCCCATCAACATACCGAATGGACCGCTCTGGATTGGCATCACTTTCTCTTCACCGATCAGTGTCGCATATGCCTTCACTCTCGGCGGAGACGTGTTTGGAGGCAACCCGGTCAGCTTGAACGCCTAAGACACACTGTCCAGCGAGTGCAGCAAGGTAGAGGTTACCTGCCGTTTCGGGGTGGCATTATGTGGGGTGACGTACGCCGCTGGTAGTCATGGTAGGTGCCGTAACGGCTGTACGACACGCGAATGCCATCCTCCGACCGATAGTACAACGATATCGGCAGCATATTGGCGAGGCATTCGTCCTCATGGACGACTATCCGCGCTCCCATCGTGCACATCTTGTGAATGACTTCCTTCAGGATAACGACATCGCTAGGCTAGAGTGACCAGAATGTTCTCCAGACATGAACTCTATCTAACATGTCTGGTATAGATAGAAAGGGGCTGTTTATGGGCTACGTGACCCACCAACCACTCTGATCAATGCTGAATCGCTGTTGGGGAGTGGGACAATCTGGATCAAAATGGTTCAAATGGCTCTGAGCACTATAGGACTTCTAAGGTCTTCAGTCCCCTAGAACTTAGAACTACCTAACTAACCAAAGGACATCACACACATCCATGCCCGAGGTAGGATTCGAACCTGCGACCGTAGCGGTTGCGCGGTTCCAGACTGAAGTGCCTAGAACCGCTCGGACACACGGGCCGGCCACAATCTGGATCAAGAGCGCCTTGATGAATTTGTGGATAGTATGCCACTATGAATACAGTCATGGATCAATGCAAGAGGATGTGCTACTGGTTATTAGAGGTTCCGGTGTGTACAGCAATCTGGACCACCATCTATGGAGGTATCGCTGTGTAATGGTACAGCACGCAATGTGTGGTTTTCATGAGCAATAAAAAGGGCGGAAACGATGTTTATGTTAATCTCTATTCTAATTTTGTGCACAGGTTCCAGAACTCACGGAACCGAGTTGATGCAAAACGTTTTTGATGTGTGTACTATCAACTGAGTCACATATTCAAAGCAACACTAGACCGAATGATTTCTGATGACTACAAAGTTGTAATGGTGCAATGTATGCTGATTTCCTACGTAATGTTCCACCGATGTTACTACAAGATGTTTCACTGCATGACAGAATGACGATGTACTTCCAACATGATGGATGTATTGCACATAGCTCGCGTTAGGTTGACACGGTATTGAATAGCATATTTCATGACAGGTTGATTGGTCGTCGAAGCACCATACCATGGCCCGCACGTTCAGCGGATCTGACGTCCCCGGATTTCTTTCTGTGGGGAAGTTGAAGGATATTTGTTATCGTGATCCAGCGACAACGCCTGACAACATGCGTCAGCGCATTGTCAATGCATGTGCGAACATTACGGAAGGCGAACTACTCGCTATTGAGAGGAATGTCGTTACACGTATTGCAAAATGCATTGAGGTTGACGGACATCATTTTGGGCATTTATTGCATTCATATGGTATTTACAGGTAATCACGCTGTAACAGCATGCGTTCTCAGAAATGATAAGTTCACAAAGGTACATGTATCACATTGGAACAACCGAAATAAAATGTTCAAACGTACCTAAGTTCTGTATTTTAATTTAAAAAACCTACCTGTTACCAACTGTTCGTCTAAAATTGTGAGCCATATGTTTGTAACTATTACAGCGCCATCTATCACAAAGCGAAAAATTCCCCTTCAAGCTAGACAAGTTTCGTTCTTTGTAGTTGTTTCGTTTGACGCTTATTTCGTGAAATATTTGGCCCGGTCACGATCAGTGGAGCACCCTGTATATTTCGATGGATTCTCCACATAGTCTTGGATAATAGTGAGTCATAATAGATAAAATTTTGGTTTCGGAAAACTTCACATAATGATTTCCCGTTTTGCCTGGTCGGATAAGGCTTTTGTGTCCTTTCAGTCTTGTATTCATGCTTCTCTTGGTAGTTACAATGTAGACCTTCCCACGAGTTACGGAATGTGATATAACCCACTTGCTGACGGGGGATAACGTTTGTCCTTTACAAATTGGAAGGCTTGATATATTTTCTTAGTTGGTCTAAAGTCGGTCTGATGTCATGTTTCTGTAAAATCTTCCCGACATGATCAGTTACTTTTCTGATAAAAGGGAAAGAAACCGTTTCCTTCCATCACACTGTGTTATCGTTTTTCAGCACAGAACCCTATTAAATAAAAGACCACCAGGAGGACACGATCGTCGATTTAATGCAGTTCAGATAGACAAAGATACCATCGTAACTGTGGACAATGGAACACAAGCTGTGACATAGTTGTATAACGAATAAGAGAAGGACTAGAAGCTTTTCAGAGACACACTGTTCATATGATGCTGTCCATTTATTTTCTGCACACACAGGACGAATATAATTTTAATGTGAAGCAAATCCAACCTGAAACAATGTGGAAACAAATAAACAAGTCAATTCCAAGGAATTTCATGCTTACTGCTTAATGACCGGTGGCATCGAAACACATAATCACATTCTCGCTGTTTATTCCAACAATTCCCGGTAGACATGTGTGCAAACATGGAAGCGGAACGGATTATTTGCGTAAGATTGAATCAGAAAAAACTACACACGAAAGAATACATCCACCTTTGAGACGCTATCGTAAATGAGAGAAACATTGACGAAATTAGAACAATGGAAATCTTACCCTCTAATACACAGGAAGTCCTAGACACATGCACGAGTAAACCGAGATACCATGACTTACATAAGAAAGTATGGACGACCTGAGGTCTCCATAATATTCACATACAACTCGTCATGACCAGGAATCAAAGTACAGACAAGTCCCCATGCATCCACAGAACACAATAGTCGAGTTTTACAACACAAACAAATGAGGTTTTTGGAAGTTATCACAAAATACCACATCTTTAGAACCGTTATATACTGGATATAGACAATCGAATGGCATTAACGAGGAGTGCTTCACTCACACTCTCTCGTGTGGCTACACGACAGAATTGACCCCACGGATATCATCATCCAAGCAGTGTTTCCCAATCCACAGAAGATCCTGTGCTGTACGACATAGCGGCAGAAAACATGATTAACGGAACGTGCGGGCCATCAAACCCCAATTCGCCATGTAAAATGGAAAATGTACAAAAAGTACCCAAAACCATACTTGGACCACACGTAAACCGGAGTGAATGGCTATCCAAAATACAGAAGACGGTCACCCAAAAACAGTGCCTTCACAGCATACATACGCGTACGAGGCAGCGACGAATTGGAAATAGATAATCAATGGGTAATACCATATAACAGACTACTTTCCAACACGTTCCAAGCACGCATAAACGAAGAATACTGCAATTCAGCAATTCAGTGAAATACGTCAAATGTATGTAAGAATGCAAAAAAAGGCAGTGGCATGGCAGTATTTAAAATAGCCAAAGACAACGAACAACAAACCAGAGACGACGAGTCCCTTAAGTACCAAATCAACAGTAACGAGGTAGTGTAGTGGATCTTATTTCCTATGCACGAACGGGAACCGACCGTGCAACGTCTAGCAGTACATTTGTGGAATGGACAGAGAGTTTACTTCACAAAAAGCACCACCATAAAAACTGCCAGCGAACCACCTCAGAACACAACGTAAATAGCTTTTTACCAACTGCGACAAACGCATCCGTTCGGGGAAACATTATAGTATGTCGAAGTCCCTGCCTATTATGCATGGAACACAACAAGAAAAACCTTTCAACGACGAGAACAAGCAGTTCAAGTAGAACATCATCCAGGAATCATGAAAACTGACACACTAGGCCGAGTATACACCGTACATCCGAACAACGTCGAATGTTTCCATCTCCGGACGTTGCTACACCAAATACGGGAAACACCAAGTTTCGCAGATCTCAAGACTGTTGACGAGACGTACAGATAAGCATTTCAACGCTTAGGACCACTGGAAAATGACAGTCACTGGGAATTAACACTACAAGAAGCCTCACGAACAGCTTCGGCTGAACAAATGAGAAACT
Source organism: Schistocerca nitens (assembly GCF_023898315.1). NCBI lineage: Eukaryota > Metazoa > Arthropoda > Insecta > Orthoptera > Acrididae > Schistocerca > Schistocerca nitens. Next base: position 1,174,055,867 of record NC_064615.1, on the reverse strand, counting down.
TAGTAGCCATGATTACAACAAAATGTAACCCATTGAATCCAAAATAGCTGTTGGACTCCTTCAAAGAGAGTGTGAGTGATGTCGTACTGCACCAGATCCGAAAAGGTCATCTTGAAGTGACCATCGAATCCAACGACAACATCATCAATGAAAAACTCCTTCTCCTAGAAAATAAATTTTTATCAATAAACAACCAGACCTAAGTACAACTTGGGATGTAAATACCACGAAAAGATTGTATCAGTGTGGTAAACATCGAGATTACAAAGAAGAAAAAGCTAAAACGTCCACGAGCTACTTCAACGCATTGCTCACAACAAACCACTCATCAGTGAGAATCAAAAACCATTTACAACGTCACCATGGACCGGATCGACAACAACACTGGCGACATTATGTACTAGGAACCACCAGGCAGCGCGGGGGAAACGTTTCTAATAAATCTATTGCTGACGGAAATACGTGCTAAAAACACTTCGCACTATCTCTGGTATCATCCGGCATTGTAGCCACACTTACAGGAGGAGGATGAACTGCCCATTCCGACCTGCAATATAACTGAAGAACAAAATCACAAGAGCATCTGGACGGGGTGAAGAAAAACCAGAGTAGCGGCTGATTCAGGTGTTGTGTATAGTGTATATTGCGGAGACAGACCTTGCACACCCTAATCGTTTGCACGATATACAAAGAGATTTGCCATTATGTCCAGAGCAAGCTAAATTTATGTTCTGGGATGGATGCACAATGACACATAAAAAATCAGTTGGAGCCTTGGGCAGAACATTACAAGACTTGCGAGGAAACTCTGAAGTGATGGGAGAAGCCCTACTCATACTCAGAGGAGATTTTCGACACGCACTTCCAGTCATCCCCAAGTGAACACCAGCAAACGACATCAGTGCATGCTTAGAAAAACCACATCTCTGGCCGCACATACAAATACTGTGACTATCAAAAAATATGATCGTTGAAATATCGAAAGACGAAACTACAGCACATTTTGCTCAACAACTTTTACAAATTGACGAAGGCACATATCCTATTGACCAGACGACAGACCTCATTAAACGCAACAGTGATTTCTGCAACTTGACCACGGCTGAAAACGGACTCATGGACCAAATGTGTACAAATGCCGTTCACAACTTTACCAGTCCGGACTGGCTGTTTTGTCGACGGTATCAACTTTAATATTCAAAAGAAAATTCCTGGTGAAGAGAGAAAATACAAATGGATCGACACGATGGCAAACGTCGAAGAAAGTGTGAACTTCCCTAGAGAATTTCTAAACTCTTTGCAAGTACACGGAATGCCATGATATCCGGCCATACTACTTAGAAATCTCAACTCACCAAAACTATGTAATGGCACATGGATAATCCTCAAACAGCTTTCGTACTACATCATCAAAGCCGAACTTATAACGGGGAAGTACCACGGACCTATTTATCCCAAGAATACCAGTGGTCTCTAATGTACTGCAATCCAAATTTAAAAGGCTTGCAATGAAATTAATCTACAGTTTTACAATTAAAAAGACGAAATGACAATATTTAAAATATTGCGCCATCAACCTCAAAGGTCAATTATATGTCGGGCCTAGTCCTACGATCTGGTTGCTCACTGAGCTCGAGAAACACTCATGGGAGGTTGATAAGGTTTATACAGCACCAACATTCCCACGACCAAATGTCATCTTATGGAGAAGTTTCATGGTGATAGCTATAACACATGCAACTTAAAAGTATCAATTACCATGACACAAAACTGTCTTTTTCTACAGTATAAGTGGGTATGATGCTTACTTTACCTTTGAGTATTTGGATAAATTCCGTTTGAAGAATGATCAGGTCAGAGTCCAGCCTGATAGAGTTGTTATTCTCCAAACTGACTCTAAGAATAACGGCCTTTTTACTGTACTCGCTCCGCTTTGTGCAGGCATCATTCCAGAAACTTCTTGATACTCTGCCTCAGGAGGATATGCACATCACCGAAGATGCATGCTCCAATGACGCAAAATTTCAGCTTGTCAGAAGGAAGTACGTATTCCAATACGAGTATCTGGACAGAAAGGGGAACCTCAACAAACCCAGACTACTCAACAACTCCCTTCTTTAATTAACCACGCAGGTGATGCCGTATCGGATGCAAAGTATGAGCATGCTGTGAATGTTTGGCAAGAATTTAACATCCTAAATAGGCGTGAGAATGCAAGACTTTATATGAACACAGATGTGCATTTGCTTGCGGATGTATTCGAGAAATTCCCGAGTGTGTACATGACAACGTATTCTCTGGACCCTGTATTAGATAGCACTTGGGTTGTCTCGTGATGCCATGTTCAAGAAGATAAAAGAGAAGATCTCAGTTTTTGACTGATGCTGACGTGCTTCTTTTCTTTGAGCAGGGAGACCGTGAGGCACTTTGGCAACGTGTGCGTACGACATACCAAGGTGAATATCCCATATATTGACGAGAGCTTCAACACATCCCTTGATTCGAGCCACATCAAGTATCAAGATCTGAGTGTCTCGTATGGGCGTGCCTGCAACAATTACTGCCGACTGGCGAATTTCGATGGCGTCCGAAGCAGAGACTTAGGTGAAAGTATCCACAGAGTAGCGGCTGATTCAGGTGTAGCGTATGTTGCTGAGGCAGACCTTGCACACGTGGCCGGCCGCGGTGGTCTAGCGGTTCTAGGCGCTCAGTCCGGAACCGCGGGACTGCTACGGTCGCAGGTTCGAATCCTGCCTCGGGCATGGATGTGTGTGATGTCCTTAGGTTAGTTAGGTTTAAGTAGTTCTAAGTTCTAGGGGACTGATGACCACAGATGTTAAGTCCCATAGACCTCAAAGCCATTTGAACCAACCTTGCACACGCTAATCGTTTGCACGATATACTAACAGATTTGCCGTTATGTCCAGAGCAGCTAGCTCCGTGCGACGAGATCATCCACAAGTTGATGACAACGCTGGATAACAAGCAGACATACGTCATGCACTACAGAAACCTGCTGCAATGTCTAAATTTAAGGACAGAGATAATTAGAACTATGCACACAGTCTCCTTCAAACAGTCACCCTGGTTGAATGAGTATATTGAAAGAGAGCATCCATGAAAAATGGTTTTCGAAAAGAAATTTTTAAATTGATTAATAAAGCTTTTTTCTGCAAGACGGATAATTTGAGAAAACATGACGAAACTCTTATTATATTGTGCTGAGGTGGGCCTTATGGCGTAAGGAAGTGTATCACAAGACCAAAAAGGTCACTCTCTTCAACAATAACATAGTTGCTGTGGAGTTCATGAAACCTGTCTATCAGGTGATGATCTCTCCTAATTCCACATGTGCTGATTGCATTATGAGTGTGTGAAACTTCAAACTAAGTAACTTTATTTGGATACAGATAACTTCATCTATTAGGTGAAGAACTGAAATCCATATGAAGTAATGAGCTCTAACAGTGAAGAATTCAACACGTCTTCATAAAATGGCAATAATCCTTACAGTAATGTCCACAGAACAAGAATGTTTTTGTTCTAATGAAAAACGAAGCCATTTGGTCACCGATTGTGGTGTTTGTGGGTCAAAGATCCTAGATGTATGCATATTGCACAGTGGAACATATCATCCAGAGGTGGGCCAAAGGACATACAGCATGCTGCATCAAAGGCTCTCGAGATTGAAGGCTATTTGTGATGTGTAGGTGGTGGTGTTCACGGTGCTCCACCACAGCCGCTGCACATGGTGCAGCAAACTCGTTCGTTCTTGAGGGCTAGAGGTGTATAGTGTGTTGAAATCTAAAATTGTTTGTCAGCTCATGACGATAAATGAGTCATTTGTGGTGCCAGGATTGACTATTTTGTTGATGAGAGTGGTGTGAGAATGAGAGAGAGAGCTTGTAGGTGTGTGTGTGGAACAGTGTGGCTTGATTATCATAGTGTAAATATTTTTAGTGTATGTGCGTGTGTGTTTCTGTGTGTGTAGAGAGAGTGAATACACTCCTGGAAATGGAAAAAAGAACACATTGACACCGGTGTGTCAGACCCACCATACGTGCTCCGGACACTGCGAGAGGGCTGTACAAGCAATGATCACACGCACGGCACAGCGGACACACCAGGAACCGCGGTGTTGGCCGTCGAATGGCGCAGTGTCAGCCAGTTTGCCGTGGCATACGGAGCTCCATCGCAGTCTTTAACACTGGTAGCATGCCGCGACAGCGTCGACGTGAACCGTATGTGCAGTTGACGGACTTTGAGCGAGGGCGTATAGTGGGCATGCGGGAGGCCGGGTGGACGTACCGCCGAATTGCTCAACACGTGGGGCGTGAGGTCTCCACAGTACATCGATGTTGTCGCCAGTGGTCGGCGGAAGGTGCACGTGCCTGTCGATCTGGGACCGGACCGCAGCGACGCACGGATGCACGCCAAGACCGTAGGATCCTACGCAGTGCCGTAGGGGACCGCACCGCCACTTCCCAGCAAATTAGGGACACTGTTGCTCCTGGGGTATCGGCGAGGACCATTCGCAACCGTCTCCATGAATCTGGACTACGGACCCGCACACCGTTAGGCCGTCTTCCGCTCACGCCCCAACATCGTGCAGCCCGCCTGTGGTTCTGTCAGTGTGATCATGTGATGTATCTGACCCCAGGAATGTGTCAATAAAGTTTCCCCTTCCTGGGACAATGAATTCACGGTGTTCTTATTTCAATTTCCAGGAGTGTAGTTCCTGTAAACCTTCTACTGTTTATGTTCCACTTGCTGCCAACCATCCAGTCCGATTAGCTTTTAGTGTAGGTAGAGCCCAGTCCATCCAGAAAATATTCTCAACCTGTGCTACTATGTCCTGGAAAATTCTATAAATATTCTCAACCAGTGCTACTGCGGCCTGGGAGAGTAAAAAATATTCTCGACCTGTGCTACTAAAAATTATAAATATTCTCAACCAGCGCTACTGTCTGGTGCACTGTGGAAGTTTTTTCCTAGTTATTAGTAATACCGTACTAATAGTGTGTAAGTTTAAATAATTTTTGCATTGAAAATATTGCAACCAAACTGTACTGAGTCACATTTATTAGTATCTCTGCACTTACATATTAGAAGTAGATTGTAATTCAAGAATCATTACCCGAGGTACAAATTAGTATTCCTGCATTTAAATCTTACAACCAAACTGTGTCTCAAGAACCAAGTTATTGCTGAAGAACCAAATTGGATCTGTGAGGAGTGAATAAATGAAACATTCGTCTTTGTCGTTAGAGAGAAAGATAGATAGATCGATAGATAGATAGATAGATAGATAGAGAGAGAGAGAGAGAGAGAGAGAGAGAGCAAATGTGCAACACAAATAATATTAGTTTCATCGTGAGTGCTATTACTGAGGCGAAGATGGAGAATACAGAAAACATGTCTGAAATTATATCTTCTGTACCTGAGGACAACCACAGACGTGATATCTTGGTAAACATACGTACTAACAAAGGGCTATGAGGTAAAAATTCATTCATTTTTCATCCAACTTAAAAGTAATTTTATATTTTCATAAGAAGACACAACATTATTTTCATGCATCTTCTACTTCTTGAGTCGATGGAAAGCAGGAGACTCATAGAGTTTCAAGGTTACACATATATATGTGATCTTATCCTCACATTTGACAAGATGAAGATATCCGTGTGGTCGAATAATCAAAGTGATGTCACCATATCTTTATAGTGTATGTATCATCCCTGTAAAATCTATGGTAAAAATGTGTTTACCACTTTGCACTCCTCCATATTTTAGCACATTTCCCATCGTTGAAATACCTCAGCAATCCAGCACTTGCTGAGAATGTCTCTATTTTACAAGCATCTTCTGTGTATGCTATGAATGCAGTACTTTCAAGTGTGAAGTGCCTGCGTTCATTACTCTGAGCGACTGCAAAAGATGTTTACGCCCTTAGACGCCATTGAGAAATACTCTGGGTACCATGGAGCACTTGTTCATTTATACAGCCAGTTGCACAACACCAGTGAGTGAGCAATAGTTAATCACACAATCACGCAGGCATATGCTGGTGTGTATTCTGGGAAATATGCTGAAGATTCTGATTCGCTTATTACATCTATACGTCCATATTTAACCACCTCATTCAATTTTGAGCCGTCTATTACAATGACTGGCGCCACAAATTTTACTTTCTGTAGGCTTAGTAGACATCATTCACCTTCATAGTAAGATGGAAGCTTTGCTGAAATGCACACATAAAAAAGAGTTCTGCATCCTCCCAGCTCCCAGACCTCCTGAAGATAGACGTTGACTGTGGATATTGTGTCACAGACACAGTCCCTGTGACTGTTCAGAGATGTCACTAAATCCGCTCAAAGATGTAAACAACCATGTGTGAACAGTGAATATTAGATGGAGGATGTCCGACAGCCGATCAGTTCCACTCGTTCCACTAGGAAGGACGTACACGGAGAGTGTTGTCTGTACTTCAACCATGCCTAGACGGTCAATACCGCGGTTCGATCGCGTCCGCATTGTAACTTTGTGCCAGGAAGGGCCCTCAACAAGGGAACGGTCGAGGCTTCTCGGAGTGAAGCAAAGCGGTGCTGTTTAGACATGGACGAGATACTGAGAGACAGGAACTGTCGATGGCAGGCCTCGCTCAGGCCGCCTAAGGGTTACTACTGCAGTGGATGACATCTACCGACGGATTATGGCTAGGAGGAAACCTGACAACAACGCCACCATGTTGAATAATGCTGTTCGTGCAGCCACAGGACGTCGAGTTACGACTCAAACTGTGCGCAATAGGCTGCATGATGCAGAACTTCACTCCCGACGTCCATGGCGAAGTCCATCTTTGCAACCTCGACAACATACAGTGCGGTACAGATGGGCCCAACAACATACCGAATGGACCGCTCAGGATTGGCGTCATGTTATCTTCACCGATGAGCGTCGCATATGCCTTCAATCAGACAACCGTCGGAGACGTGTTTCGAGGCAACCCGGTCAGCCTGAACGCCTAAGACACACTGTCCAGCGAGTGCAGCAAGGTGTAGATTACCTGCTGTTTCGGGGTGTCATTATGTGGAGTTGACGTACGCCGTTGGTAGTCATGGTAGGCGTCGTAACGGCTGTACGATACGTGAATGCCATCCTTCGACCATTATTACAATGATATCGGGAGCACATTGGCGAGCCACTCGTCTTCATGGGCTGCTATTCGCGCTCCCATCGTGCACATATTGTGAATGACTTCCTTCAGGATAACGACATCGCTAGGCTAGAGTGCCAGCATGTTCTCCAGACATAAACTCTATCTAACATGCCTCGGATAGATAGAAAAGGGCTGTTTATGGGCTACGTGACTCACCAACCACTCTGAGGGATCTACGCCGAATCACCGTTGAGGAGTGGGACGATCTCAACCAACAGTGCCTTGATGAATTTGTGGACAGTATGCCACGATGAATATAGGCATACCTCAATGCAAGAAGATGTGCTGCTGGGTATTAGAGGTACTGTTTTGTACAGCAATCTGGACCACCAGCTCTGAAGGTCTCACTGTATGGTGGTACAACATCCAATGTGTGTTTTTCATGAGCAATAGAAATGGCTGAAATGATGTTTATGTTAATCCATATTCCAATTTTCTGCGCAGGTTCCGGAACTCTCTGAATCGAGAGTGATGCAAAACTTTTTTTGATGTGTGTATTTACTATTCTATCTGAGAGAGACTGTATTATGGTTCATCCTAGATCCAAGCGTATTCAACACTTTTGTGTCTGAAAAGAACCAGGACAAGTTTTTTAGAAATACAAAATTGTACTGATGCGAGCTCCTATGGAAGCAGTCCCAGTGGATATCTATAAACAGTTGCCAACGTTCATGGAGGTTTTGAATGCAAACAGGAAAATTTGCCACTGCAGTGTTTGTAAGCTCATGTCTCACTGCACGCTGTGTGTCTGCTATATCTTGAAGCGTTGCGTTCAGCCACCTTTTACTTGCGGAAACAAGAAAAATTCGCAAGGTGAGGTGACGGGAGAATATGGCGGATGTGGGATGGCAGATACTCGGTAATTGATAAAGCAGTACGGGATCTTCTAGTATCATGCAGTATGATCCAGTCCTGGAAATGCCACAAATCAGGGTGGCGACGTCGAATTGCTTGTCACAAACGTTTCAGGACTTCGATGTAAAGAGTTCGGTTCACTGCTTAACCTGCAGGTACATACTCACATTGAACTAATCCTTTACTAGCAAAAGATGAGATGATCATTGTCTTTGCCCTCGAAGGTGGTTTTTTGACCTTTTTTTTTTTGAGCCTGGTGACACAGGACTCCGCCATTCAACACTATGACGCTTCGTGTAGGGATTTTTGTATCCCGCCTGGAAGGCGGCGCGTGGGTTTGATCAGGAAGAGGTAAAACACGTCGGTACTACTGTATGAATTTAAATCCCCTTTACTCAAGCAATAAGAATACATAATGTGCAAGGTGGTCTGAAGTTGAAGTGAAGTTTCCTGGCTGGCTGTACCGGATGAAATGGAGAGAATCTGTTGCAGAGCTCGTAGACCTCGACAGCACCAGCTAGAGGGCGCTGTCGTTGGTGTCTCGTGGTAGTGCCAACCTTTGAGACTATGTGGCATCGTTACTATCGATACGACAGAGGTCATACTGGCTACACCAGCTTTCATCTCCAGCAGTAATCGTTGACAGGAATGTGGGATCACGTCTGGCTCTATGCAGTAGTTCAGCAGAAATTCTTTGTCCTTCATCGTTCTGTTCGCCCGTTAGTATGTGAGGGACGACTTTTGCGTTTACTTTCCATTTCCCTAAATCTTCCCATAAAGTCTTACGACACACATCACGATTCAGTTAAATTGTTCTGATATCGCACACATAGTTACATGACGGCATTACTGCAATAACTGCTTTACGCACTCCACTTTTGTATGTGCTGTACATGGGCGACCAGCTCTGGGATTGTCTTGCACTGAATCTCTGCCTTCACAAAACCTTATGTGCCACTCAAAAACACGACTTCTTGAAACTGTCTCTCTGCTTGCTTCATCATCGTCCACGTTTCACTTGTGGTTTCCCCGAGCGTAATGCAGAAGTTACTGTTCACTCTTTGCTTACAATCAGCGTCATTGCGTCACCGTAACTAATGCGTCAAGAACCCAAACAGTGAGTTGCTAGGCACAGCCCTGCCATCCAGTGAGTTCGCGCGGAAACATGACCAAAGCCATTTCAAGAACGCACACATACCAGGTAATGTAAAAACAATATTTGTTCCTTTTTAGTACTGCAAAGTCAGAAATAAGGAATCCTGTCCTGAAACTTTTCTGACAAAGGGAGTTTGTCCATCCATTGGGTCATTTTGCCTGCGAGTATTGGCTATCTGGCGTCTTGCCGAGTTCTGGCATGCAGGAGCTGTGGTATTTCACAGCCCGCTTGCGCTCGTACGGCTGTTCGGGGGCGCTGCCTGCACCGGATCTGCGGCAGAACAGCAGAACAGCGGTCGCGACTGTTATTATCGACTGGCCGGCATTCACGCGCGACGCGACAATTGATCAGCAGGCGTAAAACCTCGCTCCACGGCTGATTGTGAAGCGGAAGGGAACCGCCGGCTCTGGCAGCGGCAGTGTTAACGGGCAGTGTTAACTGGTTTGTTAAGCGGGGTGGAAGCCTCGGCTTGCGGCCTGCGAAACCAGCGCCTGCGCAAACTGTCTGCTGAGAGGTAAATACGCTGTCTGATCAGAAGCATCTGGACACGCGCACGTAATGTAGAAATATCACTAGCTGGCACGACAGACTGACCCTCTCGTATGAAATGACTCTGGAAGTATAGTGTGTCCCTTTCAAGCCTCCCACATTTCAGAGGCCCAAGAAAAAACCCTACAGTAGACATGTTAATCAAATTGCACCATTACTAGATCACTGAATTATTAACAGCTCGAAGAATATCGAGTCGGTATTCAGTTTCTTAGCATGTTCTTCGTAACATGCCTTCTGTCGCTGTTGCAATCGCATCAATGCTACGACTTTTTAACATAGGAATACCGTCCACTTTCACCGCATACAAGCGCTCCTTCACGAATTCTCACATGTAGAAATCCAGCTGGGGAAATATCAGGGAAACGTGGTGGGCAGGCAACGGGCCACCTGCATTCGATCCAGCGATTGGGAAATTTCGTATCCAGGAAGTTGCGAACAGCCTTTGTTCAATGCGGCTGAACTCCACTTTGTTGACTGATGATCTTGGGTTGCATGTCTTGCATCAAGGTACACGAACAGCCCCATTATATTCAGATACACTTACGCACTCACTGCATTTTCTGCAAAGAAGTACACTCCCAAAATTCTGCCGTGTTGTAGCTCACGCCACACTTTAATTTTAGGGCTACCACGATCTTGTTCAGTGATAGTGTGCGGACATTTGGAGCCTAATATCCGAACATTATGCCGGTTAACCATTCCTGACAGATGAAAAGTTGCGTCATCTTAGAATAAATTTTCAAGCCAACACGCTGGAGCATATCGGTAGCAAATTGTTGTCAGTATGGTTTGACGTCAGCAACAGATGTTGCAGAATTTGCACTTTGTAAGAATGCAAACGAGGAGGCTGGTGTACTATACGATGTTATGTTGCTCGGGATACGTTAAGTTGCCAAGATGCCTGTAGATTGACTTACGTGGGCTTCTCAGAAACACTTATTTGACCTAGAATGACGGAGACGAGGTACTGTCAGAAATAAAGCTGTGAGGACAGAGCGTGAGTCGTGCTTGGGTAGCTCAGTTGGTAGAGCACTTGCCCGCGAAAGGCAAAGGTCCCGAGTTAGAATCTCGAGCCGGCACACAGTTTTAACCTGCCACGAATTCTTCACTTATTTGATCTCCTTCTATCTCTGTTTTGAAATACTACGACGGCGTCGCCAGAACGTTTCAGAACATTTACGGTTACCAGAAACTTACGACGGCATTCCTTTATACTATTCTCACATTAGGTGAATCACATTCATACAACCGACAACAATTTCTTTCCATAGAAATCAGAGTTGATGTCGTTATTTTCACTTGTGCAATAGTGCTGCACTCTGGCGACAATAGGTGAAATGTCTGTCTAGGGAATATAAATTGTTTGAGATTCTGTAGCATATGTTGCAGTATCATTGTGATATATACTACAGTGTCTTTTCCTGGGAATTTAAGATGTGGGATGTTTGAAAGGGACACCACACACTCTCTTATCAGAAAATAAGCCCATCAGCGAATGTGATGCCCCAAGAGAGCACGTCCTCAGCGGGTGGACCGTTGAGGCCTCCCAGATATGAGCGGTAGGAGGGAATCAAATACGTCGCGCGCACCAATAGGCGACTGCAGTGTATGACTGCAGACAGCTTATGACCCAGATCGGGACCCATGTGGATAGGTTGGACTAGTATACCGAAAGTCTGCAAATAGAAAAGGAAGCAGCAGTAAATGAAGAGGAACGGGGCGATAGAAACCTCCGTTAGTTTAAGAGAAATAGACGAAAATGTCTCTCTTTGCAACTACATCTTCGAGAAGGGCAATGGCCGGAGGACCTTTTTGTATCCATGTGAGTCTCAATCTGAAGGAGGATGATGCCCAATAATTGTGAAGAACACAGTGTGATCGGCTAATGACCCCGGCAGAAAAGTTCTCAATGGAACTCTGAACAGAAGGCTGTACGGAATACTGGAAGAAGTACTTGGAAAGGAGCAATATGGTTTCAATAGGGGAAAAACTTCGGTAGATGTTGTAGGATTACCAAGGAATTGTCGGAGAAAGGTGCATAGAAAAGGGCAGAGGAGTACACACATCAAAAACGTTTTGCATCACGCCGGTTCCCGGGATTCCCAATGGTAGACGTTGACTGTGGCTCTTCACAGAAGTCAGTAAACCCGGCCAAATATATAAACAACCCTGCATTAGCAACTCCTGTTACACGGAGGAGGTCCGACAGCTGATCACTTCCAGTCATTCCACCAGGAAGGAGGTACACGGCTCTTGTTGTCTGTAGTTCAACCCTGCCTAGACGGTCAATACCAAGATTCTATCGCGTCCTCATTGTTATTTTGTGCCAGGAAGGGTCCTCAACAAGGGAAGTGCCCAGGATTCTCGGAGTGAACCAAAGCGATGTTGTTCGGACATGGAGCAGATACAGAGAGACAGGAACTGTCGATGACATGCCTTGCTCAGGCCGCCCACCGGCCATTAATGCAGTGAATGACTGCTACATACTGATTATGGCTCGGAGGAAACCTGACAGCAACTCTACCACGTTGAATAATGCTTTCGTGCAGCCACAGGTCGTCGTATTGCAACTCAGACTGTGCGCAATAGGCTGCATGATGCGCAACTTCACTCTCGACGTCCATGGCGAGTTCCATCTTGAAAGGTGGCTACACTGAGCCACAGCGCCAGAGATCGCGCTGGAGAGTATTGTTCCGCCGCCTCCACTGGCAGTGATTATTGAGAGGTAGCGGAGGGCAGTGCTTGCCTAGAGGTCGTGGTGGAGAGTGCTTGTTGAGATGTGGTTGCAGCGAGTCGGTGTGGAGATGTTGTAGTAGTGAGTGCTTGTTCCATGTTTTATGCAGTTGTTTGTTGGGCTATACAGCAGATGTTGTTCCAATGGAGATATTGTAATGATTAGAGTGCTTTTCGTCAATATATATGAAGGTAACAAAACTCGGTTTTTATCTCATTATTTCAATGTCTTGAATAATGCGTCATTACAGGTTCAGTCAACAAAGCATCTGGCTTGTGTTCTTGGATTAGAGTGTAATTCTGGTTTTCTTGCGTAATTATGGTATTTCTATTTTCTTTAAGTACTTCAGTATAAGTGATATTTAAAATTTCTTGTGTTATTGAAGAAGAACCGTGCCAGATGCGTACGTTGAATCACACTTCCACACACAGAACAGTTATACTTGTGCTTTGGTTTCGTAGGTTTTATAGTTGCTGGGGACTTAATTAATTAATTGTGTTAACGGAAATTTCTTTCATTCTTTGTTGTTGTTCTATGCAGTCAGATTGCGTACAAATATTAGTCAGGGCCAACCGTTTACGAGACTGCGTAACCGGACAGTTAGCTACTAAAAATTAAAAGTATTTGCATTTCATATTTAAATAAATAAGCCCCCATGCAATCTTTGCAACCACGACACCATGCAGCGAGGTACAGATGGGCCCAACAACATACCGAATGGACCACTGAGCATTCGCATCACGTTATCTTTATCGATTAGTGTCGCATATGCCTCCAACCAGTCAACCAGGTCTGGACGCAAATCGGTCAGGCTGAACGCCTTAGACACACTGCCCAGTGAGTGCAGAAAGGTGGAGGATACCTGCTGTTTTGGGGTGGCATTATGTGGGGCCGACGGAGGCCGCTGCTGGTCATGGAAGGCGCCGTAATGGCAATACGATACGTGAATGCCATCCTCCGACCGACAGTACAACCCTATCGGCAGGCATTCGTCTTCATGGACGTCAATTCGCGCCCCCATCGTGCGCATCTTGTGAATGACTTCCTTCAGGATAACGACATCGCTAGAATAGAGTTGCGAGCATGTTCTCCAGACATGAACGCTGTCTAACATGCCTGGGATAGATAAAAAAGGGCTGTTTATAGGCTACGTGACTTACCAACCACTCTGAGCGATCAACGCAGAATCTCCGTCGAGGATGGGAAAATGTGGACCTACCGTGCCTTTATGAAGTTTTGAATAGTATGCTACGACGGATATACGCATACATCAATGCACGAGGACGAGCTACTGGCTATTAGAGGTACCGGCGTGTACAGCAGTCTGGACCACTATCCCCGAAAGTCTCGTTGTATGGTGGTACAACTTGCAATGTGTGGTTTTCATGAGCAATAAAAAGGGCGGAAATGGTTTTATGTTTATCTGTATTCCAATTTTCTGTGTACGTTTCGGAATTCTCGGAACAATGATGATGCAAAACTTTTTTTGATGTGCGTATATGCGACCTTCACAGACTTCGAAAATTCGATTGGCAGAGTGCAATCGATTACTCTGGTGGGTACCTCGAAGAGGGAAGGAGGCGACAAGACTAACTGTAAACCTCTGGTTGAATGCGACAGCAAGGATACGAAAAGAAAATGAGACCTCGGAAGACAACAAGATCGGTAGGTGACTCGGACATGGCTTCTACCTTCCGCCGATCCTATTTAACTTTTATTTGGGGGAAATAGAGAAAAGTGGTTTTTATGGGCAGAAGGCGTCAAGATATGCGGTTGGAAAACATAGTGCATAAGATTCACATGTGACCTTGTAATATATGCGGAAAATGAAGTAGCGGGCCGTTGTTGCCGAGTGATTCTAGGAGGTTTAGTCTGGAACCGCGCGATTGCTACGGTCGCAGGTTCGAGTCCTGCCTTGGTCTTGGATGTGTGTGATGTCCTTATGTTAGTTACGTTTAAGTAGTTCTAAGTTATAGGGGATTGATGACCTCAGATGTAAAGTCCCATAGTGGTCAGAGCCATTTGAACCATTTGAAAATGAAGTAACGTCCGAATGCTAAGTGACATGCATGTAACCTGTTACCGTACAGAATAAAAATAAATGAAAGGAAAATGGTTATAGGTTTTAAAGAAGAGAAAAGCAAAGTTTGGGTCAGAAACCATAGAGCAGACGAAAAGTTGGATTAGGAAATAGGACGTCTAAGAATTGCGCTGGTGAAAAAGACATTTCTAAAGCAAAAAAGACTCTTAGCTAGCGATTAGGACACATAATTAAGGAAGGGACTAGTGAACTGCCTGATTAGGAGTGTAGCCAAGTTCGCAGCAGAAAGGTGGACATTCGGAAACAGTAGGAGAGGAGAACTGAAGCTTGCGAAATGTGGATATGACGCAGAATGGTGATCGTCAGCTGCACCGGAAACGTCAGGAATGTGGAGTTAGTGAGAAAAGTTGGGGAAGATCAGAGGATTTTGCTGTCAGTGAGGAATAGGAGCCGGCCAAAGTGGCCGTAAGGTTAAAGGCGCTGCAGTCTGGAACCGCAAGACCGCTACGGTCGCAGGTTCGAATCCTGCCTCGGGCATGGATGTTTGTGATGTCCTTAGGTTAGTTAGGTTTAACTAGTTCTAAGTTCTAGGGGACTAATGACCTCAGCAGTTGAGTCCCATAGTGCTCAGAGCCATTTGAACCATTTTTGAGGAATAGGAAGCTGACTGGATGAGACGAAATCTGAGACGAGATTTTCTTTTAGTAAAGGCAATTGGAAATTTCATTCAGAATAAGACATGGAACGGTGGAAGAAGATACCAGATTCTGGATGACGTCATTAGACCGCAAGGAGCGTACCAAAGAATGAAGAGTAAAACAGAAGAGGGCTATGAAGTCCAAACCTGCCACAAGGCAGATATTTCAATGATGATGAGTAAAGAAGCAGTAACTGTAGAGCACACTGGTCAGGACAGTTCAGTGAATTCAAACGTGGACTACACATTTGGTATCACCTGAGTTACAAGCCCAACAGGGACGTATCATTCTAGATTTAAGTAAGTGCACTTTTTGTGATCTCACTGGAAATTGAAAACGCGAAGGAACAACCACAGCGAAACCAGCATTAGGCAGACCTCGTATACCGACGGTGAGGGACCGTCGAGCATGCGGAAGGCAGCTGTACGGGAATCGCATGAAATCAGTGGAAGGAACAACTCGTGAGTTCCGGAGTGCTGCCAGCAGTCCATCTAGTTTAGGGAGTTGAAGAGAAATGGGTGCAATGGTCGGACAGCTCCTCGTATGATATACAATTCTGTAGTGAATGATGCCGAGTGACGCTTGAGGTGGTGTAGACAGCGATATCTCTGCACAGTGTGTGACTGGAAACTAGGGACTTAGAGAGGTGAATTATGCTAAACCCTGCCACTATCCGTTGGAAAAGTGTGGATTTGGTGAATGTCTGGAGAACATTACTGGCATCGTGTGTAGAGTTAACAGTGAACCACGGAGAGGGTGGTATTGTGGTGTGGGCGTGCTTTTCGTGATCAGTCTAGTCCCTTTATTATGCTAATTGCAGAAGGATATGAACACATTTTACAGCACTGACACGGCGAATATTTGTTTTGTCATGACAACGCACTCTGTAATACAGGAGCATCTGTGAGACAGTGGTTCGTGTACAATTTCTCTCAGTCTATCTCTCTTCTCTTTAGTGCTCAGCCCTAAGGTTGGTTTTTTGCTGTACGTTATTTACATCTTCTGTCTGCCCTCCACTTCCACTTGTGTCCCAAATTAAAGCAAAAAATCGAAATGTATCAAGGTTGGGGTTATTTTCTCACAAAACACTATAATCAGGTGATAGTAAAGTGGAAACAGTATAAAGAAAACAAAACGTAAACAACTGTAACATGCATAATTGTACACAAAAATGTTCCTCGTTCCATACAACTTAACGGATTTAAACACAGCTGTGAATGATGCCCTTCAGTCTCATAATGCGGTAATAACTCCCGATTCTTCCTGCAGCGCTGCTCGCAAGTTTTGTACAATGGTTGGTGGATGCTGCGTGATGCAACACATATACCTAGTGCATCCCAGACGTGCTCTATGGGATTCAAATCGAGAGAGCGAGCAGGCCCTGCCAGGCGTGCAATATCTTCCGTTTCCAGGGAAACGTCAACCAGCTGTGCTCTATGAGGTCGAGTATTATCGTCGAACAGTAAGAAGACTCGGCCCAAGGTGCCTCGAAACAACTGCACACGAGGTCCCAAGATCTCGTCACGATACCTGACAGCGGTTAAACTTCTGATCATTAATACTGATCCTTAGTTCAATAGTTTTAAGGGGCAATAACAGTCCTGAAATTAACTGACCTGACCAAGTCCATACCTGACTCTAATGGAATAGCTTTGGGATGGGCTGGAACGTCGAATTATCTCCAGATTCTACCGTCCAACAGTACATCCTCTGGTTTTGGTTATAGAGGAATGATGGGCTGCAATTCGTCTACAGATATTGAAACTCTTCACTGAAAGTGTTCCTTGCAAAGTTCAACAGTCATAAAGGCGAAGGGTGAACACAACTCTTAATAATGCCCCCAACATCTGTCCGGATACTTTCGATCAGAGAGCGTATTTCTTTAAAGGTAAGTTTTCAGATTAATTCCCGAAATGTTCAAACAAATTTCGGGCTCGCAGCCGGTCGTCGTTCAATACTTCGCACGAAATACGACTGGCGGAAAATCTGTTAAACCGTGACAGCGGCTACCAGCTGGACAGTGCATGGAATCCCATCATCTCCACGATTTGCTCAAATCGAAGACGACAGAGTGCGTCGACGGCCGTGGCAAACAGCAACGCAGAGGGCGACTGAGTTCCGTCATTCCACCAGAGAGGGCGCTGCCGGCGGGCAGTGTTGGTTCAACTAAGTTTTCGACGCATGCGCAGAATAGTTACAGTACGCTATATATTGCGGAGCGGAGAAGTTTATCGCCAGTCTGCGACGGCTTAGCTGAAGATGACTGGCAGGTGCCCAGTTGAAATATCGTGCGAAGTATTGAACGACGACCGGCTGCAAGCCCGAAATTTGCTTGAACAGTCAATTCGCCGGGAAAATTTTATAATTCCCGAAATGTTTGTAGCCTACATATACTGCTCAAAAGAGGTTTTTCACCACTCTCACAACTTGCATAGCCTGTGTTTCTTTGATCGTACATCTCTTTATCGACCACAACTTTTTATCAGCTCTCTTCTAGCCACAGGTATTCACTATGCCATTTGGAAACTGGGTGTAAAAGAAAACCTGAATTTTTGAAAAGGTGAAACCGCGTGTACTTCTGCTGACCGTTCATCTCCCACTACAGGCATGAACCGACGTTGTCCTCCCGGTCCCACAGACAGGGAGTACACCAGGAGTGATTATAGGCTGACAATCGAAGACAGTACCACAGATCTAATTAAATAAGAGTCGACTAGACATGCTGTTAAATACGTATATTTAGAAACCTCCAGCATGATGCAAGAAAATAGGTGTGCAACTTATTATCTTGAAACTACTATTTGTAATTCTGTCGAAGTTACGATGAGAAATATCCGTAATT
The DNA here is from genome assembly GCF_023898315.1 of Schistocerca nitens. Taxonomy (NCBI): domain Eukaryota; kingdom Metazoa; phylum Arthropoda; class Insecta; order Orthoptera; family Acrididae; genus Schistocerca; species Schistocerca nitens. The sequence continues at coordinate 1,174,037,770 of NC_064615.1, read as the reverse complement.
TGAGGCCACGGCGTCCATTATCAAGCCATCGCCTATAAACAAATTCACGTAGTTCCTATAAACTTTCTTTAAAATGAACATTTGCACATTCCCTTGCTTTTACGAACAATCACTTACATAGCTTCATCGTAAGTCTTGAAATACAATGCAACCACTACATTTCCAAATAGCCACAATCGGTAGTCAATGGTAACATCTACAACACAATATTGGTTATTCTTGCTCATAGCGCTAAGACAACTGATACAAAAGGTTACAGCAGTTTAAAGGTAAATTAGCCAGAGGCCGCTGGGAGTAACATGAGAACTACCTATTAAATGTTATTACTACATACCATCAAGTGAGTAATGAACTTAGTTCTCAAAACCTACACCTAATTATAATCGACTAATAAAACATAAAGTGGCCATCACGCATAGTGTCATGAAAAGAATAACCGAATTAAATGTATAACGCCATACTCGGCGCAACTATGATCACATAACAAAACGCTTGAAACACCCAGACATGCATCGTACGGTAAAAAAAAGATAATTTCCAAAAACATAAGAAACGAGAAATGATTATGGAACGCCACAATATGGCATAATCTATCACTTCGCAACAAACTCATTATTCACATTAAAATCTGTAGTTCATTGTCATTTATAATTTACTTTAAAGACAAAAGGATAGTTGGCGGGACACATGTCGTCAATTTTCCATACGCACAGACGTCCAGTAACGAGAGAACATTCCCTATAGCCAGTCTATTTCATTTATATAAAACCTTAAATGTCGGCACAGACCTACAGTAACGAGGGAACAAAAATGGTTCAAATGGCTCTGAGCACTATGGGACTCAACTGCTGAGGTCATTAGTCCCCTAGAACTTAGAACTAGTTAAACCTAACTAACCTAAGGACATCACAAACATCTATGCCCGAGGCAGGATTCGAACCTGCGACCGTAGCGGTCTTGCGGTTCCAGACTGCAGTGCCTTTAACCGCACGGCCACTTTTTTTTTTCTGCTTTTATTTTTATTTTATTTTATTTTTATACAAATGGATAAAAGGAAGGCCGTTCTTCTTCGGCTACATAAACAGAATAATAGGAAGTCGTCCCGTTACGACAAAGGATGCTCCATACTATAGCCCGCTGCGAATTTTTCGATGACTGTCTTCTCGTTGCTGTGTTGTTTCCGTTGTTTGTTCAATCTCATAAAAAAAAAAAAGGAACTGGGAAGAGGTGCTATGGTTATCTTCTCATGTCATCGATAATCCAGCTGCGAGGCGGATTATGGAATGCGCTCCAAAGAAAATTAGAAAAATATTGCCTATATTTAGGGTTCTTGACGATCGCACAATGTCGTTCGTTGAGGTAATACCAAAAATCGGGTACTGTCTTGTCGCCATTACCGAAGAGGTAGTGAACAGCGTGGCCGCTGATCCACGTCACAGAGTTCGTTTTTGCTCTTGGGAAATAAATCTGATCGGGGAAAAGAAGTGATCGGGTAGTTATCCTGTCGGGAGTCGTGCGTGTGAGAAAAGCCAATATCTGACGCACCAAATACCAAACGTCCTTTGCCGACCCGCGTTCGAAACGATGTTCATCCGTGTCAATCACTTGGCATGCGGCACACAAGGGTGAAACAGCTAGGTGGATGTGATGTAGGCGGGACTGGCACAACTGTTTCCCATTAACAGTTACGTACCATGCAGATTGCACGTTAGTATCAAGGGTGGTGGCACTCACTGCCTGCCACACAGCGCGCCACTTTGTGTTGGGGTGTTTGCTTTCAATCACATTCGGCGTCCTGTTCATTTGCATGGCAGCATATACCGCCCTCGTCATCATCAAGCGTGTGGGTAGTAGCGCGGTGCGGATGTAGCTTAATTCAAGGAAGAACTGGCTAATGTAGAAGAAAGGTGCTGGGATGTCCGATATCATCACAGGGGGTGCAAGTGAGATTGGTCGTAAGGCTTCCAGTAAGAGACTTGTGAGGCACGTCGGACTTCGTCGCCACAGTTGCAGGTGACAGCTGACGAACAGGGCCTTCGCTCTGTTCTGAACATGACAAAGGCCTAAACCCCCTCTGCTCCTCGGGAGGGTGAGGGACTCGTAACGAATCTTAAATAACATGCCCGTATTAACAAAGGATCCCAAAACCGCCAACATGCGGTGAGCCAGGATAGGTGGTACGGGGAGTATCTGTGCAAAATGGGGGATACGTGACGCCAAATAGACGTTAGCATACCGTGTCCGTTGCAGGAGGTCTAGATGTCGCAGACGGTGGTCACTTATTCCTGCTCTCATCTGATTCAATAAACGCCTGTAGTTAAGGGCTGTTGAACGCTTCATGTCAGATGTGAAATCAATGCCAAGACAGCGGATTGTGGCACTGATTCTTAGCGGTGCGACACTCTCTTCGGGTAGGCCTCTGCCTATAGACAGGGCGTGTGATTTGTGGAGATTGAGATGGCTCCCCGATGCCGCGCCGTAGGTCGCCACCCACGCCAGTGCTGCACGAACTTCGTCATTATTGCGAAGAAGGAGTACCAGATCATCCGCATAGGCAGTGCAGCAAAAAGTGTGTCCACCAAGGGATATTCCAGTCAGACGTTGTCGGAGGCTGCAGAGGAGTGGTTCCAAGACGAGGGCGTACAATATCGCCGAAAGAGGGCAGCCTTGTCGCACCGATCGCTGGATCTGTATCGGCGGCGTAAGACGGCCATTATATAACACCTTGGACGTCACGCCGCGTAGGAGACGCATCAGTACATTAACTATGACGTCCGGATATCCCATGTGTCGCAGTACCTCCATCAAAAATGTGTGGTCGACTCTGTCAAAGGCCTGGCTAAAGTCGAGTGAGGCCAAAACTCCTGGCAGTTGGTGAGCTGTGGCTAGCGCGATCATATCTCTATATCGGCACAATGCAGAGCGAATATTATGGTCACCACCTAACGATGCCTGGTCCTGCGACACAACACATCGTACTGATCGCTTTAGGCGTGCCGCCAGAAGCCGGGTGAAAATCTTCAAGTCACTGTTGAGTAAGGTCAAGGGCCGATAGTCACTGATCCTGGATCCGCTTCGTGGTTTGGGTATAGGCACAATCAGTCCTTCTAGGAAGGCCCCAGGTATCTGCGTCGTGGGAGACATAAGATCGCGGCAAATATCAGTCCATGCTGGTGCCAGCAATTGTTGATACGTCCGGTAAAATTCCAGAGGAAGGCCATCAGGTCCCGGGGACTTATGAGCAGCCCCAGCCTGTATTGCTTCAATGATTTCCTCTTCCGTTACATCTGCAGTCAAATCCGCCGCCGCTGTCGGAGAGATCGAGCCATAAGTGAGTTGAGAGACTTCGGCGATCACCTCTGGGGGATGTCGATGTTCCGAGTACAGCCTAGTGTAGTGAGCATGAAGGGCGTTTCCTATGTCGCGCTGGGTATCAAGGCGTCGTCCGTCTTCCGTCGTGATAGCTTGGATCAGTGTCCTGCGTCGGCGCCGTCGTTCTGCAATGACGTGGTACATAGACGGTTCCTCCTGGGCCACTCTGTCTTGAGTGCGCGCTCTGACGATCGCACCCTCAAGGTGGCAACGTGTTAATCTGATGATCTGTGCCTTGGCACGGTTCACCGTCGCCTGCCGTGCAGGTGAGTACGGCAGTGTTGTACATTCCCTTAAGATGCTGAAGGAAAAGTCCATGGTATGTCTCTTCCATGCTGCAACATCTCGGCCGTAGCCTATCAAGGTCTTCCGGAGGGCTGGTTTGGCGCAGAGTAACCACCACGACAGTGTAGACCGGTAGGTACCACGCCGGCGGCTACAAGAGTCCCACGTGGTCTCTATAAGGCGGCGGCATTCCTGAGAAGCGAGGTGGGCGACGTTCAACTTCCAAAGACCACGGCTGTGCCACACCTTCTGGCGGCCGAGGGTAATAGCGCAGATGTAGGCCTCGTGGTCAGAAAAAGCTGTGGGCCAAACTTCGGCAGCTCTTGTCCCCACAGCTATGGAGCGCGAGATGTAAATCCGGTCGATGCGGCTGGAGGAATGGCTGGTGTAGTGAGTAAATCCGGGCCGATCGCCACAAACATGTTCCCACGAGTCCACCAATTGAAGATTATTTATAATTGTCGTAAGTTCTGCGCAGGGAGAATGATGTGGTAACTGATCCTTGGGTGCTTGGCTACAGTTAAAGTCCCCTCCCATTATCAAGGCGTCCTGACGGCCCATAAAGAGGGGCGTGATTGTATGAGCGAAAAAGGTGGATCGTTCGCGACGCCGACCAGATCCTGACGGTGCATAGATGTTAATAAGTTTGACTCCTTGGATAGTAAGAGCCATGCCTCTGGCGTCAGGGAGATATTCGACGTCTTCTGCGGATATACCTTCGCGGAGGAGGATCGCCACACCACTGCCATTGGCAGACGCATGTGAGACCCAAGTCGTGTAGCCATAGGGTCCCTTGAAGTCTGTGACATACACCTCTTGAAGGAGCGCAATGTCGATGTCTGCTGCGTTGAGCAGGTCCTGTAGCATCTTTAGTTTATGTCGGGCACGTATGTTGTTGATGTTAATCGTCGCCAGACGGTACGTTTGGTCAGCCAGGTCGGCAACTGGGTTGTGTAAGAGGCCAGGTGTGGGCGGCAGGGGCGGCCCCACAGAGGCTGACGATACAGCCGTAGTCACTGTCGTTGGTCGGTGCTGGGTACAGCCGCGGGAGCATCTCGGCCTTCGGCATCCTCCTGGTGCTGTGGCTCATCCTCGACATCATCCGCCCAAGAATCAGATGCAGCAATTGGTAACTGTTGATGAGTGCTGTCAGTAGAGCGCTCTCGCGCATGTTCAGTAGCAGAAGTGATGTTGTCAGACTGAGGCTCAGAAATTGTATCAGCCGTAGCATCGTGACGGGAAGGGTGAGCTGTGGTGGTAGAGTCCTGATTGTCGTCCGACGCCGGATGTTCGTCCGGGTCACACATCCGAAGCAGGCAATCATCGGATGGCGTATGGCGCCGTTTCTTGCGTTTGCGAGGGGACCGTTGTTTCCGGACATGTTGTTCTGAGTCAGAATGCGGGCGACAATCATCTGATGCGGTCTCCATTGGTAGGAAGGCAGAGGTCGGGACAATTTCCGTTTCTACTTCCATCTTCTCTTTAGGCTCGTCGTGGTGGCACAATTGATCACCGTCTTGAGGCAAGTCTGCCGATGACATCGTAGAGGGGGATATGCTGTCCCCCACACTGTCATCGACCACTGACTGCAATAAGGTGTTTCGATCCTGGGCAGGAACAGCTGTTGCGGTTGCAGCCGCTGCATACGTGATGGGGAGTGAAATAGGCGTCGCCGGGGATGGAACTTCACCAACCGGTGTCTGAGTCAGTCGGCGTTGAATGCAGGCCGATCTGACATGTCCTTCCTGGCCACAGCCGGCGCAAGTACGCGGTTGTCCGTCGTACATGACAATGGCTCTGCAGCCGCCAATTACTAAATAGGATGGCACATGCTTCGCCAGTTCAATCTTAATTTGTCGCACTCCATTTAAGACGGGGTACGTTTCAAACGTTTGCCATTTTTCAGCCAAGTGGCTTAGCACGTTGCCGTACGGTTTGAAAGCTGTCATCACAACATCTGGCGGGACTTCGAATGGCAGCTCGAAGACCCTCAGAGTGCGAAGGCCTAATCCAGCGTGGTCGATCGTGACAGTTCCTATGTGACCATCAGAATGCTTGAATTTAAGTCCATGAGCGTGTCGACACACAACATCAGTGCACGCCTTTTCATTGATCATTTTTATGTAGACGACACTTTGTGTTATAGAAAAGTGGATCCCAATGATGTCTTGAGGTGCAATATGAAGTTCTTCCCGGATGAAACGTTCAATGTCAAGTGCTCGAGGTCTTGCATAGTCCGCTTGAAATGTGATCTTAATGGTGGACTTGCCATACGAGTGCGCCATGGCACTACCGAGACACGGACGCGTGACACTCGCCGCAGCGGACGGTAAACAGTAAACACTCGCGCGCGCGGTGCGCTAGCAGGGGGACACAGGCACGACGACCTTGCCCCACCGCTGCTAACAGCGGACTGCCACTTCGGCCGGCAACGAGGGAACATTCCTTATAGACAGTCGATTTTATTCATATAGAACCGTAAATGACGTCATGCTCCAGTTTGTAAGACATAAGTAAAGTTACAAAACAAAGTTTCCAACCGCTGTTATACAACTTTATTACAATTACGGTGTACACTGCAGAAAATTTTGTATTGTCTGTATCCACAGTTGCAGGCTTCTCTCACGATGGAAACGACCGCTCCAGCTATACGATAAATGTCGTACACTAAACTAGCTGGATCATAAATAAATATTTATCATATAGCTGAAGCGGTCTTTCTCCCCATAATGCAATTCTACAACTGTAGATGCCCACAATACCAAATTCGAGCAAATTGGACTACTGATCGCTTGGCGGTTGAACATTTTTATTGGCTAATTGGACAGAGAAGGTTGGATGATCTACTGGTTATCATTTGTACTATCGCCACGAAACTAGTTGTATCATAAATAAATACTTATCACGCAGTAGACGCGGCCTTTTTCGTCATTAAATTTGTATATTTTGGTAAACATCCATAAATGCATTTATGATGCAGGTCACATCTTTGAACTAGGTACAAAACACTGTAGTAGATGACAAGAGTACATGGTGACGAGGTATTTATTACCTGGAACATGAGACAACTGTCGGCCAATCAAGAAAAATCACACACGCAAGTACTCCGGCTACAGGGAAAGAATAAATGAAACACGAGAAATGACGAGTGTGTGCCTAATAATGCCACATGGAAGCAGAATGTGGCAGAGTACCTCAGCGAAGGCAGGGAGGGGTCGCATTTGTGAGTTGCTATCGTAGTTCCGGATGATACGACTGTCACAGCTAGAGCGCAAGAAACCAATCTCTGTTTCTCTAACTGATCCACTTCTTTTTTTGATCCTTCTGCTGCCCTTAGGACGCAATAAAATTGCCTCAGTATGATACCTAAATTGTAGGTCACGTGTTGTGGCAATAACTCTACCAGGCACAGAAATTCATCCTGACAGAACCCAATTGCCAGACAAATGGAGCTCTTACTGCGGGGGTCCTTTAAAACCTCAAGGATCGAAGAAAGCGACCGACTGCGCAGAGGGCTTCACTTGTCATAGCCAGCCTAACAATATTTCGACAATTTTGGGGAGACTGGTGAGTCACGTTAGATTGCCAGACACTGTTCTGTAACAGCCAATACTGCTTCTTTGGCTTCTCTCCGGTGTACTCATGAGGGAAGGACCGTTCACACTTAGCGCAAATTTCTCTCTTACAAAGGAAAATGACATCTAGGCAAAAACAAATATTTAATTGCAATTGTGATCAGCCAAAATTATTGACAATAGGGGCATCATTACTCTCGTGTTGTCATTTCAAACTCAACATGCCTGAAAGGAAATCGCTGAATGATCATTTGAAAAATCCAAAGAACATTCAGTAGGCAGTGCGGGCACCAGGAGAAGAATCATCTTGTTGTGTCCAAGACCAGACGCCAAGTACTAATTCAAATGGGTCTGAGCACTATGGGACTTAACATCTGCGGTCATCAGTCCGCTAGAACTTAGAAATACTTAAACCTAACTAACCTAAGGAGATCACACACATCCATGCCTGAGGCAGGATTCGAACCTGCGACCGTAGCAGCAGCGCGGTTCCGGACTGAAGCGCCTAGAACCGCACGGCCACACCGGCCAATTCAATTAAAATGTCGTGTTCTTTCCTCTGACGATCCCACTCTCCTTTTGGGTTATCCGTTGCGCGTTAAAAATACTAGTCAATAAATCTTAGTACTAACTATTAAATTCAGTCGGTCGTAGATTGCTTTGTTTGTATCTTTTTCTGCTGATATCATATGGGGCTACCCAGTCGGGGAAGGGTGGGCCTGTTACAAAGGAAGGTGTCTACGATTTCCTCAGGGCAGGTCGAAGAATGTTTGAAGGAGAATTTAAAAAGTAGATCAATTAAATAACGTGCCACCGTGTCTCAATGAGTAATCGGTGTGTTCCAAGTCAATTTATCAGTCAGCTTCGGGAAACCTTTACAAAGAGTCTACGGTCGGTTTCTCTGAAAGTTGCTCGTATTTTAATGTGTCGGGCACGATTTAAAGGAAGAACTAATCGAGTAGTTAAAAGCTGCCTAGGAAAACATTTTTGTGTGGTCTCCTGTGAACTGTGAGATCGTGTGGGTCATTTTGTAACGACTTTTTGCGGTGCTCTAAATTTAATTAGAATCTGGAAACTTTGCCGTGATTAACAATGATAGACTCGCTCTCAGGACAGTTTCTCGTTTCTTTGATTGCATGAATAGAAATAAAATCAAGTGACATCCCTATATTTCTCAACTTCAATCCAACAGCACTGAATTCCGTTCCATTTCCCATTTCGCTATGCACCAATCGGTACATCAGATACGAGACATCTTTCGAGGACATGAGGTAAGGAAGTTGCTCCAGCTGTGCTAGAGAAAGTGATAGTGTGTATTATTTACTAAAATCCACCATTTTTTTAAATCCCCGAATATCTTAAAGGTGGGAATCGTCACATACTGTATCCGACAGAGCAGTTTACGGCGGGTCAATTACGAGTTTAGCACGAAACTATATTTTTCTAAAGCACCCACCGACCCTCATGTTCGTTACACTTGGCTCCCCTGGTCGTAGATGTGTGTTTAATATGGTGGAAAGTATTATTGACAAGTGACAAGTGCAATCTCCAAATTAAATATTCGTTACAACAGAAGAAAGTTGATTATGCACAATGTTCAACCTGGTAGCATATAACTGGGCGCCATTTCGAACAGTGGTACAGTGAAGCGACTCTAACAGCCTCTCCTGTACAAATGTCAACCTCACCTACCCGAGTTGCAGCTAAGGATTGCTGCACGGTACACCCTGTTATTGCTAACGAGGCTCTGACGACCGAATGTTTCCCGGGATAAGGAAACCCCCCCTATCAAGTGCCAACGGTCTCAAAGAGAGCGGATGAGCGGATAGAGGCAGGGCACTCTCTTGTCCTTGGAGTGAGAAATTGCTCCTAAAGGCGGAAGAACTTCACAGTCAACGGCATAGGATGGAGAAGGCAACGGGAAACCACTCCATTAAAGATCACTCAAGATATCCCAAGAATCAGTAGCGCACCATGCCAGAATCTTCTGTTAAACATAAATCCGGAGTAATAGTCCCCCAATCGGATCTCCGGGTGGGGACAATGGAAGGTCAGGCAAAGTTGAAGAATACACTAAAAATAGCAACATGGAATGTAAGAACACTCCTCCAATGCGGGAAATTAGAGAACCTCAAACTAGAGATGGACAGAATGGGAACAGACATAATAGGAATATCTGAGATGCGATGGCCTGAACCAGGAGACTTCAGATCAGGAAATTATCGTATCATTCATACAGGTACTAACCAAGGAACAACTGGAATCGGTGGAGTTGGAATAATTCTAAAAGGAAAACTCGGGAATCTAGTCACAGGATATGTGCAATTTAACTCTAGGATAATACTAGTCAAAATTGGAACCAAACCAAAGAACACGGTAATAGTACAAGTCTATATGCCGACATCGGCAGAAGAAGACGATGTAATAGAAACAGTGTATGAAGACATCAACAAAGTTATAAATTATGTTAAAGGTGAAGAGAACTTAATTATAATGGGAGATTGGAATGCTAGTGTTGGAGAAGAGAAAGTTGACGGAATTGTAGGGAAATATGGTCTAGGAGATAGGAACGAAAGAGGAAGCCGGCTAATTGAATTTTGTGCCAAAAACAAGTTGGTCATAGCGAACTCCCTTTTCAACCACCATAAAAGAAAGCCCCAGGAGATACTAGAAGACACCAAATCGACTATATATTAGTAAAATCGCGTTTTAAAAACCAAATCAAGGATTGCAGAAGCTACCCGTCTGCGGATATTAATAGTGATCACAACCTTGTAATGATGAAATGCTTACTCAAACTCAAGCGATTAGAGAGAAAAACGAACAAAGTATGGAACAGAGATAACCTAAAGTCTGAAGAACTAGTGATCCCTTATGCACGGAAAACTGATGAGATGGCATCAAACATTATTCCCGGGAGTACTAACGAGGAGTGGAAACAAATCAAAGAAGGCATACATAAAGCAGCAGAAGAATTTATTGGGAAAGCCAAACCTGTAAACAGGAAAGAGTGGATAACACCTGAAATAATTTGTCTAATGGAAGAAAGAAGACTATACAAAAATGCCTCTGACGAGCAAAGCGAAAACAAATATAGAAAGCTTAGAAACCAAATAAACAGAGAATCTAGGAAAGCAAAAGAAAATTACCTCAACAGCATTTGTAAAGAGGTGGAGGAAAACATGGTTAAAGGAAAAACTGACTTGGCCTACAGAACAATAAAACAAAACTTTGCTAAACGGAAAGTAAAATCTTCAGGAACTATAAAGAACAAAGAGGGCAAGGTACTATTTGGATATGACACGCTGAAGAGATGGCAAGAATACATTGAAGAGCTATATCAAGGAGACCCTCTAACAGATAATATGATAGAATTAAGCGAAGAAGTAGAGAAAGAAGAACTAGGGGACACAATTCTGAAAGATGAATTTGAAAAAGCACTAAAAGAACTACCAGATAAGAAAGCGGCAGGTGTTGATGATATACCTTCTGAACTAATTAAGAAATCAGGAGACAAAATGAAAGCTACATTACTGCAACTCATACAGAAAATATACAAAACAGGTGAAGTTCCTGAAGACTATCAGAAATGCATCATATTCCCCATACCTAAGAAAGCATCTACTATGGACTGTGAAAACCATCGAACACTCAGTCTTCTTTCACACGCATCAAAAATTCTAATAAGAATAATTTTGAAAAGAGTTGAAAACCAATTGAATAGCACTCTAAGTGAAGACCAATTCGGTTTTAGAAGCGGTGTAGGGACGAGGGAAGCAATCTTATCTTTAAGACTAATAATTGAGAAACAAATTTCCAAAAACAAACAAGTATTTATAGCCTTCGTAGACCTCGAAAAGGCATTTGACAATGTTGTATGGCCAGAAATGTTTAGAATTCTGAAGAAGGCTGGTCTGAAATATAATGACAGAAGGATAATCTTTAAAATATACCAAAATGAAACAGCCTTAGTTAAGAAGGAAAACAAAGAAGAAACAGCAAGAATAAGGAAAGGAGTGAGACAGGGATGCCCACTATCTCCAGTAATTTTCAACGCATATATCCAAGAAGCAATAGATAAAATAAGAGAGAATATTGAAGTAGGAATAAAACTTAACGGAATGAAAATAGATATGTTGCGATATGCAGATGATATCGCCATAATTACAGAAAGGAAAGAAGATTTAGAAGCCGCACTCAATGAAATGGAAAACACCTTAAAAGAACAGTATGGAATGAAAATAAATAAGAAAAAGACTAAAGTGATGGTGAGTGGCGCCCTGAACTACAATGAACCCATACGAATAACAATAAAGGGAGAGAAACTAGGGCAGGTTACAGAATTTAACTACTTAGGTAGCAAAATAACAGCAGATGGAAGGAGCAAAAGTGACATTAAAAACAGAATACAACTTGCCAAAATAGCATTCAATGGAAAAAGAAACTTACTGACGAGTAGAAATGTTAGTTTAGACGTAAGAAAGAGAGTCATGAAAACCTATGTGTGGAGTACAGCCCTCTACGGATGTGAAACTTGGACTAGTGGAAAAGAAGAAAAGAGAAGATTAGAGGCATTCGAAATGTGGTGCTACCGGAGAATGGAAAAAATCAGCTGGCGAGACAAGGCTACAAACGAAGATGTCCTCAGAAGAGTGAAAGAAAACAGATCTCTTTGGCGAAATATACAGAAAAGAAGAATAACCTTCATAGGTCACATTTTACGGCATAACAATTTCATTAAGAGAATATTAGAAGGAATCATTGAAGGAAGAACTCGCCGAGGACGACCTAGATTAAGCTACATTCAACAAGTAATAAATGACATCGGGTGCCAGACCTATGCAGATATGAAGAAGAAAGTTGACAAAAGAACGGAATGGCGTGCTGCTGCCAACCAACCTGTGGGTTGATAACCGAAGAAGAAGATTTCGGGGCCGGCCGAAGTGGCCGTGCGGTTAAAGGCGCTGCAGTCTGGAACCGCAAGACCGCTACGGTCGCAGGTTCGAATCCTGCCTCGGGCATGGATGTGTGTGTTGTCCTTAGGTTAGTTAGGTTTAAGTAGTTCTAAGTTCTAGGGGACTGATGACCTAAGATGTTTAAGTCCCATAGTGCTCAGAGCCATTTGAACCATTTTTGAAGAAGATTTCGAACTTAGTGCTCGTTTACATGGACCATGACAGTTGCACATTGCAAACAGCATTGCCCGGTAGTGTTGTCCAACAACTTTGCGACCTGACGTACGCCAAAATGTTTGCAACAACACACTTTCTAACTGGAAGTGCTTACACGAGGTACACCATGGCCGCTAAATGAACTAAAGTGGGCTAGTAGAAGCGAATGTGGGTCTCCCGCATTTTCATTCCACAGAGGAATAAAATTAGCAAGATAAAGATAAATCACACTTTTTTTAAGTAATCGAACTGCTTCCCAAATTTTAACTCGTGAACAGATGCTAGATACATAAATTTTCAAAATCCTGAAACATGATTTTCAATGTATCGTTTATGTCAATTTTTCCGAGCATTGGTAAGATCAGTACCAATATCAAACATTGTTATAGACTGGCCATCACCCTTCACTTTTTGGCTAGTGGTGAGTCGTAAAGAACTTTGATGTACTGTTGAAGTACTCGGCATGGCTCTTGGTACAAGGCGTGTGCCACGCTTTGGTGGAGAACTCGAGGAAGTCATTATGCTGAAGTGAGACTCACCCGAGTATGTTTACATTTTATTGAAATTCACTATCAACACAAGGCAACTATTAATTTCACAGAAGCGACACATCTGTGAATAGCCTCATAAAACTGTAAGACATCTTAAACACCTACTTAGAACAAAATTATGGTTCACTAATGCAATTCTTAGGTACGATAGTAGCAGCGAGTATGTACTCCTACATATATTGGTCTCTGTATACATTATTTTTTTTGTTATGTACGTCTCATCGCAGATGTACATACAACATTTATGTTATTAATGTCTGTCTCATCTGAATGCTTCCAATTTGTTGCAGACAACCAAAAATGGAGTGCTTCTACGTTGGAGGGCCATATTTCGATGTGAAGCGAAATAATATTGTTGTACGTGACTTAACTCTGCAGCGCCGTCTGCGTGAGGAAAAGGATAGCAAGGCTGATTGTCAGAGTGCGAGGGAAGAGTACACAAACAGGAAAAGGAGCAGATATTGCGTGGCCATACGAAATTACAGCGGTATTCTGATTCACCTGATGAACCAGGGCAAGCGGGAATTTCCCCCTACCTGCTGGTACATGCGTGTGGATGTAGCCCTGTATCGGCAGTTAACTCTTGCCCAGTACTATGTCATTAGAGTTACTGCTAACTTACGTAGGTAGTACAAAAAGTATCTTGTTGTTCTGAATACCTTAGACGTAAGAATTATTTTCATCTGTTATACAGCCACGTCCAACCGAATTAAAAAACACGAACTGTTAGTTGACACAGATTACCGAATAAGAAGAACGACTAAATAAATTAATAAACTTCGCACGGCTCCCAGCCAGTTGCAACATTTCGATTTGACTTCGCTTCGGTTATTACATGTCAGTTCCGATTTTTACTTTTGAAGCACCATCTCGCTTGGGGTCATGAGGCTCAGCTGCTACTGTCCCACATCATTTTTACCGTAAGATAATCCGAAGTGGTTATCGCGAATCGAACACTAGACTAGCTGGTCAACAGACAGGACTCGCAGCAAAGCTTTTCAAATGCATTTTCACGGGGCGTGCAGCGACTAGAGGAAGACTTAGTTGGTGTTGAATGTGGGGGTCACTGGATTCCCGCTTGGTGGGATGGTCCATATTCTTGGGATTATCCGTAGCATTGCTATTTGAAAAGTTCTTTCGTTAATCATTTTTGAGATGCATCTCAAGGTTAAATTTTCATTAATTCCTGTTTCAAAATTGCTATGATCAGCGTGAATGGACTCATATTCCTCGCGTCGTTACTAACTTCTTGTTTCTTTGCGTGGTCGGTAGCTACAAGATTTGGTACAATATCCGTCCTCCACCGTCACTTAATCCGAAATTTTTTTACAGTTGATTCAGTCACTCTCCACATCAATTGACTTACTAAATGAGGTGTGTAGTAAGGAAATTTCTTTGATATGATTAGTACGTGTTTGCATTTTACCTGGCATATGCGTTTCTGCTCAAGCGGGCATGTACGTATCATTCTATTCATCTGATTCCATACGTCAATTACACAAAGCAATATCTAAATGTTCTCTTTTACTCAGATTTCCCTTATCATTTACTTGTTATTTAAATGTATTAGAGTGACCGACATTGTGCAACCATTGTATGATAGCGTAATGCAATAAGCAACCTATGGCTGTACAAATGGACATATTTTATGCTTTCATATTATATGAAAGCTTTCAGTGTCATTAATTTTACATATCCAACTTTATCACTGCATTATTCTGTAAGTAAAGCAAGTGTGAGGCTGTTGCAAATGATGGAGACGCTGTGCTTGATTCTATGGAAGTGTGTAAGTTCACTGCTTCATATTTGCCGGCTATTATAGGTAGGGGTTGACATGCCCACTGTGCAGTAACTGACTATAAATAAAGTTCCAAAAACACTTTCATTATTGCTCAGATGTTAGGGACGAGTGTCAATATCGACTTCAGTTCAGGTTCCATTTGCTATGCCTACTGTTGAATGTTGTTCTCCTAAATTAAGTGTGAACTACTCAGATTACTTTCACTTTTCTGCTCTAGTTACATCAAGTTCGTAAATTAACTGAATGTGTCGTAGCTGTAATATGATACGGCATAGCTTTCCAGATCATGACATGTTATGATTTACTTACACTAGTAATCTCAAGAAAAATCAGCAGTCACTTTACAAGTTGAGTAGAAAATGTCAAGATAAAGGTCATGATAACAGAAATGGTCGAAAATACTTGCAGTATAAAAAAAATTTGGCAGCTTTGTAGCCGGCCGCTGTGGCAGAGCGGTTCAACGCGCTTCAGTCTGGAATCGCGCTACCGCTACGGTCGCAGGTTCGAATTCTGCCTCGGGCATGGATGTGTGTGATGTCCTTAGGTTAGTTAGGTTCAAGTAGTTCTAAGTTCTAGGTAACTGATGACCTCAGATGTTAAGTCCCACAGTGCTCAAAAAAATTTGAACCATTTTTGAGCAGCTTTGTGGTGGTACACGTAATAAGTGCCATATTTATAACTGTAATGTGAACAGAAAAAACCGCAATATAGTACGACTACATGACTACGGGTCAGTCACTGGAATAAATCACCTGGGAATACCTGTCCAGAGAAATTTTAAATGGAGTGACTGTAGATATCTCACCTAGGCAGGGATACATTCTTGGCTCAGAGTTTTCAAAATTACCATAAAATTGTCTAATTCACTGCTAAATAGTGTCATTTACAGTATTTTCAACTCTGCCAATTCTTGAATACTGGGATCCTTTCAGAGTTGACAGAGGATATAGAGGAGATTCAAAGACGAGATGGTCAATATTGGTATGTAAATTCATTATGAGAGGATCATAAAAAATTCTCAAGGAAGTTCTGTGGAAGAAGTTATGCGTTATAGGGTAATTTACTCTTAAAATTTCGAGAGCCCACTATGCAATGTGAGTGAAGACATGTAATGGTGCTGCAGGGGTGGATATCAACAGATGCAATGATGGTTATCTCAGAATGGCAGGTGCATGACAATGGGGTGCACATTACCGGATTTCCACTGGCCATGGAATTAGAAGAGCTGAGTTAGCAATGACATTCTTTATTCAGCAAGACGCTGCTGTCGACCCTCTATGCCAGGGGCGGGCAGGAATTCTGCACGTGTGCGGTGTACATGCACGTGTGCAGTTAACAGGTGTTCTGCGTGCACACAGGGGCAAGCTGGCCACCCGCTTCTCTCCCCTCCCCTCCATACCGTCTCCCGCTTCTTCCTCTGTAATGCGTTTTGTTTCCTGGCCTGCTTTATTGAATGAAGGGAATAAGGGTAGTAGGAGTGCTTGAAAGTAATCATCGTTTGAAAGAGTACCTATTACCTACGATACGTTTTATTTAATTATCACAGGTGGAGTTTACAATACGTTTAATGTCTGGAACAAAATTTCTACGTACAGACAAACGCAAACAGTTACGCAAATTTTCATTACTGATGTTTGCTCTTAACCGAGACTTATTAATTTTCATAACAGAAAAAAATCTCTCACAAACGTATGTCGAGTCAAACATTGACATTATCTTCCCGGCTTCACGATGGAGACGAGGAAACTTGCTGTGGAAAGTCGTGATAAAAATCTGTCACACGTCTTGCCAAAAGGAACCTGTCTCTCAGACGAGAATTACGCTGTAGACCTATTAATTCCAATTGCAAACTGGGATGAATATCATGTACAGAAACAGCAGATTGTCTCGAGAACTATTCAAAACCTTGGGATAAGTAATATATATCCCCAAATCGCTTGAGAAATTCCTCTTTCATTGCACTAAGAACGGCAACATACTGAAATTTATTATAATGGCGTTCAATATTAAACTTCCGCTGACCAGCGAGAATACTGTCACATATTATACATTTCCAATTTTCACGTTTTTGCACAGAGAAAAAATGATTCTCCCATTCCTTTTTAAAAGATAGCAAATCTCCAATTCTCCGTTTCCTTGATTCACTCTGCATTTTCCGGTTACTGAAATTCACTACGTAGTGGTCGCTTCGCTTCAACGTCCGCAGCTTAGCCTGGAACTACACTGCGGCAACCTGCCGGCTGTCGCCACTGCTCCGTTCGACGATTGCACGCGAGCAGCACACGTGCAGCGCTGTGTGCTCATGAGACGCGTGCAACGTTTGCCCGCCCCTGCTCTATGCAGAAATTGCTACCTCAACACAGAAAACAGCAGCATGCTTGGCTTACGGCAATGCTTCGATGCACGGTCAGGAGGATGCGTGCTGCCTCAGCAAAGAAGAGTGCAGAAGAGTGGCTGGTAGATCCGCAGTCAGCAGACCAAGTATGGGGAGAGCGGTAGTACTAGCGGCTGCGGGCAGGCGGTCAGCGTGCATTAGGGGAAATGCCGAGCACTGGAGACAAAGTGACGGTTTAAACTGATGCCTCTAATTTTCCTATATAATATTAAGCGGACACCCTCCATGCCCACACCTGTACAGTAACCGCTGTTAATGATCTCCTGTTACCTTTACTTTGGTTATTATCTAAAAAGAATTCCACTGAAATTACAGCAAAAGAAGCGATTTATATTCACCTGCCTTCAGAGGAGCGTCATAAGTGTGAATTGTGAGTAAAACCTACATTACTCTTGCTGACATATCAAAGGCGGAAGAATCAGCAATGATCAACGACATGAGGATGCAGAAGGCAATGGAAACCACTGCATTAAAGACACGCAACGTGTATCCACGGGACATGTGGCCTGTAATTGAAGAAGTATCATGATGATCTCTCCATTGGCAAAAGATTCCGGAATAGTCCCCCATTCCGATCTCCGGGAGGGGACTGCCAAGGGGGAGGTTACCATGAGAAAAAGATTGAATAATCAACGAAAGGATAACGTTCTACGAGTCGGGGCGTGGAATGTCAGAAGCTTGAACGTGGTAGGGAAACGAAGACAAGGATTTCTGGTCAGATGAGTATCAGGTAATATCAACAGCAGCAGAAAATGGTATAACAGGTGTAGGATTCGTTATGAATAGGAAGGTAGGGCAGAGGGTGTGTTACTGTGAACAGTTCAGTGACCGGGTTGTTCTAATCAGAATCGACAGCAGACCAACACCGACAACGATTGTTCAGGTATACATGCCGACGTCGCAAGCTGAAGATGAAAAGATAGAGAAAGTGTATGAGGATATTTAAAGGGTAATGCAGTATGTAAAGGGGGACGTAAATCTAATAGTCATGGGCGACTGGCATGCAGTTGTAGGGGAAGGAGTAGAAGAAAAGGTTACAGGAGAATATGGGCTTGGGACAAGGAATGAAAGAGGAGAAAGGCTAATTGAGTTCTGTAACAAGTTTCAGCTAGTAATAGCGAATACCCTGTTCAAGAATCAGAAGTGGAGGAGGTATACTTGGAAAAGGCCGGGAGATTTCAATTAGATAACATCATAGTGAAAGACGTATGTATTCATTACCAGCGATGGCGAGGCATGACAGAATCTCTGACCAGAGAGTAGTTTATCGTTAGCTGTTGCTAGTCTGCGATTGACCGCGCGAGTGTTCTGTTGTACTCTGTGTGTAGTAGTAGTCAGTCGGATACGGTAGTAGGGAGTCGGCATGGGTCGGCTGTGTGCTCTGCTCGCGACTCTGGTCAGCATTCTGGACGATGAGTACGGTTGTAGAAGGTAATGAAGCAGCATTGCGCACATCTAGTAATGCATGTTAATTGTAATTAATTTGTTCAAAAAATGCACCAATAATAATTTTTTTATAAAGTAACTCTTAAAAAAAAACAATCATTTCAATTTAAAGAATATTTCGTATGCATTTCCTCCAAGAATCAAAATCAAATATACGCCAGCATTGCACGAAGCTGTGTCGATAAATAAGAGCAGATATAGATGAAGTTTTTATTGAGGTAAGAATTTTTGCTTTTTTATTCAGAATACAGGGCCGAAGGTCAGCGCTGCTGTCCTTATAAAATTTATCAGGTTTAATTATTTCTGTTCAGATATTACATTCAGTTCATGGTTCATTATCTAATTAATATTATCGTGTGGTTTTTGGTCAATTTTCATTTATCAATTTTGTGGGGAGTTCACGCATGGTTCCATTTTGCTTTATTATTAAACATCATTTTTGTTGGGAAGTTACGCTTGGCTCCATTTCCATTTTTTTGTGTTTTTCATTCTAAATTTCTGCGGAGAGGCTACACTTGGCGACATCCTGACCAGGATCGTATTTCTTTGTGAATCTTCTGAGAAGTAGTCATACATCTGCTCTTATTTACTTAAATGTAATTAGCATTTGGCGCAACGCATTTACTAATTTGTCACTCTTTCTTTCACAGATCATCGGCAATTTGTTGCTCTTTGTTATTATAGTGTTTGTTGGATTTTTCATTGTCTTTGTTTCATTTGTGAATAATTTTGATTTGTGTAAAAATGCCGCAAAAAACTGTTAACAGTACATCGCGATGTACAATGAGTGAAATAGTTGATTCAAATAATTTGACTGATAGTACTTGCGACACTCAGTGTAATAATGACAGTTCCCCATTTACAGACAATCAGTGCGTACCGACCACTTGTAATGATTTTTATCCTAGTGATGAACAAACGAATTCAATTGTGTCCTCTGTTAATTTGACGACAATTGATGACGCGGGGCGTTCTGTTGCCATGAGCGCTGCCCAGCTTGACACACCCGGTTTGCAGGATTTACGTAATGAACAGACAAATTTTTCTAATGAAAATGAGCAGTGTAATCAGAGTACGACAAATTTATTTAATTCCGGTGTAGTGACTAACAGTGCACATCCGATTGGCAAACCTTTTCGAGAATCACAGAATGACCAAATGGTTACACAAAACGTGACAATTGTAGATACACCATCAAACAGCACAGAGAATAGAGCCGATAATTTTAGCTGGGATCAGGTTATGGCATTTTTACGACAAATGAATGAAATTTTCAAACAACAGAATGAAAGAGAAGAGAACAATTACAAACAACTTAATGAAAGTTTCGACAACCATTTCAAACAACTTAATAAACTAATTAATGAAAGTTTCAAACATACGAATGAAAAACACGACAACCTTAACGAACAGAACAACCAAGTTAGTGAACAGATTACAGCTGTTATCGTGCAACGTCACGACACGAAAGAACAATTATGAGAGGAAAGTAAGGCTCATGGTAGGAATAGTAATGAAGAAATTATATCTGTTGTACAAGAAGTAAATAATAGACAAGCAGGCACAACAGAATCACATAGAGATGAAATTAGTGCAGTCGCTGAACAATGTCCTAAAAACGCAACACCGTTACACGACGAGTTTAATTTAAAGTCACCAGAATTTTCACACATTGTGGATACGGAGGTCGACAAGAAATTTGAACAACAGATCAACCAAATTGACGAACGTATTAAAGTGACAGAAATGAAAATTGTTTCAGTCACTAACACGTCACAGCATACGGCACATTCCGATCATTTGTCACACTCACGCAGCCAGTGTAACTTAGGCAATTTACAGAGACTACGCGACTTAAAATCCGAAAAGCTACGGGAGTTAAAATCCGAAAAGATACAGACAAACAGATTCTTATGTAGTTGTGAACCTGTTCACACATTCAGTGACGAGAACGTTTATTATAAGCAATTTGTATCTGTAAAAAAATCTAAGGTATTTGAAAATGACAGAGCACAGGTACACGCATTGAACTGGATACGTCGATTTATTTTTGTACTTTCTCCGCCATTGCCTGTAATACAGAAACTACAATTAGCATGGATACAACAACTTGCTTCTGAATTTTTACCGCCATTGCCTGTAACGCAAAAGCTAAAATGTATTTGCAGCGCGTAATTAACCTCAGGGGATTCATTACGCTTTAATGAGGATGTGCCGTAGCGTGCACAGGACCCCGAGCCGTAGTAGTGCTGTTTCATCTTTAGTTTTCTGCACTGCTGCCTTGTCTTCTACTATCCTTTATATCTATCAAAACAGCTCTTTAACTATTGCTCTACCTAGGATTAAGAAACGCGTAAAGAAAACCCGATATGACAAATTCTACCGAAAGTGACAGTTCTCTTTAGACACTCCCGAAATGACAACTATCGCCGTAACATTAATATCAGAGAAAATTATAATCATCAGTATGTGTAAAATTATCAGCAACAGGAACCACATTTTAGTAGCAATGGATGTTTTTCACCGCAATAGCAACAAAACCAGCCGGTTAGCATACCTAACCAACATTGTAATGTACAAGGTCAACCAAGCTTAAATGTTTCGCCGCGTGCACGTATAGTCTCAGCTCCAACAAATAGTAACGCACAGCAACAAGGAAATCAGTACGTACAGAAAACACACTATTTCAATTCCTATCGCAATGCACCGTATAGAAACGACTATCATGACAGACGTAAAAATAATAAGCACAATTTTCAGCGTACATTTAATAACAGTCTATCTTATCAGCAGCAAGAACATCAGCAACAACACATTATCATGAATGAACCAGACAGTAGGTATCATCCAGAACGTAAGACGTCAGGAAGAATTAACAGAACAGTACAAATAGTGGAACTGCCACAGCATCCTCCCGAAAATAATAACACGTCAGATAGAATTTGATTAAATACAGTACAGGTTGTATATTCCAGTAACGCAAGCAATACTTTTGACACGCAGAATCTTGTTCAAGAGAATGTTATTTGAAACATGCTTTGTTGAATGCACCACTTTTATCGCACCCAGATCTTACTAGAAATTTTCCATTGCCACCGACAGTTCTAACACCGCTTTAGGCATACATATTTTTCAGGAAATTGAATAAGATGGCTCTACAGTAATTAAAAACATCGCATTTGCAAGTCGCATTTTGTCACCTGCTGAACGAAATTATTCCGTTACAGAACTTGAAACATTATGTGTTGTTTGGGCTTTTACGAGATTTCGGCATTTTCTTTATGGAAGACATACTACCGTTTACACAGGCCACAGAGCGATACAATTTTTACTTTCGGCTAAATTTACACACGACAGATTATGCAGATGGAAACTTTATTTGCAGGAATTTAATTTTACAATTGTTCACATTCCCGGCACACAAAATGTTGTAGCAGACGCACTATCTCGTTCTCTTAGCAACAATCAGCAAGACATCGCAACCAACTTCTGCAAAGCAAATTTCAGTGTCATGTACATTCAACAAGTTGCATTTGAAAATTTCATTTCGTCATCATTACAAGACATAGCACAAGAGCAGAGTAAAGGCAACGTACGGAAAGAGATTAAACGCCTCGGCAAGATAGGAATAATGTTACCATTAGAAACCTTTACACTGTACGCAATGACATTCTGTTTCGCCGCTCTCATCCTGACAGCAACAATTGGTTATTATGCATTCCTGACGAACTTGTTAACAAATTAATCTGGTATACTCATTTAAGTTACGCACATTACGGAGCCAGAAAATGTTTTCTTATACTGAGACAGAACTGTTATTTTACGAACATGGAGAAACGTATTCGACGAGTTTTAGCGTCATGTAAAATCTGCCAGAAAGCTAAATCAGATACGACTTCACATATTCCTCCATTACATCTCATTATACTTGTTAAATTGAGACATATTGCCGCTGTAGACATTTTTGGTCCGATTCCCAGAACTAATAGAGGTTTTTGCTACATCTTTGTCGCTGTTGAACTCACTTCAAAATTTGTTACCTTCACTCCGTTACGCAAAGCTACTGCTAAAACTGTTTCGAAAGAATTTGTAAAACATTTTCTATTTCATGTAGGGCATGTGTTGAAAGTAATTTCCGACAATGGATCACAGTTTCTATCTGCTATATGGACACGTATGTTACGAGCTAGAAACATTTCTCCGATCTATATATCCAGGTACCATGCTTCTCCGAACCCTTGTGAACGATTAATGAAAGAAATTGGTAAACTGTGTAGAATATACTGCCATAAAAGACATATTGATTGGGACACACGTATACTCTCATTCCAGGATGTAATTAATTCCATACCAAATGAATACTGAAAAATGTCGAACCACCTAACAAAATGAAAGAATTAGTAAACTTTCCTACATCTCGTCGACTACGACACCATGAAATAATTGACATTGCGCTGCACAACATCAAACGTGCCGCAGAGCGCCGGAGAAGACAGCAAAAACAGGTTTGTACACGCCGTGACTTTCACATTGGACACATTGGACGTACACACTATTTATCCAATAGAGTAAAAGGTAGGTACAGTAAATTTGAACTTCTATACGCAGGTCCATATCGGATTCGCAGCATTCCTCACCCCAATGTTGTACACGTCAAAACTTTGAGAACCAGAAAAACCAAAGGAAACCACCACATATCGAATATCAAACCTTTTATTGAATGAAGATACTTTATGATTTAACATGATGTAATGCCATTTGCTAATTTTTATGACCACTTATTCAATTATATTCACATGAATACTTACTGATGATTGTCGTATTTTTCTTGGCAAGTGCCCGGCACGGTCAAGTTAGCAGGTCGCTCTTCTTGTCGTTACACATCAGACCGTGCATATTTTTCCAGATGAACTTACACATTTTATGACCATTTATGCAATTATATTTATGTGACTACTTACTGATGATTGTCGTATTTTTCTGTGCAAGTGCCCGGCAAGGTAAAGTTAGCAGGTCGCTCTTCTTGTCGTTAGACATCAGACCGTGCACATTTTTCCAGATAAACTTACGTATCTTATGAATAATTATGCAATTTTATCTAGTGACATATAAATTTTATTAAATTCTCTCTCCATTAAAGTCTTTAATTCTCGCCTCTATTAAGTACACAACATACAAGCTGTACACAAACAAGATCACATTTCTTGTCGTTATACACCCTAGACCGTGCATATTTTCCATTTTTATGTATGTATGATTGTTTTCCTGTTTTGTTTGTATGCACTATGAAATAGTTAAGATATAGCAAACACCAGTTGACTAAACAAGATCACATTTCTTGTCGTTATACACCCTAGACCGTGCATATTTTCCATTTTTATGTATGTATGATTGTTTTCCTGTTTTGTTTGTATGCACTATGAAATAGTTAAGATATAGCAAACACCAGTTGACTTTGACATTTTTGCCTTATGATATCTCAACATCGTGACTACTTTACTTCTTTTTTTTTTTTTTTTTTTTTTTTTTTTTGCTGCTACATTGTGATACACTGGGTATATTTTTGCCTCTGAACACTATCTATGTTTTTGACATATTACGTTTTCTGTCATACTATGCTGTATGCTCAATTATGCTACTATAAACCAGTTTTTGTTTAATGAGTATATGATTTAAATGCAAGACATTAATCTTTATTCATCATTTTCAGAAAGAAATAACGTGTAAAAGAAATAAATTTAACAGAAATGGGAATTTCACCTTCGGAATGAACGAAAGAAGATGCAAAAAAACCTCATGAGGAAGAGTAAATGGATCAGGATTAACAAGCATTAACAAGAATATACTATACACATCGTAGAATAGCAGTCTCAACTAATTTTTTCTTTCAGAATACATGGCGATTGATGCAGGCTGTCAGACAGAACTACACATCTTAGTTTTAGTGATGAAATATGCTAGAAATAAGGAATAGTTGTGTAATGAGTAATGAAGTGACTTTTTTTGCAGATGATAATGAATGGTGATGAATAATGATGAAGAATATGCTACTTTGGATAATGAAGTTTTTTCTTTACAGGTGATGATAATAATGGAGTTATGATAATATAGATAATGAAGTGATGGATAATGAAGGTTTTTTTCTTTACAGATGAGGATAATGTTGAAGTTATGTATTTATGCTATGTAGTTATTTTAGTATTTGTTGCAGTTAGTTTTTGACAGTATATATTATATAGCATAGTATGATGACTGAAGGTTTTGGAAATGACAGCTAGGGAACACATTTTTTTATACACATTTCACTACCTGTTAATTCGAAGTTCACTACTTTTCAGCATAAAATGCATTTCTTCTTTCAGTTTAATAATCCATTTTTGTATTTTGCAGGGGAAATTATTTATGAAATTAATGTTCTATAAGCAGTTGTTCATTAAACCTATGTCATTTATGAATGTGATTACACATACTCTACTTGTTTCATAATCTTGCTACAGCTGACTCATGACGAATGATGTTACACATCTTCATTTGCAGCAACAACTCAAAAGCAAATATTTTCGTTCTTCAGTA
Organism: Schistocerca nitens; assembly: GCF_023898315.1. Taxonomy (NCBI): domain Eukaryota; kingdom Metazoa; phylum Arthropoda; class Insecta; order Orthoptera; family Acrididae; genus Schistocerca; species Schistocerca nitens. The sequence goes on along the minus strand of NC_064615.1, from coordinate 1,174,012,601 downwards.
ATTACACAACCCAATGCATTGCTTAATATATATATATATATATATATATATATATATATATATATATATATATATATATATATATATAATGCTTTGTAATTAGGCAATGAGTGCCAATGTTGTTCTCTGTAAAACGATTTATGTGCATTATTCTGTAATACTATGTCGTTTATTAGCTCTTGTTTTCAATGATGACTTCTGATGGTTTATAATTAGGCAGTGAGTGCCAATGTTCTCTGTAAAACGTCTCATGAACATTATTCTGTAATACTATGTCATTTATTAGCTCTTGTTTTCAATGATGACTTCTGATGGTTTATAATTAGGCAATGAGTGCAAATGTTCTCTGTAAAACAACTCATGAACATTACTCTGTAATACTACATACATGGTACAGAAATGTTCAATAACTGGACAATGAGTGCCACCAACTATTAGTGTAATTCTCAATGTGACTTAACGTCCTTCACCTTCTGACCTAATTACCTGGAATTACTGCAATATCCGTTTGTTCTGTATATCCTCATGATCATGGAGCACTATATTTGGTTTTTGCACTAATTTTACGTTGGCGTACCTTACAAGAACGTGGTGTTGACACGACATGCTGTCCACCACCGTGAGCGATGGAGATGCTATTATGGTCCCACTGTTTGGTGTACCTAATGTACTACCAGAAAGATAACATGGAATATTACTACGACATTTCAGTGTCATGGCTACGCTGATTAATACTTCTGGGAAAAGAACTTCAGATTGTCTCACTTGGTGTTGTGCTTCTGTAGAAAGATATGGACTTTCAGTGGAGCTGCGTGCAACCTAAAGTGCTACAACCATGATGCAATCCTTCCCTTTCCTATCCTAATTCTTATAACATAGTGAAAATCATTTTTCTAACATGAGTTCTACTCATTGCATATTTCCTATCCTAATTCTTGTAACATAGTGAAAATCATTTTTGCTAACATGATTTCTACTCATTGCATATACATTTTTTTTTTATTTGCTGATATGTTCTGTACTACTGCGCGTGTGCACTTTTGCCATTTGTGAATATGTTTTGTACTCATTGTATATATATTTTGTCATTGCCTGATATGTTCTGTACTCAGTGCATGTGCACTATATTTACTTCATGTTCTGCACCTATATATCTGTATATATTCTGTGATTGTAAAGTTAATTAATTATGAAAAATTTGTTGCTCATGGCAAGTCCAAATGACTCACCATCGCTGCCAAATTTTTGCCCCCCCAGTGGAGGGTTATGAAAGACGTATGTATTCATTACCAGCGATGGCGAGGCATGACAGAATCTCTGACCAGAGAGTAGTTTATCGTTAGCTGTTGCTAGTCTGCGCTTGACCGCGCGAGTGTTCTGTTGTACTCTGTCTGTAGCAGTAGTCAGTCGGATACGGCAGTAGGGAGTCGGCATGGGTCGGCTGTGTGCTCTGCTCGCGACTCTGGTCAGCATTCTGGACGATGAGTACGGTTGTAGAGGGTAATGAAGCAGCACTGCGCACATCTAGTAATGCATGTTAATTGTAATTAATTTGTTCAAAAAATGCCCCAATAATAATTTTTTTATAAAGTAACCCTTTTTAAAAAAAAATTCCATCAGAATTTCTAAAATCATTGGGGGAAGTGGCAACAAAACAACTATTCACGTTGGTGTGTAGAATATATGAGTCTGGCGACATACCATCTGACTTTCGGAAAAGCATCATCCACACAATTCCGAAGAAGGCAAGAGCTGACAAGTGCGAGAATTATCGCACAATCAGCTTAACAGCTCATGCATCGAAGCTGCTTACAAGAATAATATACAGAAGAATGGAAAAGAAAATTGAGAATGCGCTAGGTGACGATCAGTTTGGCTTTAGGAAAAGTAAAGGGACGAGAGAGGCAATTCTGACTTTACGGCTAATAATGGAAGCAAGGCTAAAGAAAAATCAAGACAAATTCATAGGATTTGTCGACCTGGAAAAAGCGTTCGACAATGTAAAATGGTGCAAGCTGTTCGAGATTCTGAAAAAAAGTAGGGGTAAGCCATAGGGAGAGACGGGTCATATACAATATGTACAACAACCAAGAGGGAATAATAAGAGTGGACGATCAAGAACGAAGTGCTCGTATTCAGAAGGGTGTAAGACAAGGCTGTAGCCTTTCGCCCCTACTCTTCAATCTGTACATCGAGGAAGCAATGATGGAAATAAAAGAAAGGTTCAGGAGTGGAATTAAAATACAAGGTGAAAGGATAACAATGATACGATTCGCTGATGACATTGTTATCCTGAGTGAAAGTGAAGAAGAATTAAATGATCTGCTGAACGGAATGAACAGTCTAATGGGTACACAGTATGGTTTGAGAGTAAATCTGAGAAAGACGAAGGTAATGAGAAGTAGTAGAAATGAGAACAGCGAGAAACTTAACATCAGGATTGATGGTCACGAAGTCAATGAAGTTAAGGAATTCTGCTACCTAGGCAGTAAAATACACTCCTGGAAATGGAAAAAAGAACACATTGACACCGGTGTGTCAGACCCACCATACTTGCTCCGGACACTGCGAGAGAGCTGTACAAGCAATGATCACACGCACGGCACAGCGGACACACCAGGAACCGCGGTGTTGGCCGTCGAATGGCGCTAGCTGCGCAGTATTTGTGCACCGCCGCCGTCAGTGTCAGCCAGTTTGCCGTGGCATACGGAGCTCCATCGCAGTCTTTAACACTGGTAGCATGCCGCGACAGCGTGGACGTGAACCGTATGTGCAGTTGACGGACTTTGAGCGAGGGCGTATAGTGGGCATGCGGGGGGCCGGGTGGACGTACCGCCGAATTGCTCAACACGTGGGGCGTGAGGTCTCCACAGTACATCGATGTTGTCGCCAGTGGTCGGCGGAAGGTGCACGTGCCCGTCGACCTGGGACCGGACCGCAGCGACGCACGGATGCACGCCAAGACCGTAGGATCCTACGCAGTGCCGTAGGGGACCGCACCGCCACTTCCCAGCAAATTAGGGACACTGTTGCTCCTGGGGTATCGGCGAGGACCATTCGCAACCGTCTCCATGAAGCTGGGCTACGGTCCCGCACACCGTTAGGCCGTCTTCCGCTCACGCCCCAACATCGTGCAGCCCGCCTCCAGTGGTGTCGCGACAGGCGTGAATGGAGGGACGAATGGAGACGTGTCGTCTTCAGCGATGAGAGTCGCTTCTGCCTTGGTGCCAATGATGGTCGTATGCGTGTTTGGCGCCGTGCAGGTGAGCGCCACAATCAGGACTGCATATGACCGAGGCACACAGTGCCAACACCCGGCATCATGGTGTGGGGAGCGATCTCCTACACTGGCCGTACACCACTGGTGATCGTCGAGGGGACACTGAATAGTGCACGGTACATCCAAACCGTCATCGAACCCATCGTTCTACCATTCCTAGACCGGCAAGGGAACTTGCTGTTCCAACAGGACAATGCACGTCCGCATGTATCCCGTGCCACCCAACGTGCTCTAGAAGGTGTAAGTCAACTACCCTGGCCAGCAAGATCTCCGGATCTGTCCCCCATTGAGCATGTTTGGGACTGGATGAAGCGTCGTCTCACGCGGTCTGCACGTCCAGCTCGAACGCTGGTCCAACTGAGGCGCCAGGTGGAAATGGCATGGCAAGCCGTTCCACAGGACTACATCCAGCATCTCTACGATCGTCTCCATGGGAGAATAGCAGCCTGCATTGCTGCGAAAGGTGGATATACACTGTACTAGTGCCGACATTGTGCATGCTCTGTTGCCTGTGTCTATGTGCCTGTGGTTTTGTCAGTGTGATCATGTGATGTATCTGACCCCAGGAATGTGTCAATAAAGTTTCCCCTTCCTGGGACATTGAATTCACGGTGTTCTTATTTCAATTTCCAGGAGTGTAACCAATGACGGACGGAGCAAGGAGGACATCAAAAGCAGACTCGCTATGGCAAAAAAGGCATTTCTGGCCAAGACGTAGGTTGCAAGTGCTACTCTGAGATGAAGAGGTTAGCACAGGAGAGGAATTCGTGGCGGGCCGCATCAAACCAGTCAGTAGACTGATGACAAAAAAAAGGTTCTAGGGAACAGATGGCCTCAGATGTTAAGTCCTATAGTGCTCAGAGGCTTTTGAACCATTTTAAATCACCCTGGACGTATGCCGCTCTCGGTGGGGTGGCACTGGCTGGAAACCCACTACCATCAAGCCTGACAGCGGCTTGTAGACGACCTGGTAGCAAATGGTGCAGTTAGACCACATGGGACCAAGGGCTTGCTCGAAATATGTCTCATTGTTGGTAGAAACAGAAGACAAGGTACTGCAAGAGTCACAGTCAGGAGTATTTAAAGTTACTCTGTCCAGTTGTTTGTGACAGGGCCGACGAAAGCAGGGTATCCTCGGCCACGGCATTTGGAAATTCATCTCGTCACTGTGGCGGTGAATGCCCTCTTTGGCTTGCTAATCTGCTTTTATGTCCTTCTTGCCTTATCTGTCATGGATTATTTTGCTTCCAAGATAACAGAATTCCTTAGCTCCATCCACTTCGTGACCACCACTATCCTCATTTCTGCTACATTTCATTACCTTTTTGCTCTCAATCTATATTCTTTCATCATTAGACTTCATTCCATTAAAAAGATCATGTAATGCTTCTTCACTTTCACTGTATACAGCAATATCATCAGTGAAGGTTATCGTTGATATCCTTTCACCCTCAGTTTTAATCCCAATCTTGAATCTTTCTTTTATTTCCGTCATTACTTCCTCGATGTATGTACCGAACAGCAGGGCAATTGCTTCTCGTGGCTTGAAGTCGGGTGACGAACCAGCGAGAATGAAAAATATAGACTATCTATATTTACAGACGCTTAATAACTGAACTTAGTTTTTTCTTGTGCACCAAATCAGCCCTTCAGTCCTTTAAGGTATCTGACTTGTCAGTGATTTCTTCATAGAATGGCTGTGTAACTGCACTAGAAGTTCTTGCGGCACTGAAATATTCACTAAAGAAGAAAGCCACTCTTCTGAAACTGCGCTCCTCGTGTGTGTTTTTACACGTTTCAGGCAAGTTGCACCGTTCCGTAGTAGAAGAGATGAACAGAACGGAGAACAGTTTATAAGTATCCGTAAAAATGTCGTTATCGTTCACCTTCATTAAGCATTTCTAACATGTTTGCGGTGTAGATCTTTCCGTAGTTCCCATCGGCATAAAAAATACGGAATTCCATTTTTAAGAACTCTGTCTTGCAGAATACAAGTCCAAATAAATTTTGCAAGTTTACAAATATACTAAAAGGAAAAGAGTGTAGTACTTATCAAATTTTATGGTATCGGCAATGCAAACAAACTGAAACTTTAGTCCGTTTCCATCAAAACGTGATCCCAAACTTCTTAATACAATGCTCGATAGAAAGTGAAAAGGAGGTTTATGATCAAATACACTTTACGTCATAAGCAGGATTCTCCTTTAAAACATACAGATAAACGCACTGTAGATGGAAGCGTGCTCTAGGCCTTACATTCTTCCGTCTGTCACTGGAAGGAGCAGGGAGTAAAATTCCCATCGTCTTCGCCGCCTGCCCCTGCACACACAGCTGTACAGTTATGCTCGGCCTGTGGTTCCGCACACGAGGTTCAACTACGAGAAACGGAAAGGTTATTTCGTTTCGCATCGTCAGAATTACGCGCTTGCTGCTACAAGAGAGTTGCAGGCAGTACAAAACAGGCAAACGTTCAGAGTAAAAACCAGCATAAGTAATAACATAAATAAAAGGTTTCAAATCTTGGTAAAGCAAAGATATTTGTGAAGTGCCACTTCACCAACTACACCTCACTAACCGCTCTTGCATTAGGCCCGAAAGACAGCACCATTTTTGATATGAGCACTTAGTACTAGTTTTTTCAATCACACTGCACCCGCTGAGTTCCTGTAGACACTTTTTTACCGTCTTGTCCTGTACCTTATACCAATTTACCATGGATTTAAAAAATCTTGTATCATTTCACATTATCGAATGCTTTTTCTAGATCGACAAATTCGGTGAGCATATCTTGATTTTTCTTCAGACTTGCTTCACTTACCAAGCGCAAAGTCGTAACTGCTTCTCTGGTACCTCTGACTTTCCCAAACTCAAACTGATCTTCTCCAACAGATTCTCAATTTTCTTTCCTTGATGCAGCTAGATACAGTCCAAACCGTCACACGAGATCAATGGCTAGCGCAGAGCATATCTCAGTGTCAGTAGTAATTGGAAAGCAGGTAATGGTAGCGTCTGAGTGGTGAGTATTTACGGTTATATAGCCCAGTTGTATTTTGACAAGACGCCGCCTTCGGTCACCAAGAGCGCTCGTACTCGGGGACAAGGGTGGATGCGTCCCCTCCCCTCGGAGGGGGCGTCCCCTCCCCTCAGCTCTCAGGGAAAGGAAAAAAAGTGGTGTAGCCAGGTGCTTTCCTTTCAAGAAAATAGTTTAAAATCGGTTTTACGCAGCTTTTTAAATAGAATAGTAAATGTAAATTTTTTATGGCTATCTCTTCCAAAATATTAAAAATACTCTATACACCATACACCCCATGATCTAGCATCAACCCCCCATCGCCACCAACCCTCCCTACAAATTATCGTATAGGTACTCCTGTCGGTGACATAGGAACGACCAAGGCTGTGCAACATTGGCCCACGGCATGTGGCAATTCATCTCGCCACTGCGACGACTGAGGTACGCTACCATACTGTGACAGCAATAATCCTACGCTGGTGGCAGGACTTCACAGCTCGCTTGCCCGCCTTCTACAGGTTTCGTTCCGCACGAGTGGTTATGCCGCAATACTCCCTCCCCTCATAGGAAGTTGTGGTACTTCGATTCTCGGGCTGCTGCGAAACCTACGAATTACTGAAAATAATATTGCTATTTTTACACTCCATTACACTGTTCCTTACAATTTCCGCACTTACCGTCTTTTTCTTTGTCTGTTCCGTGACATGATGTATGGAGGCCGGAACGTCCACAACTGCTCAAACCTTAGGCGTGATCCAGTCAGCACTGCACTGGATTCTAGGAGGTTGGCTGATTCTCTGACGTTGACAGACATAGGCTATATAAGCAAGGACAAGAATTAAAGCAGTATCCGATGTCGAGAACTTCTACCATGACTGTGCTGTTACCTATTATGGTCCTGCAGAATATGTTTGAGTATCTGGTCATCCCTAATGCGCCCCTGCTGCTATAAGCCCTTCGAGGGAGACGAGTACTGTGTTACCCAGTGTATAAATCAAGAAGGTAACGTTCCTGGCTGGTGATTTTTAGAGGATTATCGCACAAATACAGCAGTGAATGCATTAATCCCATAAAAGTCCCCTATACCGACTACGAACGTATAATCACAGCTATTGGAACTCATATGGAGAGTTAACGACTGTCGCAATTTCGAGGTACTTACTGGAAGTTCGGCGGGTAGCTGCGGATGGTGGGAGGTGAAGAGATATTGGTGATGAGTGTTTCCTCAGTTACAACCTGAAGAGCTATTTTCTGAGTAGATAAAACTGTAATTCTGGGATCTCTGAGTCATTTTCTCCCCGTGTAGACCAGTACTTGCAGACGTAAGCAGGACACGTTGCGACTACACGTAACAGAGAATTCAGAAAAACATCGTGCGACTGGAGCCACAGAACCAATCCCACGGAACCAATCTACGTTACCTTTTCAGTGGAACTGGAGCGGAAAGAGATACGTCCAACTGCAATACCGAGCCAATAATGTCTCGGCATTGCGAGGAGAAATAAGGCGACAGCTCCCCTTCTAGATGAAGAGTTGCCTTGCTGTAAGCAATATATGACGCCTGGAGGTGAGTATTTAAGCTCGCTGACTCGAATTCCAAATGCAGCGATGTATATGAGATATTACACCAGCTACAGCCGAAGCAATAATGTAACTGACGATTATCGTACTATTTCCTAGCAAGGAAAATTGTAGCGATGCGCAGGAAGACCTGCAGAGGAGACCTGCAGAGGATCGCCGCTTATTACAACAATATGGCAAGTGACCCTCACACAAAATTCGTGCCCTTAAATGTCCGAGAGTATTTGAACAGAGTGATTGAAAGTGGTACAACTACACTGATGCTCGTAAATTAAGGATAATGCTCATACGTGGTGAATCAAAACTCTGGTGAGCGGTTTGCGGGTTTAAATCACCTTGGCATGTAAGCTGCAGTCCACATACGCAGAGGTGTGTTGGTGCATGTGAGAGTACAGTGCAGCGAGTAAGTGTGCACACGTTTCCAAACGTGCTAATGGTGACTGTGTGTGGAAAATGGCTCAAAGAACATATATTGATGATGTTTTGAAGGGTAGAATACTAGAGCGAGTGGAGGATGGTCAAACACAGCAGGTCGTAGCACAGAGTGTGATCTCACGATTATAGCAAAGGTTCCAGCAGACAGGAAACCTGTCCAGACGCTACAGTACGGGACGTCCACAGTGTACAACTCCACAAGAAGACCGATGTCTCACCATCAGTGCCCGCAGATGGCCACGGCCTTGCTCGGGATCTTATTGCAGCAACTGGAACAGTGGTCTCCAGACACACAGTCTACAGACGACCGGACATGATTTACTCGTCCGGTGACCTGCAAGGTGCATTCCATTGACCCTTGGTCACAGAAGAGCCCGTAAAGCCTTGTGTCAAGAACACAGTACATGGTCATTGGAACAGTGCTCCCAGGTTATGTTCACGGACCAGTCCAGGTATAGTCTGAACAGTGATTCTCGCCGGGTTTTCATCTGGCGTGAACCAGGAACCAGTTTCGAAACCCTTAATGTCCTTGAAAAGTACTTGTATGGAGGTCGTGGTTTGATGGTGTGCGGTGGGATTATGATTGGTGCACGTAAACCCCTGCATGTCTTAGACAGAGGAACTGTGACATGTCAGGTGTATCGGGATGTCATTTTGCACCAGTATGTCAGCCTTTTCAGGGGAGCAGTGGGTCCCACCTTCCTCCTGATGGATGATAACACATGGCTCCACCGAGCTGTCATCATGGAGGAGTACATTGAAACAGAAGATATCAGGTGAATGGAGTGGCCTGCCTGTTCTCCAGAACCAAACCCCACCGAGCACGTCAGGGATGCTCTTGGTCGACGTATGGCTGCACGTCTTCAAACCCCTACGACACTTCAGGAGCTCTGACAGGCACTGGTGCAAGAATGGGAGGCTATACCCAGCAGCTGCTTGACCACCTGATCCAGAGTATGCCAACCCGCTGTGCGGTCTGCGTACGAGTGCATGGTGATCATATCCCATATTGATGTCGGGGTACATGCGCAGGAAACAGTGGCGTTTTGTAACACACGTGTTTCGGTACGGTTTACTCAACTTAACTCCAATATCGTGGACTAACAGATCTGTGTCATGTGTGTTTCCTATGTGCGTAACCTATTAGCGCCAGTTTTGTATATTGCAACGTTGTGTGGCACCACATTCTGCAATTATCCTTAGTTTATGAGCATGAGTGTACATTAAACTAATCTAAGGGAAGATAAATACCACACTGAGATTAATTGAAAAATTCTTTAGCAAATCTAGAACGTGAAGGAAGTAGTTTATATAAACCGTTTTTTGACGGATACTGTCATGTTGTTGTTTTGTGCTGGGCCCTTACGAAATGGGACTGATCACGGAAACAGGGGAGATGCAAAAAACAGAGCGGTACCTTTCGTGACAGGTTCGCCAATGAGAGCGAAAACATCGTAGAGATACAAATCGGACTCCGATTGCACGCACTGCGACAGAGGCGTTGTGCATCACGGTGCGGTTTAGTGTTAAAATTTTGAGGACATTGGGTTTCAGAATAGTCGATCATCATATCGGTGCATCCAAAACACAATGTGTTATAAATGGGTTATACAGAAGCAACCTCTAATTAGGGAAAGAGCAAATACCTTACAGAAATGTTTGATTCAGCACTGAATGCAGTGTGTTCAACAAGGTTCAAATGGCTTTGAGCACTATTGGACTTAACATCTGAGGTCATCAGTCCCCTAGAACTTAGAACTACTTAAACCTAACTAACCTAAGGACATCACATACATCCATGCCCGAGGCAGGTTTAGAACCTGTGACCGTAGCAGTCGCTCGGAGTGCAGTGTGTCTTCAACTGTTATTACCGCCTAACACTGTTAGTTCCCGACGTTTCCATTAGGTGGAATGGGCAGATGAGCTACTCAAACAGCCATCAGCCGGCCGGGATGGCCGAGCGGTTGTAGGCGCTAAAGTCTGGAACCGCGCGATCGCTACGGTCGCAGGTTCGAATCCTGCCTCGGGCATGGATGTGTGTGATAGGTTAGTTAGGTTTAAGTAATTCTAAGTTCTAGGTGACTGATGACCTCAGATGTTAAGTCCCATAGTGCTCAGAGCCATTTTAACCATTTTTGAACAGCCATCACGGAGTTGTACAACGGTCAGAGCGTGCACGGTGTTATTTATGGTTTAATGAATCCGAATCAGATACTGAAGTTCAGAGACAATTGAGGACTAAATATCGCAAGCCACCTCCTCAGAGACGAACTATTAACAACTGATGCAGTCGTTTCAAAAAAATTGTTCAAATGGCTCTGAGCACTATGGGACTCAACATCTTAGATCATAAGTCCCCTAGAACTTAGAACTACTTAAACCTAACTAACCTAAGGACATCACACACAGCCATGCCCGAGGCAGGATTCGAACCTGCGACCGTAGCAGTCCCGCGGTTCCGGACTGCAGCGCCAGAACCGCTAGACCACCGCGGCCGGCGCAGTCGTTTCACCCGAAACTTTGTCACATAGGACGCCGTGTCATGGTCGGCCAGTAGTCTCTGATGCAGCAATTGAACACGTTCGGCAGTCTTACACTCGCAGCCCGGATAAATGGACGAGACATGCCAGCTTCGATTTGAATGTGCCTAGTGTGGCAGTGTAGAAGGTATTACGGAGAACCTTGTCATTCGAACCCTATACACTGGAACTGTTGCAAACTTTAAGAGAAAGTGACAAAGGAAAACGAGCTGAGTTTTGTGTAGAAATGTTTAACGAAATGCAGTCTGAAAATGATTTTCTTAATAAAAGCGTGTTCAGTGACGAAGCTGCCTTCCATACCTGCTGCAATGTGAGTCGGCATAATGTTGGGATATGGATGGCCAGAAACCACACGTCACCAAATCGGACACGTACGGGACTCCCCTAATGTGTTTTGCACTGAAAGTTGTAACAATATTTACGGTCCTTCCCTTTTTCCGCGTCGGCTGTAACTGGCATATCGTATCCTGACAAGCTTCAATATTATCTAAGACCTGAACTGCAGCGAGATGTGGGCACAGAATTTATTTTGCAACGAGATGGCTCGCCATCACATTATCAGCGTGAGTTTGTCGCAATCTCCCTGGGAAAGTGTCGACTTTGGTTGGACTTGGTACAACGATATCCTGACCATCGTGATCGCCTCAGTTAGCCTAAATGGATTTCTTTCAGTGAGGCTACATTAGAGACACACTTCTGTTCCTCCACTTCCGGGAAACGTCGACGAGCTGCGACAACGGATAACACAAGCAACTGCCACCATACGTCAAGACTTGCTTCATACGGTTTCACAGGAGACTGATTATGGGTGGGACATTTTTCGTGTTAGTAAAGGTGGCCACACTGAACGTTTGTAAATAAAACTTGAAGATATCCTTCGTTCAGTGGTGTATCAACAGTTTCTGTAAGTGATTTCTATTTTCCACAGTTAAAGGTTACTTTTGTATAGCTTATTTATAAGCACTCTGTATATATCACCGAACGACTGTGCATCGAAAAATTACAGTTATTCCAGTTCACACGATGGATTAAGAACCGTAGTTCTACCACCGCACCATGAGCCACTGTATCAGTGACGTATGTAACTGACAGTGTTACACACAATAAAGTGCCTTTCAGAATACAGAGGCAAATCCCAAATGTAAAAGAAAGTTAAAAAAAAGGAAGATCAGTGTTTACATCCCGTCGACAACTAGGTATTTGAGACGGATCACAAGCTCGGTTTGTGGAAGGATGGGACAGGAAATCGGCATTTCCCTGTCGAAGAAACCATCCCGGTATTTGTCTTAAGAGATTTGGGTAAATCACTGCAAACTTAAGTCAGGATAGCCGCACGCGAATTTGTACAGTCGTCTTCCCGAATGCAAGTCCAGTACACGCTGACCACTGCACGATCTAGCGAGATTAAAATGAGATCAGTTCTGCAAAGAAAAAGGCATGATTTCACGAGCAGAAGTTGTTTCTAACAGATGCTAAAACAAACACCGTTAGCACAGGCCTCGAAGACCATACGGTACCGGTCGGCCGCCGTGTCTTCCTCAGTGCTTAGGCGTCACTGGGTGCAGACGCTGAGACGTGTGGTCAGCACACCGCCCTCCCCGCCACTGTCAGTTTTCGTGACCAGAACAGCTACTTCCCGATCAAGCAGCTCCTCAACTGACCTCACAAGGGCTGAGTGCAACCCACTTGCAACAGCACTCAGCAGGCGCGGATAGTGACCTGTCCAAGTGCTAGCCAAGCACGAGAGTGTTTAACTTCGGTAAAATGATGCGAATCAGTGTTACCACGGTGTCAAGGTTGTTGGCACTCTGATACTAGCTACTATGTGCTAAATATTTTGCGGGTGATGTTAGTTTAGGTATTTGCTGTGAAAGACGTGACAAGTTTTGTGACTTACCAGATGATCACCGCGAATGCACGACTACATGTTCATTCTAATCCCCTTTGGCACCGGGAAATCATTTCCTCGGCAAATTTACTTCCACGCTTTTAAAAACGTAGTTCCAGTATACAAATCACAAGGTGAAATCACTATAATATTAACATTTAAGCTGATGATTGTGAGTGTAAGGGAGGTTGAATCACTACTCAGAACGTAAAGGCAAAGGAAAATATGTGTAAAAATTACAAGAAATTTCTCTACATAATCGTATTTGTTCTTTCCGATTACATTTGCAATTAACTATTCTTATGTAATCATGCAAAATCACTTAGGCTTTATAATTCTCTCTGCACTGCGATAGTAAAGCGCGATATATTGTGAGTTTAACGTTGGATGTCCACGAGCGACTGGCACCAGCGCTTGCTCGCAAGGTCAGAAGTAATTTAAGAACACACGTACGGCTATACCTCAGCAGTAATCACGCAGCAGTGCTGTGAGTAGATTGTAAGATAACCAGTATGAACGTAGTCCGTAAGCAGACAGCATGGCTTCTATACGGTGAAGCTGTTATGACGTTGTACAGGCTGAGTTAACAGAATACATTTTAAACTGTTGATACTGAGTTGATAGTTGTACCTTCAGATAAAAAGGGCTTGCACAAGGAGCAAAGAATTAGCTGGTTAGGGGTATTTTAAGTTCTGAATGGAAATATTGGATCAAAAACGCCACCATTTAACACAAACTAAAGATAGTTTAACGGTGATACTTCAGACGTTTGTTCACCCATGTTTTAAGCCATTACTGAACTTCTGAAGACGACAGTTTCATCTGATGAAACGGGTTAAATGCAATAAATTATTTCAGTGCTGCAATTGACAACAAATTTTCTGAGGTTTCTCGTTTATTGTTGGTATTCAAGCAATGTGATGTGAGCTCCAGATTTTTATTCAGTGCGTCGTACTTGATATCTGTACTATGGACATTTTTCAAACAGAAGCCTTCAGTCGTCATCCCATTACGCCAAGAAATTCTAAGTGCACGCACTGCGATCTTATGTTGGCGTTGCTATAGCATACTGTGAGAATCAAGTGAGTGAGTAGGATGTTGGACACACTGTCGAATGGTCTGGAAATAGTTTGAAGAACACAGAGATGAAGACAGAGAGCATTCTGAATTTTGGAAATATGATTTCGTAAGGATTAATTTGAGAAATATGTTGATGCATTGTTAGCCTGCACGTAATTTATAATGTTTTTATTTTATTTTATTTTATTTATTTTTTTTTTTTTTTATTACGGAAATTTTAGTGGGATTTTCCTTTCTTGGAGTGTGTTAGTTTCATTGTGAGAGGAGTGTACTGGGACACACTTGTATGTGGCATCAGTATAAGATAAGAATATTAAAAAATTACAATGAAACTAGTGTACTACAAACCATGAATGTCTCTGATAGGCTCGATAATGTGGATCGCAGACTGTGCGTGACTTCAGTATTATTGAACCTGGAAGCAGAAGTGTTCAGGCAAATAAGGCGAAGATTTAAATAATTATGATTTCTGTTTTTTCCAGGACGTTATTATAGATGAGATGGCTGATGAATTTATAAGTGTTCAGTAACCCCAGAATGTACGTAAACTGTTTCGAGAAAAAAGGCTATATAGATATTTCATTTTTGTAATGCTTTTAAGGTTTGTTAACAGAGCTATGATTAATTTGATGATTTACATTTATGTTGGACTAATGAAGTTAGATAATACTTGATGTTTAAATGTCATTGTTTGTGAATGTAATGTGAATAATGTAACTTCAGTTGTCGGATGTTTTTGAAAAGCGAGACGTAACTTGCAATATAATCTTGCTAAAAAAACTGAGTGTCAGTAATTCACCAAAATCGGTACCGCCTCCCAGTCCAATATTTTTCAAAGAAGTTTGATTTTCTTAAATGTTCTAGTTTGTCACCCAAATGAATTTCATGAGCATTTTAAGTATTATGGCCAGCATAGCACACTCCTCAGCCTTTAATTAGCATATTCATATTTTTGTGAGAGACCAGAATATATCGCGTTACTCCAGTGATGCTCTAGAGGTAATACAATTCAAATTATTCGTTATGTGCACAGGGACTAAAGTTATCAGTTTTGAATAGGACGATATGATCCAGTGCCTAAGGAGCTGGATGTATTTTGCGGTGACTGTATTTTGTTATTTGTATTGGGAGTTGCATTGCCCAATCGATTAGTGTAAAGTTTAGCTAACAATAACACACAGTAAGCACACCACTTGCATGTGCAACACGCAACACGATAACTAGTGTTTTGTATCGATTCCACAGATCAGACATTCATTCAACGTAATCGAAAAGTTTATTATTTCATTTTATAAAGGACGTAACAATTATTCTGAAATGGTTAAACAAAGTTATCTGTTCACAAGGGTTGCACTCGGAAACCACATATTTACCACTCCTTTACCATTCTATTAGCTTCTTTCATGACAGTATCGTCGTTTTTATAAAATGAAGATTCTTGCAATTGTTAAAAAATCAAAGTTGCAGTATAGTTATTGAATACTAGTCTCTCTTCTACATCATTTGGTAAATGCAGTACACTCCATCGCCTCCTTACGACAATTAGAATTTTTAATTGCCTATCGCCGCATTGTACTTTGCAGAACACAGTGGCTAAAGTCAAAGATTAATGTGCGTAGAATAGCTGCACATCCTTTCATTGCACTGCATCAGACTTTCTTTCCTTTTTATCCAGTTTAAAATTACAGTAACGACACAGTTAACACGTTCACAGTCATGCGTTGCATCCTAAAATTATTATCAGGTTCAGTTCAGCGCAGATTTCACCTACTTTGTCAGACTGACTAAGTCTTACACTGCAGTGTTTCAGTTGCGTTTGTATAATTGTGTTTGGAATTTTATTTACTTAAATTTGCGTAAGCAGAATCTCAGGGCATTTTTGGGAAACGTGTTTGGTTATTTATTTTTTGAAAATTCCTTTTATAATTTCATGAAGTATTGCATTTTTGTTCTGTTAGTTGTGTGTTGAAACTGTAAGTCACGTATTCTAACGTCACGCAGTGTAGCACTGTTCAATGCGCTGCAAAATACAGAATACCGCAGGATCGTTTCTTTAATTTACAGGTTTACTTTTCTGATTAATATGTTTGAAGTTAATGCCAACTTTTATACAGTTGTAGATAGTTTGGCAACTCATTTTATCAGATAGCGTTTTCGTAAGTATACTACTTGCATTGTTCAGCATCACAATACAGGCACACGCGCGTGTTCACGTACACACACGCACACTCACACGCACACGCACATACACACACACACACTCATACACACACACGCAGTTAAAGATGGGAAAGCAGTTGAGTCCAGTAGAATTATAGTTCACGCTATTTAACTTACTGCATTATTTACAATAATATTCATAAAAGTAATAACTTTATTTTCGATAAAAGATATACTTACCTATATCGCTCCTCTTCTGATCATGTTTAGCAACAAAATGCTCACAAACCTCTTCACACACTTAAAACTATGTAGCTCTCTTTTAAATGTCGTTATAAGTATCCTTGTATAATTCGTCCCAAATTCCCCCAGAAAGCCTACGATCGGCGAGATCGCTATGAAGCACTAGTGATTGGCGAACGCAGTTCTCTCGCCACAACTTCATGGTAAAATGTAAATGTCGTGGGACTAGGGCCTCCCGTCGGGTAGACCGTTCGCCGGGTACAAGTCTTTCCATTTGACGCCACTTCGGCGACTTGCCCGTCGATGGGGATGAAATGATGATGATTAGGAAAACACAACACCCAGTCCCTGAGCGGAGGAAATCTCCGACCCAGCCGGGAATCGAACACGGGCCCTTAGGCTTGACATTCAGTCGTGCTGACCACTCAACTACCGGGGGCGGAGTAACTTCGTGCTGAATTCGCTGCTTCGTTATCGTGGTACGAGTTGTTTCTTTATTTACTATGTACTGATCAAAAGCACGAGGAAATGACGTTGCGAGCTGGCAATGAGAAATCCCTCGTATGCATCTACATCGCTTTGGAAAAGGTTCCCTACATAAAAGCCAGACTTTTAACTAGAACTGTTCCACAAACGAATTCTTTATTTTGCCTTGTGGTCAGCTTTTAAGGTACAGAGAGAGAGAGAGAGAGAGAGTGCTGTGTTAAGAGTTTCAACGAAATGTTTCGCAAACTTAAATACAAATGCATTGAAATTTGAAGTCCGTTATCACAACACAGTTTCAATTCTCTTATCTGATTCATAAGGGGTGATTGATACAGACTCTGTTACGGAGATATCTGTAATTTGAATAGCTTCTTGCTGTATGAACATTATAAACTTGATGTTCGGTTTGTCCACTCTGGATAAAATGAAACTATGTCGGAAAAAATTTCGTGCGCCATAAGGAAGGCACCCCACGTGAATTCGATTTAAGAGAGAAGCATATCGACAGCTCAGTGTGATTTCACAAGCCGAACGACTCCAAACTTCCTCGGTAGCGAAATACCTGAAGTCTAAACAGCGTTGCATCAACACCAGAGTCGAGAACAACATTATCAGGTGACTGATGATGAGGACGTCGGGCACCGTTCCACTACTATTACGGACGTCAGTTGTGGCAATGTGTGCATCTGCTGCCGAGTGCGCTGCGCCTTTGTGGAGTCCATCTGCACGTTTGAAGAAGATGGACAGAGCTGGGAACGAGCTGAAGACAGGTAAAGAGAAAGCTGTCATCAACGAGAAGGGCGGTTTGTTCACCGCTGCGTGGATTTTTAAACATGTCTGCTTGGTTCAGTGACCGTTTATAAATTAAGGTTGAACTAAATAAGCCCTCGGTCACAATTTTTAGTCTTTTTGACCAAATTTCAACACTTCTTTGAGTGCCTTCATCAGAAATTAAATATTTAAAGTGGCCTACAACGTAAGTACAAATTGATGGCAAAAATTGTTTTTATGTAAAAGTGTAAGTACTGACTAATAGTACGAGAAAGAAACAGTACTTACATTTCACGTATAAAGTAAATATCAAGCCAGAAAGGCTTTATTCACAAAATTTTTAAAAAGAATATTTGAAAGGCGAGCCTCTGTGGGCTGCTTATACCTATAAAGCCAGAGGCAGCAACAGACTTGAGCCTCCCACTTTAGTCAGTACGAGCAGGTGAACATTACACCAAGAGTGTCAAAATGGTTCAAATGGTTCAAATGGCTCTGAGCACTATGGGACTCAACTGCTGTGGTCATCAGTCCCCTAGAACTTAGAACTACTTAAACCTAACTAACCTAAGGACATCACACACATCCATGCCCGAGGCAGGATTCGAACCTGCGACCGTAGCAGTCCCGCGGTTCCGGACTGCGCGCCTAGAACCGCGAGACCACCGCGGCCGGCACCAGGAGTGCCATCTAGCAGCCGTAAATATAAGTATAGACAGCCGAATGTTAAAATGAGCAGTATTTAGTACATGAACTCACAGGCAAAGATTTTTTTTGACAACAGGAGACATGGTAACATTTTGCTTATGTAAAAGCAAACTAATACAGTTTGAAAACTGAAAACTGATTAACAGTACAAAAAGAAGCAGTACTTACACGTTACGTATAAAATACATATAAAGCGAAACAGCTTTAGCCACAGTTCAAAGTAAACTGTGTGGAAGGCGAGCCATTATGGGCTGCTCGCATATGTCGTGCTTCAGACTGAGGCGCCAGCGTTAACAACTGCCGGCAGGTGAACATTGCACCGATAGTGCCATCTAGTAGCCGCAAGTACAACTTGCCTACTTAACATTCAAATGTAGACAGACGAATAGTATGATGAACATTATTCAGTACATGATGTAAAAGGCAATATTTTGTTTAACGGCGACAGATAAAGTAACATTTTGTCTACGTCAGAGCTTAGAAGTACAGTTTAAAGTATGAAAACATCACAAGAAGGGAGGGCTGAATGACGCAGCCTGTAGAAAAGGATATGAAATACAGCCAACAAATAATTTAATAAAGGGAAAATTATGAGCTAACTTAGATTGAAAAAACATTTCGATAACTGCACGAGGAAACCCGAAATTAAATGTGAAGTAACGGCTTTATACTTTTGAAGAAAATTTTATCACGCAACGGCAGCTGCTCATTGAGAATGAGGCTATCATTTCGAGAAAGATGTTTGAAAATTTCTAATTCTTCAAGATTCTACGCCCTCTGTTCTCGGTGTGCAAAATGTATATATCGTGAATAGCTTTAGACACGTGACCTGTAATCAGAAGGTGATCGGCAAAGAATAATTTTGGATGCTAGTGCCATTTTTCCTTAAAAGACGTTCTTTATATCTGCTTGTAAAGGCACGTCCTGTTTGTCCTATGTAGTAAGACGAGCAGGTGTCGCAGAAAATCTTATAGGCCCCAGAACTTTCTAGAAAGTAGATTTTAAATTATGAGTGAAGTTCTTTTTCAAATTGTTATTGGCAGAAAAGGCAACGTTGCAGTTGTATTTATTACGAAGAAGGCTTTGGATCTGATAGGAGATGGGCCCCAAGTAAGGAATAGAAAAGTATTTTTTTGGGTTAGATTCACTGATAGAGGCGCCGAGCTTAGTAACTCTCTTAACTTTTTTCTTTTTAAGGATGTCATCTACTATGTCAGGTTCGTATTCGTTATTAACTGCTGTCCTTTTCAGTAAATTGCTTCCATCATTGAATTTTTCTTTCGAGAGTTGAAAAGAAGTAGCTCGGTGAATAGCAGAGAGAAAGCGTTTTTATGAGATTGTGGATGCATGGAAGACGCAGGTACTATCCGATCAGCGTACGTTTCTTTACGAAAAATATTGAATGAGATTTTAGTTTCTTCTACTGTAAGCGTCAAGCGAAGAAAGTTTAAGTGGCGGGCCTCGTTTCCGAGTTTGATGGTGAAAGATATTTTCTCATGAAGTTCATTCAAGAGATTGAAAATACGGTCAATGCCAACAACAGGTCCCTTGTAGATGACTAAAATATCATCAACGTGTCTGAAATGGGACAGAATGCCTAGTGCTGTAGCGGAAAAACAGCTGAAAAATTTTTCTTCTGGAGAGCTGATGAAAATATCAGCAAGAATAGCAGCTAAGGGACTTCCCACAGCGAGACCGTCGGATTGCTGGTACAATTGTTCAATAAATTCAGAATACTTGTGTGTGACTACGACTGTAACGAGAGAGTGATTTGTTCATCTGAAAGACCTTTTTTGAAATGACGTAAATTTTTTTCTACGCTTGTAAGCGTTTCTTAGACTTTTTGATGTCTAAGGAAAACAGCTTGGTATCTGAACTGCATTCTAAATCTTTTATTTTTCGTTCGAAACTTCCCAGACAGTTATAGAGGAACTTACAGTTCCACCACAGAGCCATTCGACATTTTTTTGGTGCCAGAGTGAAAGAAGTGATAACAGATAAAATTTCAACGACTGGCTGGCCCCGAAACTTAGACCTTGGATCTGTAATCTGCCGAGAAACTTTTCTGTATTTTATTTAACAAGCAAACAGTTTACACAATCACAACACAGTACCAGAAAATACACTCATTTCATAAATTGTGTGGATTGTAAAACATTAATTTGATTCTTCAGTGTTGACAACATTTTAGTAAATTTAGTTCTTTCTTAATCGAGTTCTTCGATCGCGGGATCGTATGTAATGTCTCAAAATGAACTTGGAAGTTTCGCTAGTCATATGAATAGTTGCTCATGAAAGAATAAATCCAGTCGAGAACAGGAAATAATTCGTTCACGAATTCCTGGTCTGTGCAGTGCTTTGGTGACTTGCATGTCTAACACACATGTGAAAACCAGATTTCTCATGGAACGTAGGCCATGATATGAGAACGAAGATTTTCACGATATCATCCGTATAGAAATCTGTTATCAGCTTTTCGACACGGCAAGAAAACCGAGAATATTTGGTATGTGATGCATCAAATTTTGTAAATTTTCGTTGCTGAGATGAAAAATCCCGAACATAATATAAATAAATTCTGTGAGCGGTTGGCATCTTTGTTCAAAAATTCTGGTCATAGACACTTGTCCTGCTTCAGTTTTATTTAAATTTACCGTAAACTTTACTTTTAAACTACTTCTTTTAACATACTGCCACAATTGTTGTTCTGAACGCGTTTACTATATTCTTCACAGAATTCAGCCTTGATGTAAGTTTTGTATTCCTCGGTTAAGTCTGAACCTCATTTACACGTCACTGTATTAATAAAATTGCCATTGAGCCACATAATAACATTACTGTTTTCTTTTGGATAAAAAAAACGAAAAAAAATCCGCATAGACCTTAAAGACTGTGTTCAGTGCCAGCAGGATATGATATGCACGTACTGAGACGTTTTACGGTTACTTGTTTATTTCTCACCGTTATCACCGATCAAATGGCGCTGGGTCTTGACTCTGCAGCCAGTAACAGTTCTCAGTTTAGAGATGAAATTGCAACATTCATTCTAGGCT
This sequence comes from Schistocerca nitens, assembly GCF_023898315.1. Taxonomy (NCBI): domain Eukaryota; kingdom Metazoa; phylum Arthropoda; class Insecta; order Orthoptera; family Acrididae; genus Schistocerca; species Schistocerca nitens. The sequence goes on along the minus strand of NC_064615.1, from coordinate 1,173,991,366 downwards.
ACAAAATCATATCCCTACGACGAGTCGGTGCCTCGGCAACAGCCATGTGAACTTGGTCGCACGAAGCCGGATAGACGTATCGACGGATTCCCGCACATGCGTGTCGCTGCTGTCAGCAGTGGCCTGTGGAACGTTCCCACATCTGTAGACCTGGTTTCGGTGTTCGCGTAGTGCAAATTCACCCCAAGATTGCCGCAATGTGTGAGCAGCAGTGGTCGATCGACCACCATCGAGTGACGAAATCCGAGCACATGTCTGCAGCTGCTGTGTCATCATGGAGCACTGGGAACCGTCTGCTTGCAGCAAGATTAAAATCACACGTGCCTCTGGCTAGGCTGCTACTGACAACGAGACACCGCCAAGCGTGGCTGCACTGGTGTCGTGAAACAGTTGACTGGAGCAGTCACGCTCTGTTGTCTTCAGTGATGAGAACAGATTATGTCTGCAAGCAAGCGATGAACATACACGTATATGGCGCACATTTGGTGAGCTGGCTATTCCAGATTGCATTCGCACCGACATACAGGTCCCATAGTACAGCAGGCCAGTAGTTACAAGTCGCGCACGCATTTGATGCTCCTGTAGAGGAAATTAATCAGTGGCCACTACATTGCGACGGCTATTATCCCAGGGTTACTGCCGTTTCTTCGACAGGAAGGCGATGTGATTTTTCAGCAGGACAATGCACGTCCACATACGACTCCTGCGACGCGTGGTGCTCTTTGTGATGTACTGAACCTGTCCTGGCCAGCAAGATTACCAGATTTTTTGCCAACTGAACACGTATGCAACGAGATGCAACGGAAACCTACTCGTTCTCCAGAGCCTGCAAGAACCATTGCCGTATTGCAGCACAGGATGCAAGACGCGCGGTATAATCTATCGCAGGATGCTATTCGGCACCTTTATGGTCTCCTGCATGCAAGAATACATGCCTGCATTGGTGCAAGAAGGGGGGAGGGGTACATTGTGTATAGATGCGGCTGTTTGAGCACACTCTAATTCGACATGTATGTTTCATTTGGTTTTAGTTTCTTATCATGTGCTTCTACCTATGATGAACTATCTGTCACATCACTTACAAACGAAATAACCTTGTCCCTGAGGATGTTGCATTTCTTCCGGCTGTATATCCCATTAGTTATGCAATACTGATATATCTTCCGTCATTTCTTCTTAAAAATTCCACCTGGTCTTTTATAGTGACAAGGAGAGGTTCGCAGCGGTGAGATTAACCTTTTGAAACAATCTGTATAGTGACGCAGGTTAAGGTGCAAGGAACGACACCCTGCAACCATTCACCCTGGTGGACCGTAGGTTGCGAGTAATGGACGAAAAAAATTTCGGAATTTCGCGCAATTTTGAGTATATTTAAAAATTGCAACAATTCACAGACTGCAACAAATCCAAATGTAGGGTTCTATACGACAAATAAAATAATCGTGAATATTGCAAAAATATCCCCATGTCCCCCAAAATCTCAGATGAAACGCAAAGACTGAAACTGGAAGATGGTCTGATCAAATTTTGCCGACAAACCCTTAAGATCAAAGTTGCACTCAGCAGCTTTCATGTTTATAAATGATTTGATCCCACCGGAGGCGCGACGCCACAGAGTAAAACTAGTCCTCTGTTCAAATGGTTCAAATGGCTCTGAGCACTATGGGACTCAACTGCTGAGGTCATTAGTCCCCTAGAACTTAGAACTAGTTAAACCTAGCTAACCTAAGGACATCACAAACATCCATGCCCGAGGCAGGATTCGAACCTGCGACCGTAGCGGTTTTGCGGTTCCAGACTGCAGCGCCTTTAACCGTACGGCCACTTCGGCCGGCTACTAGTCCTCTGTACTGCCAGTACTGTGGAATGGTTGACACTGCCGTACACTAAAAAGTACGTTGCTGCTGAATTACAGGTTTATAGAAATGGAGGAAGTTTAAATCAGTAAGTTTACTGTCAACCACTATTGACGAAATGACGCCAATAAAACAATGTAAATGGAAGTCGAAAGCGATTCCAGCATCCAAGAGAAGAACACTTAGATGGTTCATTTGCTGTTCTATAAACTTCATCTTCAAAAAGGGAGGAGAATCTATATATGACCTAAAACAGCACTTGAAGAACGAAATACAAGAAATCATGAACAATAAAAGGAAAAGAGAAAAGTTCTTGCCATTTATACATCCAGTTTAAATGTTATATTTTAAGTCAATATAAGGGTTTTATGATACCTGTTGATAAATAAATTTATATAAATAAAAAGAAAATTGCATAGCTTAATGGTTAAGGTACTGGCTTCACAAGTAAAAGCCTCTCGCCTGGAATTTTGTTACGTGCAGTCTTAGACAAATAAACTGACCGACGGCCGGCCGCCACAGAGACTAAGTCCGAGACGTTCACTTCAGGTGGCCAATAAAACTTACCGCCCCTGACAGCTCTAAGTCCGGCCATCTGCTCAATCTGGCAACACTGTAAGATGCGGAAGTGTCAGGAGGAAGTGTTGTCTACTTCCTAGATGTTGTCGGATTGTGTGAGCCCGTGGAATAGTGGTAATTGTCGTGCATTCTAAACTTATGGTCGCCTGTTTGCGTAAAACAGATTTTTCTTTTTACCACATTTCGGCCCTGGTCTAAAGTTATGAGTCTGACTGAACATCGAAGATAATTCGCTTAACATTCTACCCACCAGCAATAACAAGTACTTCCAGAAACGATTCCGCAGGACAACTCGTGGCTGCGTCGCAATCAGAACAGCTGACGCTCGAGCGTTTCCTCGCGCTGCAGCTGCTACCGGCCACCGGCCAGACGCCACCCGCCCGCCGGCGTCGCCCAGGTGAACGCGGCGAGACGCTGTTAGTGTATCTATCAATGTCATTTTCGAATTTGAAGCTCTAGTTATCATCTTACAGCTAAGCATCGGATTTTGCATACCTGAAAATCATGAACTACCGTTGGATGAATGCAGAGGAGGCAGCTAGAAAGATTTGAACTGTGTGTGGAGCGAGTGCTTTTGGAAAAAGTACGCCAGAAAAAAATATTCTTGTGTAAACAAAGATCGTTCTGGCATGAATGATTTTCCACATTAAGGAAGTCTCGACTACTGATATATGTGATGGATTACCATTTAACCATCATGCGACATTTGCATTCAACAGGCAAGGTTCAGAAGTCTGGTGTAGGAGTACTGCATGCTCTAATTCGAAACAATAAAAATCAACTTAGTGACTATTATTGAACGTCATCAGGTCGCTCATTGAGCATTCCTATGTAGTACTGTTGCTGGTGACGAGTTATGACGCCTTTATCGTTAACTTCCTAAAAAGAAATGAAGGGCTGAGACCCACCAAAAGACATAAACTGGAGCAAGGAGTAGTGTGAAGATAATATTTTACATCTGATACCTCCAAAAATGTGTTTTGGGCTACGAATTCTGCCCCAAGGGATGTGTGCATCACAGCTGGAATTTGTTGTCAACAACTGAGACACCTATAGGTCGCAGAGTAAGAAAATCGACCTACAAAACTACATCACATGTGCTACTGCATGATAATGCAATCTGTTGATTTTAGAAATGAAACTATCCAGGAGACTGATAGGAAAGTCGTCTCTCAGGCACTTGTGTTGGTAGGGAAGTCCTCTCTCAAGCACTTGTCTCTCTCATCATATACTCGTAAAATTTTTCCTTTCCCGCTCTTGATCGATCAACCGTCAAGGCAATTCATTTCTAGACGAAAATCAAACTACACTGGTTTAATGACATCGTTAGAACCAGTAGAAAACAGAATGTTTCAGGAGGAATAGTAAATCAAATTGGTTTAAATGACTCTGAGCACTATGGGACTTAACTGCTGAGGTCATCAGTCCTCTAGAACTTATAACTAATTAAACCTAACTAACCTAAGGACTTCACACACATCCATGCAGGAGGCAGGATTCGAACCTGCGACTGTAGCGGTCACGCGGTTCCAGGCTGTAGCGCCTAGAACCGCTCGGCCACCTGAAATAGTAAATATTGCAGGAGGTGGTAGTATACACAAATTGCAAAAGAAATGCCATATAGCACGTGTCCGATTTTTATTGCGTACATATAGCTGGGTTCAATTCATTTTCGTATTGTATGTTGGTCTTTACAGGACCCAGTTGTCTACACTTTCTTGAAAATGAGCTTCCAGCGTTATTGGAAGAGGTTCCTTTGGCTACAAGAATGCGTATGTTCCTCCAGCATCACGGGGCTCCTGCACATTCTAGTCGTCAGGTGACATTATCCGAACCTAACATTTCCCGGGAGATGGATGAATAGATATGGGCACTTTTCTTGGCCACAAAGGTCCTCGGACTTTGGATTTTTGCCTGCAGTGATGGTTAAAGGCGAAGTCTACAAAGAAAAAGTATACCCAAGAGCCAATCTGATCGTTCGTATTATGAATAGTGCAGCCCTCATAAAAGAACGCAAAGGCGACCTCAGAAGACCTACACGTGGTGTTGTCAAGAGAAGTCAAATTTGCATTGAAGTTCGTGGGGGAATTTTTGAAAATCAACTTTGAACGTCCTCATTTGCCTTTCCTTTGAGTTTGTTAGGGTTATGTACTAACAGCTGTATCTCTGTACTCAATAAAAAGTGGACTCATTTATTTGGAATCTTTTTATGGACTTCTTCTCTGCTACCACCTGCTAAAATATCTACTATTTCTCCCGAAACACCCTGAATATGCATATTTGTGTGGTGTCGGTTCTTTCGGACATGTCCGAAAGAAAAGACACTGCGAATCCGGGTTCGAACCTGGTCAGGCACAAATTTTCATCTGACGCCGTTGTTCTATTTTAACGCCCATGACAGCCTGGACATCTGTCCTGGCTATCTATTGCGATCCGTAGAGTCTGTTCTTTCGGAAATGTCCGAAAGAACAGACACACACACACACACACACACACACACACACACACACACACACACACACACACACACACACACACAAACACACACACACACACACACACACACATATATATATATATATATATATATATATATATATATATATATATATATATATATATATATATATATTTTTATCTTAAGTGCTATTCGGAAAATGTTTGGCAACTCAGTGATAGTGCCGGACTGGAGCTGCATCAACCTACTCATTTCATTACATATAGTAATTTTCTGAACAATTCCTCTTTAATAAGTGACAGCGACAGTGTCTCTCATCGTTTACTTTGTCGGAAACCTGCTTCTTTTAGCCATAGCCTATACTACAGCAATGAGTGATTGCTCACATTCTTGATACTGGACGTGCTACTGCAACTGTAGCCAAAGATTCAAATCCCACTGGAAAAGAATGTTTCAAGTCAGATGGTTTTGCTCCTCCCCTACTGTCATTGAAACCGATCACAACGAAATGAAGTATAGGAATCCTATGAAACCCATGAGTTCATAATGCGGTGCTGTGCAGATAAAAGAAAGTAGTTTTTCACAATTATCAGGTGACAGATGGAATTTGTAAAATTACACTAATTATTACTGCATTATTAATTGTTGGTTCACAGGCGTTTTTCTGACGCTTATTGTAACTGTTTTTTGAATGTTAGAGCCGGCCGAAGTGGCCGTGCGGTTCTAGGCGCTGCAGTCTGGAACCGCGAGACCGCTATGGTCGCAGGTTCGAATCCTGCCTCGGGCATGGATGTGTGTGATGTCCTTAGGTTAGTTAGGTTTAACTAGTTCTAAGTTCTAGGGGACTAATGACCGGAGAAGTTGAGTCCCATAATGCTCAGAACCATTTGAACCATTTTTTTTTAATGTTAGAGCTGGAAGAATAGAAACATCAAATTTTCGCCATATGGAATATTCGAATTCGCCTTAAGTCTTCACGTTTCGAGCAAAGGCAGAATATCCGTCAGAAAAGCTGAAACAAGAAGCCAGGCCATGCCTTTCTTCTGGCGGATATGCCAATGTCAGTAATCTCAATAACAATATTGTACAGCAAAGATACGTTGCCAACTCAACCACTGGAGAAGCTCCAAAATTGTGAATCGCGTCTGGTGAATACGCTTTCAAGGTTTCGGTCCGATTAAGACAGTAAAACACAAATAATTGTCACATTTATTAATTTATGACATTTAGTTTGCACTCAGTGCATCGATATATTACAAGTAATTACACTATAGCCTCTATACCTAGTTACAGAAATGCGAATAAGACTCATTGACACATAATGAGGATATTGCGGCACTTGCCACCCGCAGCTTTGAGATGAAGCTATAGTCACTTCCGAGGTCTCTCACAGAACACATCAGCTGGTATTCTTCCTGGCCGTATAACTGAAACTTGGCAACAGCGCAGAATATGATTGGCAACTCTGTGAACGACGAGTTACTTCCTTGATGGCACAGAACTAGTCTGCTAAATTCACTTGATATTATCCTGTAATTTCAATTGAATAATGTGATTTTCTCTTGAAATGTGACATAAGGATATCAGTTAATGCTTTTGAGTCAACGAAAGTCGTTCCACACGGTAAATACAAATACTCTTGTCTCTTATGTTGCAATTTATCTGCCATAGCGGCTACTGGGCCAATAAGTAAGTCAAAGACACCCCACCTGTTCGCTAGCTCCTAGGTAACGTGCTTACCTGTCATGTGTACGCTGCCTTTGGTCGCATTTCGAGACTCGCTGATAGCCAGATTTTTAATTCTTTAGTAGCAGAGCTACAAGCAGGCAGATACAAACTCAATAAGGGAATCGTAAGGCAACGCTCGAGCAAAATTCGTCTTGCTACTTTTAGTGCCTGTTTGTGTCAGAGCGAAAACCTTACGGTACTGCAAAATTCATAATGCCATTTTTGTTTTCTGCCGACATATTTTTTGTTGTTGTGAATACGTAATTTTATATATGAACTGCCACATTTTCATAATACTTGCGAATGATACAGGACATGAAGTAAATACAGACCTTTTCGAAGTCTAAAGTCGATAGCATCCTACTAATTCGTGTTCAAATAGGCTCAATCGTCTTACAGATACATAATGCTTTATCAAGATAGACTGCCGTCATGATGTTACCGTAGTAAGCGGAATTTGATTTGTATTAGTACAGTGACTGTTTTAATTGCGTTTTCCATTAGTTTACCGAACGCAACAGTAATCATCAATGAGAAATTAATCAGCAGCAGAATTTCCATTCACGATATCTAAAACAATCTGACAATGATAAAGTAGTTTACAAATTCTACGTCTGTAGAAACCTACTGGTTCTAATGATGTCATTAAATCAGTTTGGTTTGAAGAGTATTTTCGTCTAGAAATGAATTGCCTTGACGGTTGATCGATCAAGAGCGGGAAAGGTAAAATTTTACGAGTATGTGATGAGAGAGACAAGTGCTTGAGAGAGGACTTCCCTATCAATACAAGTGCCTGAGAGACGACTTTCCTATCAATCTCCTGGATAGTTTTGTTTCTCAGATCAACAGAGTGCGTTGTCATGCAGTAGCACAGGTGATGTAGTTTTGTCGGTCGATTTTCTTACACTGCGACCGAAAGGTGTCTCAGCTGTTGGCAACAAATTCCAGCTGTGATGCACACACCCCCTGGGGCAGAATTCGTAGGCCAAATCACATTTTTGGAGCTATCAGATGTAAAATACACTACTAGCGATGAAAATTGCTACACCACGAAGATGTGATACAGACGCGAAATTTAACCGACAGGAAGGAGATTTTCTGATATGGAAATGATTAGCTTTTCAGAGCATTCACCTACAACTTCTGACACGAGGAAGGTTTCCAACCGATTTCTCATACACAAACAGCAGTTGACTGGCGTTGAGGTTTATGGTATCGTAACATTGCTGCTCGCGTTGGTCGAGATCCAGTGACTGTTAGCAGAATATGGAATCGGTGGGTTCAGGAGGGTAATACGGAACGCCGTGCTGGATCCCAACGGCCTCGTATCACTAGCAGTCGAGATGACAGGCATCTTATCCGCATGGCTGTAACGGATCGTGCAGCCACGTCTCGATCCCTGAGTCAACAGATGGGGACGTTTGCAAGACAACAACATCTGCACGAACAGTTCGACGACATTTTCAGCAGCATAGACTATCATCTCGGAGACCATGGCTGCGGTTACCCTTGAGGCTGCATCACAGACAGGATTGCCTGCGATGATGTACTCAACGACGAAGCAGGGTGCACGAATGACAAAACGTCATTTTTTCGGATGAATCCAGGTTCTGTTTCCAGCATCATGATGGTCGCATCCGTGATTGGCGACATCGCTGTTAACGCACAGTGGAAGCGTGTATTCGTCATCGCCATACTGGCTTATCACCCGATGTGATGGTATGGGGTGCCATAGGTTACATGTCTCAGTCACCTCTTGTTCGCATTCACGGCGCTTTGAACAATGGACGTTACATTTCAGATGTGTTAGATCCCTGCGAAACCCTACATATCAGCAGCATAATGCACGACCGAATGTTGCAGGTCCTGTAAGGGTATTTATGGATACAGAAAATATTCTACTGCTGCCGTGGCCAGCACATTCTCCAGATCTCTCACGAATTTAAAACGTCTGGTCAATGGTGGCCGAGCAACTGGCTCGTCACAATACGCCAGTCACTACACTTGATGAACTGTGGTATCGTGTTGAAGCTGCATGGGCAGCTGTACCTGAACACGCCATCCAAGCTCTGTTGGACTCAATGCCCAAGCGTAAACAAGGCCGTTATTTCGGCCAGAGGTGGTTGTTCTGGGTACTGATTTCTCAGGATCTACGCACCCAAATTGCGTGAAAATGTAATCACATGTCAGTCCTAGTATAATATATTTGTCCAATGAATACCCGTTTTTCACCTGCATTTCTTCTTGGTGTAACAATTTTAATGGCCAGTAGTGTATTATGTTCACACTATCCTTTGCTTGTTTATGTCATTTGGTGGGCCTCAGCCCTTCATATCATCTTAGGAAGTTAACGATAAAGGCATCATAACTCGTCACCAGTAACAGTACTGCATAGTAATGCTCAATGAGCGACCTGATGACGTTCAATAATAGTCACTAAGTTGATTTTTATTGTTTCGCATTAGACCATGCAAGAGTCCTACACCAGACGTCTGAACTTTCCCTGCTGAATGCAAATGTCGCATGATTGTTAAATAGTAAGCCATCACATATATCAGTAGGCGAGACTTCCTTAATGTGGAAAATCATTCATGCCAGAACGATCTTTGTTTAAACAAGAATATTTTTTTCTGGCGTATTTTTTCCAAAAGCACTCGCTCCACACACGGTTCAAATCTTTCTAGCTGCCTCCTCTGCATTCATCCAACGGTAGTTAATGATTTTCAGGTATGCAAAATCCAATGCTTAGCTGTAAGATGATAACTAGAGCTTCAAATTCGAAAATGACATTGATACACTGACAGCGTCGCGCCGCGTTCACCTGGGCGACGCCGGATTTCAGGCGGCGGGTGGCGTCTGGCCGGTGGCCGGTAGCAGCTGCAGCGCGAGGAAACGCTCGAGCGTCAGCTGTTCTGATTGCGACGCAGCCACGAGCTGTCCTGCGGAATTGTTTCTGGAAGTACTTGTTATTGCTGGTGGGTAGAATGTTAAGCGAATTATCTTCGATGTTCAGTCAGACTCATAACTTTAGTCCAGGGCCGAAATGTGGAAAAAAAAAATCTGTTTTACGCGAACAGGCGGCCATAAGTTTAGAATGCACGACAATTACCAGTACTCCACGGGCTCACACAATCCGACATCAACTAGGAAGTAGACAACACTTCCTCCTGAAACTTCCACATCTTACAGTGTTGCCAGATTGTGCAGATGGCCGGACTTAGAGCTGTCAGGGGCAGTAAGTTTTATTGGCCACCTGAAGTGAACGTCTCGGACTTAGTCTCTGTGGCGGCCGGCCGGCGGTCAGTTTTTATGTCTAAGAATGTACAATGAGATTTTCTTTATTTTCGATTTCTTTGTCGATATCAGTTCGAGAACTATTTTTATTCAAGTATTTAATTTACACGCAATTTCTTTTATTTACACGCAATTTCTTTTGCTTGTATTCTTTGACATCAATCTCATCAGTGTCTTAACTTCGTCAATTCCTCTAATTTTTTTTTCCTATTACTCTTTATCCATTTGGAATCTCTGTGCATGTGAATTTCATTACTTTCATTTATATATCATAATGTTTAATCATTTGAAAATGACGATCTGCCCATCAAAAAACAAAAGATAAAAGTACTGTATAGATTGTTTAAAAAAGTCAACCCCATCGCTGCGGTTCCCTGCCTGTGGGTTATTGAGCCACCCTCGCTACATTATAAACCCAATTTCAGCGCTTGGTGAGTTCATCCCTTCGCTCTGAAGGTGCAGCTGCCGTACTTTGCTGTCGCCTGCTGAGTTATGTACTTTGTCCATTAGAAGCGATCATCTCAGTTGTCGAAACTTCCTGGCAGATTAAACCTGTGTACACCGACTGAGACTCGAACTCGGGACCATTGCCTTTCGCCGGCAATTGCTCTACCATCTGAGCTACCGAAGCACGACTCACGCCCGGTCCCACAGCTTTACTTCTGCCAGTATCTCGTCTCCTACCTTCCAAACTTTACAGAAGCTCTCCTGCGAACCTTGCAGAACTAGCACTCCTGAAAGAAAGGATACTTCAGAGACATGGCTTAGCCACAGCCTGGGGGATGTTTCCAGAATGAGAATTTCACTCTGCAGCGGAGTGTGCGCTGATATGAAACTTCCTGGCAGATTAAAACTGTGTGCACCGACCGATACTCGAACTCGCGACCTTTGCCTTTCGCGGGCAAGTGCTCTACCATCTGAGCTACCGAAGCACGACTCACGCCCGGTCCCACAGCTTTACTTCTGCCAGTATCTCGTCTCCTACCTTCCAAATTTTACAGAAGCTCTCCTGCGAACCTTGCAGAACTAGCACTCCTGAAAGAAAGGATACTGCGGAGACATAGCTTAGCCACAGCCTGGGGGATGTTTCCAGAATGAGAATTTCACTCTGCAGTGGAGTGTGCGCTGATATGAAACTTAGATGGTAGGGCACTTGCCCGCGAAAGGCGAAGGTCCCGAGTTCGAGTCTCGGTCGGTGCACACAGTTTTAATCTGCCAGGAAGTTTCATATCAGCGCACACTCCACTGCAGAGTGAACATCTCATTCTGGAAACATCTCCAGGCTGTGGCTAAGCCATGTCTCTGCAGTATCCTTTCTTTCAGGAGTGCTAGTTCTGCAAGGTTCGCAGGAGAGCTTCTGTAAAGTTTGGAAGGTAGGAGACGAGATACTGGCAGAAGTAAAGCTGTGGGACCGGGCGTGAGTCGTGCATTGGTAGCTCAGATGGTAGAGCACTTGCCCGCGAAAGGCAAAGGTCCCGAGTTCGAGTCTCGGTCGGTGCACACAGTTTTAATCTGCCAGGAAGTTTCATATCAGCGCACACTCCGCTGCAGAGTGAAATTCTCATTCTGGAAACATCCCCCAGGCTGTGGCTAAGCCATGTCTCTGCAGTATCCTTTCTTTCAGGAGTGCTAGTTCTGCAAGGTTCGCAGGAGAGCTTCTGTAAAGTTTGGAAGGTAGGAGACGAGATACTGGCAGAAGTAAAGCTGTGGGACCGGGCGTGAGTCGTGCATTGGTAGTTCAGATGGTAGAGCACTTGCCCGCGAAAGGCAAAGGTCCCGAGTTCGAGTCTCGGTCGGTGCACACAGTTTTAATCTGCCAGGAAGTTTCATATCAGCGCACACTCCACTGCAGAGTGAACATCTCATTCTGGAAACATCTCCAGGCTGTGGCTAAGCCATGTCTCTGCAGTATCCTTTCTTTCAGGAGTGCTAGTTCTGCAAGGTTCGCAGGAGAGCTTCTGTAAAGTTTGGAAGGTAGGAGACGAGATACTGGCAGAAGTAAAGCTGTGGGACCGGGCGTGAGTCGTGCATTGGTAGCTCAGATGGTAGAGCACTTGCCCGCGAAAGGCAAAGGTCCCGAGTTCGAGTCTCGGTCGGTGCACACAGTTTTAATCTGCCAGGAAGTTTCATATCAGCGCACACTCCGCTGCAGAGTGAAATTCTCATTCTGGAAACATCTCCAGGCTGTGGCTAAGCCATGTCTCTGAAGTATCCTTTCTTTCAGGAGTGCTAGTTCTGCAAGGTTCGCAGGAGAGCTTCTGTAAAGTTTGGAAGGTAGGAGACGAGATACTGGCAGAAGTAAAGCTGTGGGACCGGGCGTGAGTCGTGCATTGGTAGCTCAGATGGTAGAGCACTTGCCCGCGAAAGGCAAAGGTCCCGAGTTCGAGTCTCGGTCGGTGCACACAGTTTTAATCTGCCAGGAAGTTTCATATCAGCGCACACTCCGCTGCAGAGTGAAATTCTCATTCTGGAAACATCCCCCAGGCTGTGGCTAAGCCATGTCTCTGAAGTATCCTTTCTTTCAGGAGTGCTAGTTCTGCAAGGTTCGCAGGAGAGCTTCTGTAAAGTTTGGAAGGTAGGAGACGAGATACTGGCAGAAGTAAAGCTGTGGGACCGGGCGTGAGTCGTGCATTGGTAGCTCAGATGGTAGAGCACTTGCCCGCGAAAGGCAAAGGTCCCGAGTTCGAGTCTCGGTCGGTGCACACAGTTTTAATCTGCCAGGAAGTTTCATATCAGCGCACACTCCACTGCAGAGTGAACATCTCATTCTGGAAACATCTCCAGGCTGTGGCTAAGCCATGTCTCTGCAGTATCCTTTCTTTCAGGAGTGCTAGTTCTGCAAGGTTCGCAGGAGAGCTTCTGTAAAGTTTGGAAGGTAGGAGACGAGATACTGGCAGAAGTAAAGCTGTGGGACCGGGCGTGAGTCGTGCATTGGTAGCTCAGATGGTAGAGCACTTGCCCGCGAAAGGCAAAGGTCCCGAGTTCGAGTCTCGGTCGGTGCACACAGTTTTAATCTGCCAGGAAGTTTCATATCAGCGCACACTCCACTGCAGAGTGAACATCTCATTCTGGAAACATCTCCAGGCTGTGGCTAAGCCATGTCTCTGCAGTATCCTTTCTTTCAGGAGTGCTAGTTCTGCAAGGTTCGCAGGAGAGCTTCTGTAAAGTTTGGAAGGTAGGAGACGAGATACTGGCAGAAGTAAAGCTGTGGGACCGGGCGTGAGTCGTGCATTGGTAGCTCAGATGGTAGAGCACTTGCCCGCGAAAGGCAAAGGTCCCGAGTTCGAGTCTCGGTCGGTGCACACAGTTTTAATCTGCCAGGAAGTTTCATATCAGCGCACACTCCGCTGCAGAGTGAAATTCTCATTCTGGAAACATCCCCCAGGCTGTGGCTAAGCCATGTCTCTGCAGTATCCTTTCTTTCAGGAGTGCTAGTTCTGCAAGGTTCGCAGGAGAGCTTCTGTAAAGTTTGGAAGGTAGGAGACGAGATACTGGCAGAAGTAAAGCTGTGGGACCGGGCGTGAGTCGTGCATTGGTAGCTCAGATGGTAGAGCACTTGCCCGCGAAAGGCAAAGGTCCCGAGTTCGAGTCTCGGTCGGTGCACACAGTTTTAATCTGCCAGGAAGTTTCATATCAGCGCACACTCCGCTGCAGAGTGAGATTCTCATTCTGGATCTCATTTGCCCATCCACAGATTTTTTTATTCCATAGTCTAGTGCGAGACTATTCACCTGTCGAATTACAATGGCAGTGGGATGATCAGTTAGTATGACCGTTCCCAGACTGGTTGGGTGTAGCTCAGAACCTATATTTGTGACCGGCCAACTGCGTATTGGTCTTTCGCAGTGGAACCCCGACCACTACCGCTATCTGCTGTCATACCACGCCGCTTGTACTTTGACAGGCCAGAATTATTGCGTACACGTTTGAATGCCTATTGTTCTGTTGTAAAATTCTGATACATATCTAAATATATATATATATATATCAGAATTTATATATAAATGTATTTATCAGAAATTTGTATATATATAGGGCCCATATATGGAACATGTGTCTGAATATTTCACTTTTTAGCCAAAACTATTCATTTGAAGGAAAAGAGGTTAATATCTGTGCGTAATAATAATGAATGTGCAAATATGTTGGAGCAAAGAGGCGCAAACGTAAAAGCAGCTTTTCGCGCCCCCGTTTAGTGTCGAAAAGACGAAAGACGGCGCGGACCAACGAAGTGTTCCGATAAAATTCTCAACGAAGAAAACATAATCTAACAGAAGAGCAATGTGAAAATATTAGGGTGACAGATCGGAGAATAAAGAAGTCTAGAAAAAAAAAATAGGAAAAAGGTGAGGTAGCAATAAAAGTGATGAACAGAATACAGATGGATAAATAATCTTCGCTTAGGAAGTCAGGTCGCAGCTCAGTCATTGATACATCTTCAAATTATGGATACGTAAGGAGGCAAGGACGTCACTGCCTTAAAAATGAGGAATTTAATTACGATCCTACCAAAAATATAATGAACATCGGAGAATAGCAATCGAGAGATATACTATGTAAATATTGTAAGGCGAAAAAATTGAAAGGAGAAACACCAATTATATGTTGCTCAAATGGTAATATTCCATTGCCAAACTAAAATCACCTCCACCTGAATTCGTTGAATATATGAAAGGCGAAACACTGATATCGACTGACTTTTTGAAAAGAAAAAAAAGTCGCTATGACGCACGTTTCGAAATGACATCATTTGCAGGAACGGCAGTAACATAGAAGGAAGGATTTAATCCGGTGTTCGGAACCGAATGACAGGTGTATCGTAAAACTGGATCATTGTTACCATTTCCAAATGAGAAGCCGAAGTTTTTACAAGTTTACTTTATAGGAAACGGAAGTGATGTAGCGCTCTTTGAACACTACTGGGTTGCATCGAGATATAATCCTGGATCTACAACGTTTGCCACATAAAACTAATGGACTGGAATGAATGTTCAAAAATCAAAACTAAAAAATGGTCGCAGATAACTATAAAATAATAATTCGAGCTGATAAAAGCCCAACACGCGAGCAGGAAAGACCGTTTAACGCACCTCAGTGAAACGAAGTGGCCCTAGTAATTGTGAACAATGAATTTAATTATCGTGATAGTGATGTACAGCGAAGAAAACAAAATGAAAGAGTCTTTCACTACAATTTTTTTGTCCATATTACATTTATAAAGCTAATGACACAGAACTAAAATCCCGGCTATCTAGGGAGAAATGACCGTCGTAATGAAGTCAGAGGAAGCAAAGCTTGCACGCAAAGATTTAAGTATTCGTTTTTACCGTGCTATTCGTGAGTGGAACGGTAGAGAAATATTGTGAAGGTGGTTCGGTCAAGTCTCTACCAGGCACTTGTTTGTGAATTTCAGAGTAATCACGTAGACGTGGAAAACAGTTAAACAATTCTCCCAGATTTTCAGCATATTTTCAGCCGTGATTCCCCGATACTGCAGTCTGACTCGGAAATTCGAATGACAATGTTAGTTCCATTTAAGAGCTTCTGAGATAAACAAATTAATAAGTTAGAACGAGTAATGCTGCTGCAGTAATGCACACCGGCGTAATGAGATTCATTTTGTAGATATAACAAATGCAAGACAACGTGCTTTCCACCTGCATTCTCTGCAACTAAGAACCTAGGACAAGAACTTCGAATCCTACAGAAGAAGAAATTTATGTTGAAGGGACTGATACGAGTACGTGGCTGTTGCGAAGTCAGCGCGTCAGTAAATCAAACCAGACCGACTTACCTCATAGCTGTATACATTACGAAAGATTGCAGAGCAGTGCGTGGCGAAGTGAATTAATTTCTTATTGAAGCAAAACAGTTGAAAGGTGCCATGTACAGTAAGGAAACACACTGTCGAATACAAACATACATAGTCACGTGACTGTGTGTCCAAACCCAGGATACCTTTAAATGTAACGAAAAGCCAGCCGCAAACTATGGCAGAAACATATTCTAACGTTTCAGGTGGTTCTCTGAAGGATAGACAATCCCGTGCGGGGTGTTTACAGCTTGTCTGAAACACTGCACAATAACGATCACTAGTGTCGTTATTTAACAAGATCAAAAATAATACAATGAAATCGTTTTACCTTACTTTTAGTTGAAAGAGAGTCTGAATACCACCAGTGTTCGTGGATGTGTTAATCGCAACTGGATAACGCTACGTGCTTGGTCTCATTATTCCGAACTGATCACAAAGGAATGTTGGTTTTCATTAGTGTTTGAACACATAGGCAACGCAAGAATTTACCCTGAATATAAATGACTCAAAAGCAACAGAATCTGTAAGAAAGGAATCCGTGAAACGCACAGATTAAGACAGAATCATGCAGGGACCACGTCGCTCAGTTGCATGAAACAGTATTTTGAAATTGCAGACGTGCTTTATCCGTCTTAAAATTATCATCGGAGCTTCCTCGCAGTACAAAAAGCAGAGACCAGAATTGTTTCCTGTTGCGACCACTGTGGCCGAGCGGTTCTGGGCCCTTCAGTCCGGAACCGCGCTGCTGCTACGGTCGCAGGTTCAAACCCTGGCTCGGGCATGGATGTGTGTGATGTCCTGAGGTTAGTTAGGCTTAAGTAGTTCTAAGTCTAGGGGACTGATGACCTCAGATCTTAAGTCCCATAGTGCTTAGGGCCATTTGAACCATTTGTTGCGACCACGATCACTCAAAATTTTCGTGGCGAATAGCTGATTGGCTACCTCAGTGCAAAATCCTTGAACTCCGCTGGACATCCAGTCCGAAGCTACACAGAAGTAACTGCGATACACGGCTATGCAATGCAGGCTGTAAGAATTATTATAGTTTGTAAGGCCACAAAATACTGACGCGCGGTACACTGGCGCTCTTATGAAACAAGTCAGCGCGAATTCCTGACGCCTTTGACACGCTAGCCCTGTTACGTCTGGTGCTTAATAAACACAGTTCCGTAATAGCTTTGTGTTTTATTTTGTTGGACGTGGGCTTCTTTTCGTCCATCTACCCTCATTACTTGAAAGCACTCCCCATTTCTCTTAGGCCACGTCACAGGTAGCTTCCTGTGCTGAGAACTGGCTGCATACTCGCGTCCTGTCTGCCTCGGGGTACAGAACGTGTAGCTGATCGACACCTGCGAGGCAGACTAGCTAGCGCCCATACTCACGGAAATGTGTCGAGAAATGGCAGCGCTTTTACATAGCTTCCAAGCTTTCCGGTAACGTTTCTCTCTATCTTACCCTTCAAACAAAAGCCACAGAGAGCCGATGAAAAGCACACGGCGCGCTCTAATTGCATCCAAGTATTTCTTGTGATTTGTAAACAGACATCAATTAGCACGGAAAACGTCTACATGTACATCTACATTTATACTCCGAAAGCTGTCTTGCGGCATGCAGGGAGGAGGAGCGAAGGGGGGGGGGGGCAGATCGTGGTGCCCAATTGGTGCCTGGAAAGAACGACTCCCTACAGTCTCTCGTATGAGTTCTAATTTATACGATTTTCAGGTCATGGTAATTTTGCTAGATAAATTTAAGAGGAGACACGTTCTGCGATTCTTCATCGAACTACACTCTCGGGATTTCAACAGTAACCATGTCAGTGATGCATAACATCTCTCTTGCAGCAACCGCTATTGGAGGTTGTTGAGCATTCCCGAAACGATCTCAGGTATTGTTAGCGATCCCGTCACAGATCGTCCCACTCTCCCTTGAATCTTCTCCGTCTCTTCCGTTTAATGGGGGACGTGTGCAGCAGTGACCGAAGATTTTATTCTTCGATTTCTTTTTTGCACTCAGTAGTAAAATCTTTTTGTTGAATTCATACCTAAAATCGTTTGGGAAGTCATGAAAAAACTATGGCTCTGAGCACTATGGGACTTAACATCTGTGGTCATCAGTCCCCTAGAACTTAGAACTACTTAAACCTAACTAACCTAAGGACATCACACACATCCATGCCCGAGGCAGGATTCGAACCTGCGACCGTAGCAGTCCCGCGGTTCCGGACTGAGCGCCTAGAACCGCTAGACCACCGCGGCCGGCGAAAAAACTATGTTGTTCGATTTTTTTTCCTGCTACACAACTGCTTGTGGGATAATTCCTACACCCACAAGTAATGCATTCTTGAATGTGTAATGAATGCTGTCAAGGTTCCTGGCAAATGCTGACCAACTTAGGGAGTGGGTTCATGCCAAACCTCAAAATCCAAATCACTCTCTGAATGCAGTTATCAGGAAATGTTGCCCCAAGGCGATATTTTTATCATCTACAGTTGTAAAACTTGCAACTTATGATGTTGTAATTGAAGGTAGGTGCATTCACTCCTTAGCGTTAATTTATCATTGTCGTGTGTCTACTCAGGAGCCAGCAGAGCAAACAAGACAAAAGAAAAGAAGTCCTGCAATATTCTGAGAGGGTATAATTGAAGACATAGAAATTTGTCTTTCAATTCTTTTTGTGGGAAAGAATACTTTGTGACAACTATGAACCTTTTGCCGATGACATCTCTGACATAATGCCTTGATATTTTGCCCACACGTTTCTCGTGGTGCAACAAACAAATTTCTCGTGGTGTAACAAACAAATACACAGAGCTAATTTTTCAAATGCATTGTTTAAGCAAAGATATGTCGATGAAGTTGGTGAAATTTCTCTAAGGATTCCCACGAAAAAGATGTAAAATGCTATAATATCTTTTTTATCAAATATATTTAAAATTGTTTATGAAAAATTGTTTATATGGTTGTAGACATGACATAGTTTAATTTTGGTAGTGATTTATTCAATACGATATGAGAAACAAGAGACAGTGATAATTACAGAAAACTGATAATTTTATAATTTCTTCATCCCAATAAAAATTTTCAAAACTGAGTTTAAAGGTGCTTTGCACTCTATTGTCCACGAAATAAATATTTAACAGGCGAACTGTCTGATAACGTGAGTAAAAGCTTTTCATGCACATCCTCCCTTAATCCTCCTTCGTAAGCTCTCAAGCTAATGAACATACTTTCGACCGATCGAACAATTTGTAACGTGGCTGTGCCATTTTTTTATTTTTGTATGTCATCGATGTGCACGTCAGAGAGTCAGTAAGTTACGTTACTGTCAAACAGTCTTTGGTCTTGTCGTGGCATAGTCTTAGCCTCTGCGCAGCCTGATACGTTTTTATTTGAAGTATGGTAGGTGATGGCCGTATTTAGTAGTGCTGTGTGGACCTCTTATTGCATCTGTTGGATAAAGAAAGGACATCAAGGATGAATGTGAGATATACAATGGAAGGTGGAATGAATACAAATTTTGAATAATGTGGTTCTTTTTGAAGCGAAGAATTTTCAGGTAAGACAGCAACACTGCGTACCTAATTTTTTGGAATGGTTATTGTCAACTAGTTAAGTTGCTCAGAGATGAGAGAAAGACCACCTCACTTCCATGAGTCACGTAGTAACATATTAACTGATTAATCTGTTTGGCATTTTATATAAATTCTCTGTTAACATTGTACCCTTTCTAATCACTGTTCACTTTGTTAAGTATAGTCTTGTTCAGAACTATGTTATGTGTGAAGGTCACTCGAAGTTGTACTCTGCGTTTTTCGAGTACGTAATTTATTCCAAAATACTTGTCTTGGAGTCTCATTTCATAGGAATAGTTATTCTCACGATTACATTGTTTATCATTACGCATTACCACATGCAACAATTTGAATATGTATCTAGAAATAGTAATTTAGCGTAGCCGCTACCGGTCTCCTGTTTGCTGTTGTGCTTTCGAGAAATCTGGAACAACATTCTCAAGACGGGAATTTTGATTAGGGCCAGATAATTGTTTTACTTCTGTTGCGCATTTAATACAAAGACAAGCTGCATTCAGATCAGTTACAGTCCAATTCAAATTAGGTTATGTTTAGTCAAAGGTTAGCATACGGGTGTAAATTGGACTACAGTTCGTGAATACGCAGTTTTGGTACTACACAGACTTTTAAAGAGGGGAGGTATAATTGGGCTAAATTTCAAACAGAAAAAAATATAGTGGGGAGGTTACGAAGTGTTTTGTGAGCCACTTCTTTTTCGATGAATTACATTTACTTAATCTTTTTCCAACTAAACCACCTGCCATTTGCTTTTACTACAGTTAGTGCAATGTCGTCATGCCACTTTAGGGAAAGAAAACGACACCCACCCAGTTCCCACGTCACTAGGGGAGCACATCATCTTCAACCTCAATTGGCTGTCCGTGTAACAGAACAACTACACGGTTAAACGCACCCAGTCGACTCGTAGGCGCGACTTGCGTCTACCTCCGCGTCCGGTGTCTGGTTACCTGTGTCGTGAGAGTCGGGATAGCCGCGCGTGGTAGCCGCGCGGTCAGGGGGCCCCTTACCACGGCTCGGGCGACTCCCCCCGTAGCACGTTAAGAGTCCTCGCTCGGGCATAGGTGTGTCCTCAGCGTAAGGTAGTTACGTAGTGTCTAAGCCTGACCGATGACCTCAGTAGTTTGGTCAGGGGGCCCCTTACCACGGCTCGGGCGACTCCCCCCGTAGCACGTTAAGGGTCCTCGCTCGGGCATAGGTGTGTCCTCAGCGTAAGGTAGTTACGTAGTGTCTAAGCCTGACCGATGACCTCAGTAGTTTGGTGCCATAGGAACTTACCACAAGTTTCCTAGAGTAGGGATTTCGGGTATTCTGTAACAACGTTCTGTAAGTAACATATGAAGTTTACATGGAACATATTCTCTCCTTGTATAGAATTCCAGTCCTCATCAAAACTAAATTTTCATCTATTTTAATTATGTAAATAATTTCTCTACCTCATCTGTTCCGGCGTAAAGTTAAGCGCCAGCACGTCGGTCAGGACCGTCACAGCAGACAGGGCTGTTAAGAAGACGTCAGCCAATAGTAGGCTGACCGACCCCTCTCTAGGACGACAAAGAGACAGCAGCGGCCTCTAGGCGAAGAGGACATAAGCGCCGCTCCGCCTGGCCGCTTGCCAGTTCGCCGTCTTCCACAGTGGCATCAAGAATAGGCACTTGAGTAGCAGCAACTTAGAAACTGTATTACTTCACTTGTATTACGAATTGTACTTACTGAAGGGCTTTTTGGTTTGTCTGTCGTCCTTTGTTCGCGACACGTCTGCATATCATAATGTCAACTGTTGTAACCATATCCTTTTGTAATAAAATTTAGTAATACGACTTGCTTGAATTATTGTCTGGCGATCCGAGAAAGCAGGTATCCTAGGCACTGCAGATTTGACGACTAGGGAGGACACATCGTTATACTGAAAGACGCGTCCTGTGATAAAAATCAATGGCTACTCCCACAAGTAGTGGCAGTTAAGCACTGAAACCTCTAAGGTATGCAAGAGTAGAATTCGTATTCCCAATAAAATTATTTCGGAAAGCTATCTGACTAGTAATGTTTATTAGAAACAGTCTCACACACGCTCTTCTTCAAACTGCGTGACTAAGGGATCGGTTTTCATAGCTAATATTTAGGTATTACACAGTGAGTACTGATTCGTAAAGACAGTGATCAAACTGAACAAATATTAGCTTTCTACCTGTGACGTAGTGGGGAGATCTCCTCAGTTTTCAAATCGTTGATTTTAAATGCCACGAATTTTTAAATAATCTATATGAACACACAAACCATGAACAAATACTTTGTGTTGTCACAGTAATGTGCGAGATCTTTTAGCACAATAATTAACGAACAGCAAATGGCGAAACAGTAGGTGTAGATCTATCTCATCTGCAATTGGAACCTTAAAGCGTGCAAAGGAAAACTACTTAGTACTAATGTGTTCTGATTGCCAGTCACTATGTGATTGCCAGTGCACCGGACTATTCAAGGATCGTAAGGCGAAAACAATATATAAAACCAGATAGCTACCAGGCAACGTGACTCAATATTATGCATTAATAATAAAGAAATAGACTGAGAAGCAGCTATATTGTTACTGAACCAAACAAATTATTCACATGGGTTTTCAAAGTAACAGAGTAAAGAGTAAAATTTAATAGTAAATAGTAATGAGGACACCATGTACCCAGTTCACCTTTTTGAAGAAAGCAAATACTATCCAGTAATTAACCAGGGGAATACAACTTTAGATTTACTACACGTACTACACGAAAAAGGTGAAAAAAATCTGCACTATAATCATATTCCATTCAATGAAATAGGAGTAACTCACAAGTTTCCATTTCACTACGCTCCCTAATCGCGGAAAAATCACTACCGACATCGTTGAAATAACCTAACCACTTTATTTAAATTTCACCACAGCAAGTAACTAAAATGGCCTGACCCAATTCCTAATTCACCGTAGTATGTCCACACCGGCATTGATATTCAATATTTCCATGTACAGAAAAGTATTTATTCTACAGAATCGTCGAGAATATTATGTAAATGTTGTAACCGAACGCCCTGAACAATCCTTGTCGCTTGATGTTATCATACTCACGCATTATCACTTTTACTCCTGTGTGGTGTTTGTTCTTAACAATGAAATTGAGTCATTTTTTGCAGTTCTTCTGTCGTTATCAAATCTACAGAGTATCGGTAGTGGCGGTTGTGGACTGCGAAGAAGGACAAGAAATAAACACCGACACCAGCGACTTTGTAGATCAGATGACAAAGGAAGAACAGAAAAACGTGATTCTTTCTCATTATTAACGACAAATGCTCTTGGGAAGTAAACGCTTTGATCCGCCACTATAAGAATATTAAGGTACGGGACGAGGATTGTTAAAAATGTTCGGATATCACATTTGCGTAATATTCTTACTGTATGCTTCGGTAGAATCAATGTTTTTATGACTTTAGATGCATTGCCTCAGAAGAATAGCGGATAATGTGGCTAACTGCCGTAATGAATATTTTTGCATACAGCTTATTCTTCCTCCGTTGTAACTAATGATTGCTAATATCATCACAGCCAAACAATCTAAAGACGGCAGATCTTCTTTCGCAATTTCAGAGTGACGAGAACTGCAAAGAATGACGACTACAAGAATCTTCCTCTGTGAAACTCTTGGATGTGACAAGACATCTTAAACAGTTGTGAAGGCTAGAGGTTCAGTAAGTGAAGCAGCTGTAACAGTCCTGATATGTTACAAACATTGTAATGTTATTGTCATTCACAGCACCTTAAGTGCTCTAATACGCAACTGATGTCACGCAACTGACGTCACGCAACTGACATCACACAAATCTACTGATCGATGCCTGCGACCAGGGGAAATTTTCACATGTAGGTTGCACGCAGCACTACAGATCGTTCAACCGCTTTACCTGATGTGAAACCAACGGGGCACTTTACGCCCTCATTGACCATTAGGGAATGGTTTACACCGCAAATGACCGATGACCGTAGAAGTCTGGTCCCTTTAATCCCACCACTACACCGCAAATCCTCTTAGATTCTATTTATTAATTAAACGAGACGTCAAATAGGAATTTACAAAGAGGTGAGAAGTCTCTCCTCAGTGAACTCATTAAGATGTACTTATTAAAACAATTTTATTACAACATTTGTGAAATAAGAAAAAATATTAACAGCTGAATCACTTCATGCGTTATCGGGCTGTCACAAACAGTGTCCCAGAAAGTGATGCGCGGCTGCAGTTGGTTGTGCGCTGCAAGACATTATTTACTCATTGTGCATGAAAAGTTTATTTGTAACGTACGTAAATATCTTGCGTGTGAACTGCAGAACGTTCATCGTTGTGGCTCACGACTTTGTGGACGGGGTTTCGTTGTATCCACCAAGGCTAGTATCGGGAATAAATTAACTGCCATACCTTGCAAAATTTCAACTACGTCACCTAATAGCTTGCCTAATACTGCACATCCGAGTCTCGCATAGTAGCAACTCATTTCTGACAACTGTACCCAATCAAGAACCGAAGACTCTTGTATCAGTGCACTGGATCTAACTACCTGAAGTGAAGATGACTGGTCAGCACAATTCCACCAGTCAATGATATTTTCCAATGTGCTGTGATCCAACTGGAACCCCTACACTGACTACAGTCTCAGTACAACTGAGTTCAGTACCGTAGCCATAGCGAGAGCACTTGCAAAAGCTGGTTTATCTTTAGCTTTCTGTTTTAAACTGTAGTATAGACATTTTGTCTAATGAGAAGTCGTGTTTTAGAAAGTTTGCTTTAGTCTGGGGAAATGATGACTCAGAGTATGTGACGTATGCTACTTAACTGTCACTAGCACTTGTTTTGTATATAGCTGTCTTTTAGCATATTCATCAAATTTTTGAATGGTTTAGTCGCAGGTTTGCGATGAGGGCTTACAAAAAGAAGTACGACAGAGCGACGCAATCTGAACAGACATTGTAACTGATGCTTCGTTACAGTTCTTTCATTTCATTTTCCAGTGACACAATTATTGCTAGCGCACTAACAATGGAACCTCTTGAAACCGAGGTCGCAAGTTCAATCTTTAGTAAGGCTTATTTGAAAGGTTGTGTTCACAGTTATGAGAGGAAAAATATTAGCCGCTAATGACTCACCATGTGCATCAAGAGGGGGACAGAAAATTAGTGATTGAGAGGTGCAGAAATTAGCATTCCGTGGGGCGAATGTATTACATTTCACAAAATGATCGTTATCGAAATTCAAGAAACGTTCGAAACAAACCATTAATTTAGCACCATGAACACCGAATGAAGATTGGCGTGCCATAGTGATCACAATGGCACGCACCATCAAGATCGAAGGCCAGCTCCTTGGGACTTACAGACCGTGCGGGGCATTAAGCTAGGTATGCACTCTTAAAGAATGCATATAGAATCATACTGGTATAACAGCTTGCTGAGAAGTGTTGGGATGTGACAAAGCTGTGAAAACTGAAAACCGCATTTCGAGCCAATGATCGAGCTACTTCGTTGATGAACAAGAAACTGTGATTGATGTCTCGCTTGTTCGTTTTGATTTTTATGTATATTTTCTTTGTACGTGGTTTTTCACGTTATTTGACTTTTATTTTGATTATATATGACGGTAGTATCTGTTCCCGAAAGAACACATACCGTGGATGACCATGCAGCTTTGCTAGAAATGAAATCATAATTAAATAGACACCCTAGCTGCAAACAGGCGTTGATGTACTTCATTGGGGACATGTTGAAAATGTGTGCCCCGACCGGGACTCGAACCCGGGAACTCCTGCTTACATGGCAGACGCTCTATCCATCTGAGCCACCGAGGGCACAGACGATAGTGCGTCTGCAGGGACATATCCCTTGCACGCTCCCCGTGAGATCTACATTCCCAACATGTCCCCTAGCGAAGGGTGCGGTGCATAAATCCCCTGGACCAGATGGGTTGACACTCGAATTTTATCGCGCATTTGCGGATTTAATGATGTCCCAGTTGGTATTGATGTATAATGAGTTACTGAGCCCTGACACGGACGTTCCGTCGCAGTTCATGGCGGGGCTGCTCATACCAATACCGAAATCGACAGCGAGTGAAAGCGTCCATCAATTTAGACCTCTCACGATGCTCGATACTGACTATAAGATCTTTGCGCGAATGTTGGCGGCAAGGCTCAAGACTGTAATATCCAAGACAATACCACCAGACCAGGCTTGTCTAGGGGTTCGGAGCAACATACATTCTATCCTCGGCGAATACCGTGACGTAATTTCCCTGACGGAAGCTTGTCGCATGCGAGCGGCGTTCGTATCGGTGGATTTTGATCGTGCCTTTGACAGGATCGACAATGATTTCCTTGACTCGACCATGCGATGCATGGCGATACCACAGGATTTTATTACAGTCCTCATACGCCTCCTTCGCGGCGCTTCTTCGACGGTGAGAGTCAATGGCAGGGAGGTAGGAACGATTCCTGTTTGGAACTCAGTTAGGCAAGGATATCCCTTGTCGATGATACTGTTTACAATAGCGCTCGAACCATTGATGCAGACTCTTAGACGGACTCTAACAGGCGTCCGACTCCGTGCGAGCTCCTTCACGTGTCGTGCATATGCCGACGACTTGATGATACTCGTCCGGTCGGAGAACGAAGTAAGTCAGGTGGTTACCCTTCTTACTACGTACGGAGTAGCTGCGGGAAGCAGGGTCCACGTGAATAAAACCAAGATCATGCACATCGGTCGAGGGCTGGACGCTCTGCACAGTCAGTTTACGACGGTGGACATCTTGCGATGATTAGGTGTATTGTTCACCCGATTGCTACGGCAATCAGCGGCGGCGAGCTATCGACGTCTCCTCCAGAATGTCCGACTGCACATACGCAACAATTCACTCCGAACGCACGACCTGCTCCAAAGGGTGGACTACACTAATGTTCACCTGGCCTCGCGACTGCTGCACCTGGCACAGGTACTGCAAATGCCACATGGTATTGCCGACAGATTAATGGCGGCCTTTGGATACTATGTCAGCCAAGGAATGTTGTTTAACATCAAATACGAGACTTTAACTATCCCACACCATTCTGGAGGCCTTAACCTCACGGATGTGCGGAACAAGGCTCTAGCTTTATACCTGCGAGCGACGCTACGCACTTGGAACCAACGGCAACACGCCATCACGTCGGCCATCCTGGATGTGCTTCTTCCGACGTCCTTTGAACCACCGGTGGCGGTCGGCACAATCTCGCCCTCTTTTTCTCACGTCGCGCGATTTTTTGTCGATTTTAGTTATGTTCAGTTACAGATACCTTCCACAAGGATCCCCACTACCCGTGAGATATATCGATACTTGCGGCGTCATCATGGCAGCAATGTTGTCGAACTTAAATACCCAACACGAAACTGGCGACAGATTTGGCGAGCTGTCTATATACCTCTCCTCACCACAGCAGCGCGATCGTCATGGTATACACTAATCAACCGCAAGACAATCGCCAACGATTGTACGACATTCGCATGGTAGATTCCCCGCTCTGCCTTATATGTGGCATGCAGGACACCGACGAACATTCTCTGCAGTGCAGTAAGGCAAAGGATGTCTGGCGGCTGGCGCAACGCATCGTGGCCCTCCTCCGACGCACCGACGAATCCACGATCACGACGGACGCTTTATTTTTCCCTGACGCTGTCTTTTTTCCCCTCACAAAAAACATCGGCAATACGATGAATTGGAGGACACGCATCGCACTACGTGCTCTCGCGGAACTAGATATCGGGCACGGACTATTGGCATTATCTACTAAAACAACACGAAATCATCCGACGCCACTCTAAATATAAAACGCATTTTGCGAACTTTCTAGGCAGCATGTTTCATAACCCCCCGAAGCGGTGGGGAGTCTCAGGTTTACGTTGTTTCGAGGATAGGATGTACTCCCAGTGAAGTGACGAGGATGTCACTTCAGCCCTATATTTCTTTCCCTTTTTATATATGATTTTTCTTTTGGGACATTAAAATTAAATGAATAAATAAAATATTATTGTTACTAACACAGAAATTACAATGCACAATGTTTCATTCCTGCTGCCTCTCCCTTATCATGTCAGGAGACGGGGACACCGTGGCCAGGCCTCCAAGTGCGACCCTGCGACCCCTGCCCACTCTGCCCCCTGACAGTCATTCCAAAAAAAAAAAAAAAAATAAAAAAAAAATAAAAAAAAATAAAAAAAAAATGGATACAGCGTCTGCCATGTAAGCAGGAGATCCCGGGTTCGAGTCCCGGTCGGGGCACACATTTTCAACATGTCCCCAATGAAGTATATCAACGCCTGTTTGCATCTAGGGTGTCTATTTAATTATCATTTCATTTATTTTGATTCATAACATTATCATTACTTTTTCTGCTTTGCATATGGAAATAATAGTTTTGTAGTTAATAAATTACGTTTATTTCTCAGATTCTGTTAACCACCAATCTGTACTAACTTACCCCAGGGATATACCTACTTGCCTGACAGATACGATGAGTTCGTACAGTTGCGCCATGATAGTATACTTTTTTATTAATCCAGAATAACATTTTAGTTGATATTTTCGTCATTAATTAGCAGCCAAGGAGTAACATTGGCATCTGCAGCAGTGACGCAAGCAGTAAGTATAACAGGGAAACACGGAAAAACAAAGATCAAAACTATGCCACCGAGACCCGGGCCCCCGTAACGCCACACGGAAGGGAAGCGTTTTATTTAACACTTCAAGAATGGCATAACTTTGATACTGCTGGCACAGAACTTGGCAGGAAACTATGGGTTGAACTGAACAGAGCTCGCAATGGGCACGGACGATGCCCACACTCTCTTTACAGTGGAGTGCTACAGAGTCTCTAGTTCCTGACTGTGGGGCTGCGAATCAAACAGTCAAGCACATTACAGATGAATGCTTTTGTGTTCCTACCAGGAAAATTGGAGCGACCTCCTGAAAAGCTAATAATACGGCTCTGATATAGATTAGGAACCTAGATATTGACACATAGTTTTATATATAGTTTTGTATTTTCATATTCCTATTATATATGGTATTAGTAATATTATATGCATGTAATTTTAAACAGCATGTGAGCCATACGGATAAATAAATAAGAATGGTATAGAAAATTTGTAGGATAAATAATGTGCACAAAAATATCCGTTTAGTGTTGCGGTGAAGGAGGCTTTCAACAAACTAACAAATTCTAGGAGTGACTCTACATAAATTGTGTATAAAACATGAGTTTCGGCACAGAATCATATATGAGAAGTTCAATAGTCAGCTACCAGTTTCATCTTGCTGCAGTTGGTACTTCCTCTTGACTCTCTTCAGGGTGTGTGAATTCATTCGTGAAAACTTTGAATTATAGAATGTTTTTCCTTTCGTTGTTCTTGATAGTCATGTTCTGACATGTATTGTCTTCAGGGAGTTTCGTTACATTTTTTGTAAAATATGTTGTACGAAACCTTTCTTCGGATGTCTGGTTTAAGCCTGATAGCTGTAGCTCGTGCATTTTATTTTCTTGGTATTGCTCAACTGAAAAATCATTAATGTTCAAGCACGGATTGCACGGATTGGCCAACGTTTATGCTCTTTATTGCTTGATAACACCTCATCTCCAGATTAGTTGTAAAAGTATATTTCATTATACACTGAAGTGCCAGAGTATCTTGTGTAGGCATGCTTATTCAGATACAGAGATACGAAAACGGGCAGAATACAGCGCCGCGCTCAGCGATGGCTATATAAGACAAGTGTCTGGCGTAGTTGTTAGATCGGTGACTGCTGCTACAATGGCAGGTTATCAAGATGTAAGTGAGTATGAACTTGGTGTTATAGTCGGCACACGAGCGATGGGACACACCATCTCCCAGGTAGGAAGGAAGTGGGGATTTTCCCGTACGACCATTTCACGACTGTACCGTGAATATCAGGAATCCGGTAAAACATCAAATCTCCGACATCGCTGCTGCTGGAAAAAGATCCTTCAAAAACGAAATCAACGATGATTGAAGAGGATGGTTCAACGTGACAGAAGTGAACCCTTACGCAGATTGCTGCAGAATTCAATGCTGTCCATAAAAAAGAGTCAGCGTATGAACCATTCAACGAAACATCATTGATGTCGGGTTTCGGATCCGGAGGCCCACTTTTGTACCCTTTATGACTGCGCGACACAAAGCTTTACGCCTCGACTGGGCCCGTCAACACCGATATTGAACTGTTGATGTCTGGTCGGACGAGTCTCGTTTCAGTTTCAATAGACGGATGGACATGTACGGGTATGGAGACAGGCTCGTGATTCCGTGGACTCAGCATGTCAGTAGGGGACTGTTCAAGCTGGTGGATGCTCTCTAATGTGCAGTTGGAATGATATGGGACGCCTGATACGTCTAGATACGATTCTGATAGGTGTCACGTATGTAGGCATCTTGTCTGATCACTCCATCCATTCCTGCATTACGACGGGTTTGGACAATTCCAGCGGGACAATGCGACATCCAAAACGTCCATAATTGATACACAGTAGCTCCATAAACACTCTACTGAGTGTAAATACTTTCGCTGGCCACCAGTCTCCCCGGATATTAACATTATTGAACATATTCGGGATGCCTGGCAACGTGCGGCTCTGAAGAGGTATCCATCCCCTCGTACTGCTACGTATGTATGGACAGCCCTGCTGGATTCATTGAGTCAGTTCTCTCCAGCTCCACTTCAGAAATTAGTCGAGTCCATGCCAAATCGTGCTGCGGCACTTCTGCGTGCTCCCGGGGTTCTACACGATATTAGGCAGGTGTATCAGTTTCTTTGGCTATTCAGTGTATTTTTTCAAAAAAGAATCATTTTTACATACGTTTCCCGAAATTAACAGTGGTGTATGTTCTGCAGTTACGTTCCTCCGTCTTATTGTGCAAATTGCTTTTATTCTTGTAGTTTTTAATTAAACACGTTTTTTCACACATGTTCCCATTCTGTTTCACATGGCATAGCGTTTCTTTTAGTATAACACGAAACTTAGGAATATTGTGTCTCCACACATATCGAAAAACACTAACAGAAAATTGCACCATCTTCAAGGATTTTGTTCAGTGTCATCAGGTTATATATGCATATTGAGGGGATGTAGAGGCCTATCTGTGCACTCTCTGTCTCGGCACTGCAGTCTGAGTTTAATGGCGGATCAGTGTTTGCAACATTCATTTGAGGGTGCAACGATGCCCCACTGTCGATAATTTGGAAATTTGTCTTAAGTTCCTATGGGACTAAACTGCTGAGGTCATTTGTCCATAGTCTTTACCACTACTTAATCTAACTTAAAGTACCTTACGCTAAGGACAACACACACGCACCCATGCCCGAGGCAGGACTCGAACCTCCGACGGGGGGCAGCCGTGCGAACCGTAGCAAGATGATTGAGACAGCGCGGATACCCCTCGCGGCCCTCACTATCGAGTACGTACTTCTGTCGAACAGTTTCAGCCACTTCTAGGGGTCGCATATCGGACCAGCGGTAAGCTGGATGTACGTAACGATACATTGCTGTACATGTTGGCCCAGTGTATCGGTTATGAGCCTCTGCGTTCAGCAGTGGTCTGTGGGTCATACCCACACCTGTAGGCCACGTTCTGGACATCCGCGAAGTGCAGACACACATCAAGGTAGACACACTGTCGAACAGCGGAAGCCGACGTTATCCAGGGCGGAAGCCGTGCACACAATGCATCTTCTATTTTGCCAGGAACCATCTGCTTGCGACATAATTATGATCATGTGTGCTTCTCACCAAGCTACTACTAACATCAGAACACCGCTGAGCGTGTCTACTCTGGCATCGTAGTAGAATTTAGTGGAGAGTGGAATGGCCCCCAATTATGTTCAGTGATGGGTTGACGAGAGCACGTTCTATGTGTATGTGTATGTGTATGTGTATGTGGTACAATTGGTGGGATGTCTATTCGAGAGTACATTCGCTCTACATACACAGACCCCATAGCATTCTTCATAGTGTGTGGGGTTGGTCTGAGGAAGGGGGCGGGTGGAGGGGGTGTATCATTTACAGTTGACGGTCACATTAGGAGTAGCTGCAGAGTTAACTAGTCAGTGCGACAGGAAGGTGATGTGCTTTTTCAGCAGGACAATGGACGTCCACATACGGTTGCAGCGACACATCGTGCACTTCCTTGTGTACAAATGGTTCAAATGACTCTGAGCACTATGCGACTTAACTTCTGAGGGCATCAGTCGCCTAGAACTTAGAACTAATTAAACCTAACTAACCTAAGGACAGCACAGACATCCATGCCCGAGGCAGGATTCGAACGTGTGACGGTAGCGGTCACTCGGTTCCAGACTGTAGCGCCTAGAACCGCACGGCCACTCCGGCCGGCCCTTGTGTACAATTGCTGTGGCTAGTGAGATGACGAGAGATCTCTCCAGCTAAACAGCAGGAACGTACTTTTTGTCCAGGTCCTGCAAGAACCACTGCCGAATTGCAGTAAAAGGCGCAAGGTGCTTGGAACAGTCTGTCTCAGGATGCGATTCGGAACCTTTATGAACGGTTGTATGAGAGAATGCGCGCCTATGTTGTCGTTAGAGAGGGGTACACGGTGTCTTGCCGTGTCCTTTGGGCACCCTTTACTGTGTGTTTCGCGTCGTCTGAATTTCTTATGATATACTTCTAGAATGTTGAACTACCAGACACCAAACTTTTC
This sequence comes from Schistocerca nitens, assembly GCF_023898315.1. NCBI lineage: Eukaryota > Metazoa > Arthropoda > Insecta > Orthoptera > Acrididae > Schistocerca > Schistocerca nitens. The sequence continues at coordinate 1,173,959,275 of NC_064615.1, read as the reverse complement.
CAATGAAATGATCTTGGTACTTGAGGACGTTGTATTTTTTCCGGCGGTGTTATGTTACGTTTCGGCTGTTGCCACTCGTTTATAGTATCATTTTGTCTAGAGTGGTGCTAATTGTGAAATTTTGGCGGGAGACTGTGAGGTGGAGGAGCTGGGGGAAGACATGTGTGTCTGTTGTGTGTGTGTGTGTGTGTGTGTGTGTGTGTGTGTGTGTTTCCACTGAGACAGCGTCTGTGTATAACGCACTTCGTATAGCAAACAGTGATGTGACTTTCACCCTTTGCATTATCGATTTGTTTTATTGGGAAGTTCTCCTCTGCTGTGACATTTTGATACAGACTATTTTTTCTCTGGAGACTTTCAAATCAGGTTATAGGAGAAGGACAGTGTATTCCAGGACACTTCGAGGGAACTAGTTTTTTGAGGACATACGTCGTCGTTGAGGGAACAATATAGTGTAAGCGACTTTTTTCGAATTTTCAAGTTTCGGTCAGTTGGCATACCTGACTCAGTGCACCTGCTGTTGTCCCAAGAACGACGAATTTTCAAATCTTTGCATGAAAATGAAGTTGAAAGAATACCACACAACTCACAGAAGGTAAAATAAACTCGTTTATTCCTAGTTACGACAGAGAATGAATTATCGCGTGAACCGGAGCGTCGAAAGCTCCCCGAGGTTGTTCACGGACAATGGTGTTCTCTACAGTGTGGATGCAACACCAAAAGACTGTAGCGAAATACTCGTACAACAAGACCTGCCATAGGTGTCCATTCTCCCAACATAAGACTTGACTCAAGGACTGCTTTCCAATACAGAGATACGTAACAAGCAATAAAAATGTCATGGTTGTTATTATTATTAATTATAATGATTATGTCCTTCGAGAAGGGTTCCGTCAGTACAATTTAACACAAACTGTTAGATGGCGCAGCGGTTAGCACATTGAACTCGTGATCGGGAGGACGACGGTTCAAACACTCGTTTAGCCACCCTGATTTAGGTTTCCCGTGATATCACATTTCTTCAAAATACTTTACTGTTAATATGTGTTTTTTTAATGGGTGGTCATTATGTGTGACTGTTGGTCATAGTGTTTTAACTGATGCCAACTGTCACTGGGTGTTTTTCGCTCCTTTTTGTGGAGTTTGGTGCGTGAAGTAATTTTTGCATTCTTTGTCTGTCATGTATGTGAGTGAGTTCTTGAGTGCGTTTGGGGATGCTCTGAACAAAAGGGAGAAATGAGTGAAGGAAATTGGATTTTCTTTTTTTAGTTTACATGTAGGACGTGTCAGTAAGGGGTGATTGAGTGCATTTAACAATATGTCACACAAGTGGAGACATAACAAAACATAATCGCGAACCATATTTATGATTTGGAATGTAAAACACGATTTTACCTGGAATTCCCCATGTTCTGCCTAGGACAAATAGCCAGATACTTCCACACGAGGCTGCAATGGGCTGATTTGACGAGTCTAGTGAAGCAGGGGATACAACCCGTCAGCTTTCACCAATGACGTCAGATTTTTGCCAGAGTGCATTTATTACACAGGTGGAAGAGCTGACAAGAATGTTCGGAAACAAAGGAATACGAGAGACGAAAAATATAGTTGACATACATATAAAGGCCAGTTGTATTTTCACGTTAGGGATATCGCGTGTTTGTAGCGTACTATTTCTCTGGAAAATGAAAGGGAAAAAACGGATGGAAAATATTGGTAGCATAGAATACATCACGTCACATATGTATGAGTTGTATCTCGAACCTCATTCTAACTGTATTGCTTAAGTACTGTACGGGATACAAGTTTGGCGTACGTCGATTTCTTCGTTTTCACTAGCATTAGTATCCCGTTGTTGAGTTTAACTATGTATCCCCTGCTTCACTAAACCCTAAATGAAGCACGGGATACAAATTTTACATGTGTTGTTTATTTCGCCTCCGCTATCACTAAAAGTCTGCTCTTACATAGATATTAGTACTGCCGATGGCAGACCGAGCTAGGTACAAAATATTTGTATACCATACTTCCGTTGACTTCTATATATTGTAACCTCCTCACAATAAATTAATATGAATAATATTCACATTTAGTGTAACCTCCCAACAGAAAAGTTCCGTAACCTCCCGACAGTAAAAATATAATTATTTATAGCATTCAGCGTAACCTCCCATACATAAATTCCGTAACCTTGGAACAATAAAATGTGACGAATCTCCCAATAAAAAAATATGACTCGTAGATAACCTTTCAATAATTGACTGTGAATTTAAACGGGTAAATTTTGGACGTCAGCAGTGCTGCGTCATGGCCCTGAAAGATCATACTGAATAAACTGAAAATTCTTACCTCAATGAAGTCGCAGGATAACGCATATATATCTGCTCTTATAATAAATTTTCCTGTCACAGCCCAGTGCAACGATGGCCGATAGACTTGTCATGTATAAAAGGAAACAACTGATTTTTCTTTACAATAATCGGGATGAGCATGGGTTGGAGAAATTAGTAAATTCTTTAATTTGAGATGAATCATTGTCAAAAGTTATTTTTTTTTAAAAAGGATTATTATTAAGAGATTTTTTTAAAACATTTGCATGGGACTTGATATAACAATACTAAATATGCGCGAGGATGCTTTTACCTTGTACTACAACACTCAGGCCCCGCCATCGCTCCCCACGACCGGCACAGCCAACTCCACACACACGACTCTCGCTAGCAACTACTAAAACTGCTACACAGTTCCTACTGCATACAACACTGCTCTTTGGTCTGAGATTCTCTTATAGCTTACATATCGCAGCAATCCATCGAAATTACATCTGCTCGAGTGCGCTAGTAACGAATTCCTTAATCATGGACCTCTTACAATATGTACACTGCTAACGAAAACGTGGAAATGGACGTACGTTAGATTTGCAAACTGTACCTCAGTTGAACTACACGAAGAGGCAATAAGACGACACATATACAGTTTGTGTCCCGTACTTCACTCTAAGGTACAGTCTTTTTTTCGCCTTCGATGCTAATACTATCCCATTCCTTACTTGAGCTATATAGATATGCACAACAGTTGTATCCTGATCTCCAGTTGATATACATTGGTAGATCTCATCAATGTTACATATGTCGTTCTTTTCGAATACGTAGTGTCAGTGTAATGGTCAAGTGAAGGACGGGATACAAATTTCAGTTGTGTCGGCCGTTTCGCCTCCAATATTGCTAGTACAGATTCGAAAAAATCGTACTGATACTAGTGCTGGGAAACGAAAGAAGAACGACAGCTGACAAATTTTTATTACGTACTGGAGTACACGAAAACATATGTATTGGTGTAATACAACAATGAAATACGTCAAAATAGTCAAATGCAGTAAAAGAAGAAAATGGAAAAGTTAACTCACCAGACGGGAACTTCCTAAAATAATCAAAGCTCGCCTGGAAAGACATCAACAAAAATCACATACCCACATTCACAACAAACACAACTTTACGAAAACACCTACACACACACACACACACACACACACCAACACACATGCACGAGCGCTCACGCGCGTACACGCACAGGCACACACATTCACCCCCACCCACATCCTAATGGAAAATTAGCTAACATATTTCGGACGGTACATGTGCCCAACATGTTTAATAAAACATTTAAACGGGCAATATGTTCGCGGAATACTATGTCTCGACGAATACTCGTCTAGGTGACTCTGAAGTGTAGAAATCTGGAGTTTCCCTTCCCCTACAAGAGACTTCACAGATGACCAATAACCCTTTATGCTATTTGTGCAAGCCCCTGTGGATAATGATCTAAAATCAATATTGTGATTTACTAAGAGGTGCTGATAACCGCTTTCCCCTAAATCCCTATATGAAGAAAACCCGTCTGAAATTACAATGGAACCCTCTGCAGCGTTATCTTCAATTAAGCTGACCAAACTTCCTTCCTTCGATTGGGCACTACTTTGAACACTACACCGTCACACTGCTGACCTGAAACTACTGCCCCCCAAACTCATAATACCACCGGACCGGATGTTCCCCATGTTGTACTTCCTTTTGCCAAAACGTGATTCGTCAGTTTCGACCATAACACCCGGCCCCTCCAACGGCCCCCAATATTTCATGTACTCCCCACACACTTCCCTACAAAAAGAATACCAATCCACAACTGTACGCCTACTCACACGACATTCACGCACACACAGCCACACAGGATATTACAAACATAAACAGTAAGTGATTTTCACAATGTCTCTCAAGGCGAGCTTAGATTTTTCGAACCACGTCCTTCTTCTAATGGATCGCCCCAACCTATCTCTGCTACAGCCCCATACGAATAAGTCGTGAGTTCGGCGACGAGATACACTTGTGAGGTGCATATGTTCGCCGCACTCACGACATCAAGCATGATCAGCAATGAGACCACACATTTGAAAACAACAAATCGTAGCCAACATATCTTCGCCCATAGCCTCTCGTAAATCATCAAGGTTCATCGCAACAGATAAACCCATACCTACAAACGAAAATGAGATACTAAAAATTGTTCTAAGATAAGAAACTAATAGCCCAAATTACCTCAGTATCACTACGAATGAAATTAAGTATCGAATGAATTAGAAACAACCAATTAATTTAATAAATGCACACGAAGAATATTTTCAGCAATATGAGGCGATCTCCTTTAAAACTACATTCAATTATTTTAATGTACAATGATAGCACTTATCCGGAACACAGAACTGTTTTATTATCTATGGCTCGAAGTGAAGATATTACTATTTATGGGTAATGTATGACGTCATTGGTCAAAGCCGGCGGGTTGTATCCCCTGCTTCACTAGACCCGATTTGACATACGTTATTGTATTGTACATATACTGCTACTCTTTTTAGAATCCTGAAAAAACATTAATGAAGTAGGTACGTATTTTTTTCTCTGTAATTTTCTTCTCTGTTAACATTGATTATATTCAATTGTAACGACTTCTTGTGTACAGATGACTATAACGTATTATGCAAATTCAGTATTGGTATCTATTGTGTAACGTTATTTCCAAGTAAGTACGTAATTTCGCTGTAATGTTAGGATCTGTGGAAAATTAATATCTGTGAATAATATTGCGAAGAGACAGTTGAGGAGCGATGGTGAGTTACGCGGAGTGGCATCTGTGTGTTGAGATGAATACCACGAGTAAAAGTCGCTGTCCTTAATAGAGGCAATATGCTGTGCATTGTCTGATTGGGCATGCTGAGAACTCGGCAATTTCCAAGAATGATTGGCTATCGAAGTTGGAGGGGTGCAAACGATACATATCGAACGTGCGATAGTAAATCGATTACGGAAGTCTCGTGGCGCGCGTTAAGATCAATTATTTATGATCGTCTTTTTTATCAGTTTTCCGTTGTTTCTTCAGTGCGTGTACACTGCATTCCCGCCGTAATAATTTGTGATTTGAGTGGGAAACCCAAACGGTTTCTGTTGATAGCAAGTGTCTGCTGCTTCTCACGTCTCTTCTGCGGATTGTCTGACATTGAAAACTCTAATTCCATGCATATCCAGCATAGACAAATGTTTGACTTTTTGTCGCAAATATGGACTTCTGCCGTACGAACAAAGGAGGAACTGTGATGATTTTAGTGCTGCGAAGTCTGTAAAATTTCGTGAGTGGAGTGTGGACACCGAGATTCCGTTGCAGTTTCGCTGCAGACTTTGCGGAAAGCGAACCAGCATCAGGAAAAATACGTGATTCGAGTCCTCGAAATTATCGATTCAGACCACAGTAACTTTATGTCGCGCTGGATTCGAGATTACACGTTACAAGCCACAGCAAGAGAAACTGAGTTATCGGCAAATACCGTGTGTAACTATTTCGGGTTTTCCGAGATCTGTGTTACGTGGTAGTGACAAATGACAGTGTGCCAATTGGTGGACCGAATAAAATAGTAGAAGTAGACGAATCTCATATTGCTAGACGAAATAACCATAGAGGACGACCTTCTAAAAGTGAGGTAGATCATATTTGGGTTTTTTGCGGGATAGAAAGAGAGCCACCAAGTGTTTCGTTGTGAGGGTATTGTCCTGAGACAAGGTGATTTTAGTGCGTCTCATAAAACACTTCATATTGCCTGGAACAAAAGTCATCACAGACGGTTTTCAGTCGTACCAGATTCTGAAAGCTGAAGGGTTGGACCACGAATTCTTGAACCACTCTGTGGATTTTGTCTCTTCGATGACGCCAGTGTCCACACCCAGCATATAGAACGGCTGTGGAAGTCTGTCAAGTCTACCATAAAAACAGAATAACGTCCAGGACTGAGGGACGAACTGTACTTGTTCCAGTACCTACACTTCCACAACTTGCGTTTGCAGGGGAAAGTCGACGCATGCGACTCTGCCGATATTCCTGCGCGATATTGGCAGAGATTACTCCGGCTATGGGAAAAAAAGGAATTGCCCATGTAGCTTATACATCACACGAACTGTCACAAGTCCATAACACCGACGACGAGTATGGTAAGACGTCTCCTTTGAATTTACAAGTGCTTCTCTAATGCATTTCTTTTGTTGTTGCTGTAGTGACAACTTGAAACATACTCATAACGCGCGCGACGAGTCTTCCATAATCGATTTACTATCGCACGTTCGATATGTATCGTTTGGATCCCTCAAACTTCGATAGGCAATCATTCTTGGAAATTACCGAGAACTCAACAGGAATCTATGTGCACACAGTGCTTGAGAACAGTTTAATTTTGGTGACCGGCAAATAAACGGGTGGACTGCACGTCAGTGTTCATATTGAATAAGCCGTCAATTCTTGCTTCTGAAAAATTACGTTCTTAATAATAAAAGGGAGAGAAGGAAACGTAGAAGGTGAATATGGATTGGGGCTAAGAAATGAAAGAGGAAGCCGCCTGGTAGAATTTTGCACAGAGCATAACTTAATCATAGCTAACACTTGGTTTAAGAATCATGATAGAAGGTTGTATACATGGAAGAACCCTGGGGATACTAAAAGGTATCAGATAGATTATACAATGGTAAGACAGAGATTTAGGAACCAGGTTTTAAATTGTAAGACATTTCCAGGGGCAGATGTGAACTCTGGCCACAATCTATTGGTTATGACCTGTAGATTAAAACTGAAGAAACTGCAAAAAGGTGGGAATTTAAGGATATGGGACCTGGATAAACTGAAAGAACCAGAGGTTGTACAGAGTTACAGGGAGAGCATAAGGGAACAATTGACAGGAATGGGGGAAAGAACTACAGTAGAAGAAGAATGGGTAGCTTTGAGGGATGAAGTAGTGAAGGCAGCAGAGGATCAAGTAGGTAAAAAGACGAGGGCTAGTAGAAATCCTTGGGTAACAGAAGAAATATTGCATTTAATTGATGAAAGGAGAAAATATAAAAATGCAGTAACTGAAGCAGGCAAAAAGGAATACAAACGTCTCAAAAATGAGATCGACAGGAAGTGCAAAATGGCTAAGCAGGGATGGCTAGAGGACAAATGTAAGGATGAACAGGCTTATCTCACTAGGGGTAAGATAGATACTGCCTACAGGAAAATTAAAGAGACCTTTGGAGATAAGAGAACCACTTGTATGAACATCAGGAGCTCAGATGGAAACCCAGTTCTAAGCAAAGAAGGGAAAGCAGGAAAGTGGAAGGAGTATACAGAGGGTCTATACAAGGGCGATGCACTTGAGGACAATATTATGGAAATGGAAGAGGATGTAGATGAAGATGAAATGGGAGATACGATACTGCGTGAAGAGTTTGACAGAGCGCTGAAAGACCTGAGTCGAAACAAGGCCCCCGGAGTAGACAACATTCCATTGGAACTACTGACGGCCTTGGGAGAGTCAGTCCTGACAAAACTCTACCATCTGGTGAGCAAGACGTATGAAACAGGCGAATTACCCTCAGACTTCAAGAAGAATATAATAATTCCAATCCCAAAGAAATCAGGTGTTGACAGATGTGAGAATTGCCGAACAATCAGTTTAATAAGCCACAGCTGCAAAATACTAACACGAATTCTTTACAGACGAATGGAAAAACTAGTAGAAACCGACCTCGGGGAAGATCAGATTGGATTCCGTAGAAATACTGGAACACGTGAGGCAATACTGACCTTATGACTTACCTTAGAAGAAAGATTAAGGAAAGGCAAACCTACGTTTCTAGCATTTGTAGACTTAGAGAAAGCTTTTCACAATGTTGACTGGAATACTCTTTTCAAATTCTAAAGGTGGCAGGGGTAAAATACAGGGAGCGAAAGGCTATTTACAATTTGTACAGAAACCAGATGGCAGTTATAAGACTCGAGGGACATGAAAGGGAAGCAGTGGTTGGGAAGGGAGTAAGACAGGGTTGTAGCCTCTCCCCGATGTTATTCAATCTGTATATTGAGCAAGCAGTAAAGGAAACAAAAGAAAAATTCGGAATAGGTATTAAAATCCAGGGAGAAGAAATAAAAACCTTGAGGTTCGACGATGACATTGTAATTCTGTCAGAGACAGCAAAGGACTTGGAAGAGCAGTTGAACGGAATGGATGGTGTCTTGAAGGGAGGATATATGATGAACATCAACAAAAGCAAAACGAGGATAATGGAATGTAGTCGAATTAAGTCGGGTGATGTTGAGGGTATTAGATTAGGAAATGAGACACTTAAAGTAGTAAAGGAGTTTTGCTATTTGGGGAGCAAAATAACTGATGATGGTCGAAGCAGAGAGGATATAAAATGTAGACTGGCAATGGCAAGGAAAGAGTTTCTGAAGAAGAGAAATTTGTTAACATCGAATATAGATTTAAGTGTCAGCAAGTCATTTCTGAAAGTATTTGTATGGAGTGTAGCCATGTTTGGAAGTGAAACATGGACGGTAAATAGCTTGGACAAGAAGAGAATAGAAGCTTTCGAAATGTGGTGCTACAGAAGAATGCTGAAGATTAGATGGGTAGATCACATAACTAATGAGGAGGTACTGAGTAGGATTGGGGAGAAGAGGAGTTTGTGGCACAACTTGACCAGAAGAAGGGATCGGTTGGTAGGACATGTTCTGAGGCATCAAGGGATCACCAATTTAGTATTGGAGGGCAGCGTGGAGGGTAAAAATCGTAGGGGGAGACCAAGAGATGAATACACTAAGCAGATTCAGAAGGATGTAGGTTGCAGTAGGTACTGGGAGATGAAGAAGCTTGCACAGGATAGAGTAGCATGGAGAGCTGCATCAAACCAGTCTCAGGACTGAAGACCACAACAACAACAACAGCAACAATATTAAGTTAACCGACCAACCCCGTTTAGTTTACAGAAAGTTTATTGCGGTGTATTTTGAAGGACCAGCGATCAACGGCTAACGGGTCATCGGTACCAGATCCTACACCAGCCTCTCAGATAGGAAGCTGCAGCACGCACATCTCTGTAATCACACTGTCGACTGCCAACCGACATTCCATTGCTGAAGGCATAAATCACTAAACTACATAACAACCATTCAGGTCCGTGTTCAATTTACCTTTCAAAAATGATTCAAATGGCTCTGAGTACTATGGGACTTAACAGCTATGGTCATCAGTCCCCTAGAACTTAGAACTACTTAAACCTAACTAACCTAAGGACATCACATAACACCCAGCCGTCACGAGGCAGAGAAAATCCCTGACCCCGCCGGGAATCGAACCCGGGAACCCGGGCGTGGGAAGCGCGAACGCTACCGCACGACCACGAGATGCGGGCCAATTTACTTTTCATTTCTCCTCCAGTAACACCTTACATTAAAACTGCATTTGCGCTGATAACGGGTATTTCAGAGGCAAAACTTGTCGTAGTTGTCACATGAGAAAGTTTATTCACGTAACGGTTATGCTGAGGACACTGGTTCTCTGTTACTTTGTCAATTCGTGGTAATGCCAAAACCATAATTTAACTAAGGATATTTTGAAAACACTGGGGATAAAGATAGTGCCCTTGAAGAAATATAGGCATTTATAATCACTTAGCAACGACTTGAAGTCGAAACTATCCACAGCTACTTCATTTCAAGCCAGTTCACCACTCATTCCTCACTGATGACATTAACTTTATTCCATTCAGGGATTGTTTACTTGTTTGTTGATTGCACTGCTTAATGAATAAAGTTTCTCACCAAGGACGTTCTGAATACTAACAGATCAAAGTTGCTACCAGATTATCCAGCACACGTCAGTTTATCGGCTTAGTGAAGGATATTTTCGTAGAACAAAGTATCCATATGTCCACCTTCATTAGCAAACAGTAATCCGAAGTTAATTATTGCGACAGTAGCACCTACACTAATAATATTTGTGCATTTTTCGTCTGTTTACGTGCGTCACTTATGTGTATTTAATTTGCCTGTGAAAGAAGTGTACTTGTGAGCCGTATCAGCGGACTCAAACTACTTACTTAGCGATTTATACTATCTACTACAAAATATCAGACACACATTAGTTCACAGTAGAAACACTCTGATTACGGTTGGATTAAATGGATAGGTGGTACATGGTGCTTTAATCGCCACGTTTTAGGATGTGTTTTGGTGAACGTTTCGCCACAGAAACTCCGTGAGTTACGTGCAGTAAAATGCATTCAGATATTATAAGCGAATTGTCTATGTGGAGGAAGGCATGAGCTGCATTTTTACTTGTACGCTACTGTGGAAATCATTATAGAACACGTAGATGAATGACAGCCCCTTCAGCTTTTCATAAAACACACTTAACCGAACAGCCGTGGTAAATCGGATTCAGTCGAAGTAATGTAGAAGTTAGGACACAGGGTATATTAAAACATACACACACAACAGACTCACAACATCGACAATAGCCACACGCAACACAACACAGAGCACTCATTTGGAAAAGTAGACCAAAATGCCAAAGTAGTTCACCGATTAAACAAAGGTCATGAAATGAATTTGTTGGAAGAACTGCAGACATAATCACATCACAAAAAATGTAAAGGCAAAATACCAAATGAAAAACATGAAAGTGGACCAGTGAATTTCCACAGATACTTCCATAATCAGCTGAAATAAAAATACCGATAAATAGAAGTAAGTACCTTTAAATATGTGACGTATACCGCTAACTCTGCTGACTGTATGTAAGAACAGTCTACCTTTGTAACTGTTTTCTTTTTCTACGTCTGTTACTGTTATTATGTGCTATGGATAGAAAATTGTGTGTGAGTTTCTGAACAAGTGGACGGCAAAAAAAAAAAAAAAAAAAAAAAAAAAAAAAAAAAAAAAAACCGTAAGTAGACGTACTTTCCCGATTCTCCATAAAAATCGATCATTAATCAAAAAGTGAGCGCGTTTTTTCAGTAAAGGCAACATGAACATTGCAGTACTTTGCACATCGAAAATTTCACGAATAAACAGCATCGAACACGAAAAAAGCTCTTGATAATGGGAACATTTCCCAAACACGCCGTGCAAAATATTCTTAAAAATTAAGTCATAGCTGCTACCATAATGAGTTACTTTGTATACAAATCCATTGTTTTCTTGTTCGCAGGCTTTCACCAGGCATCTGAAATGGATAAAATAAAAAGTTATTTAGTCTGATTTAATCCTATATTACGGATTGTCATTGTTTTTTTGGGGTAACGTGAACAGTAATTTCTTACTTATATTAAATTGTGTAATGAATACTGTAACAGTGTGCTGTAGCTTCGCGCGCTTTTGTATTTACGCGACAAATCAACAGTGCCAGTTACGCATTAGTTCTTTAAAGGCGAAATGCAGCTAGTAAATTTGACAGCTGATAGCAAATTTCAGCTTTACGTTCACCTGAAACTAGAAAGCAGGTTATCATTAGGATAGTTATTGTTATTGGAAGCGGTCGCATGGGATTGTTTGTATTTCCCGACTGCCCCCTCCCCCTACTTACCACCGCGTCACATTCCCGTCTGTGGACCCTGCCTCCCTTGGCGCAGCTCGGCTAAGAGTTCCGCACCACTGCGCATGCGTACGGAGTCTGGACTGCCCCCCAAGTGGGCCATCTGCCCCCACCACCGCGCTTTCGGTCGCCTACTCAACGCGCGGCGCCAAATCGAATCAGTCGCTCGGCAATTGCCGCGCAGTTTAGGTGGTATTCGTGCTGCCTTCCCTCTCCACTGGCTGCGCACGCGGCTGCGGCGTCTGCCATAAAGCGGGACACCAAGCGTTCTCGAACGCTCCACTGAAATGACCGCTTTTTTCCTTAGTTACTATTTCCGTTTTTGATTCATTTCAGCTGAGGCAATTTCTGTGGGTAAGCGATACTTCAATACTATTGCAAATTTCAGTAGTGGCTTTTAGCTAAAACAGCAGAATGTTAGCATTGCGATTCATGTCGGTGGCCAATATTTTTGGATTGTTTTGAGCGGTTTTGAATTAATGATGTTTCAGGGAGTCTTTTACATGATTAAGTGTTGACTTGTTCAATAATATTTTCCGTAAAACATTCAGTCATTAAATAACGTAATACCATCGTAATAGCTCTTAGCAATTATTTTATATACACTGAGCTGGAAAATAGCACGTTAGTCAAAAACAATTGGAAAGTATGACCACTTATCTACAATTGAATGCTTCTATAGTGACTGCTCCTTACATTCGTTACATATATCTCTGATAGAGGCATAGTCTACATTTTTTGATGACGTGGAAGACACCTCGAACAAAATTTTTCTTGCCATATAATGTTTAGTGGAAAGTGTGTCACATGCAGCTATTCTCTGGTGTATTTTACATTTTCGAATGAAAATAGCAGCTGGCTTAGCATTAATGAATCCTTGTTTCTTGACTATACATGGAGTACATTTTTTTTTTAGCAAAATAGTGTTCCTCAAATTACTTTGTCTAAGTTCTGTCCAATATCAACTGAAATTTCAACTCAGGATGTTAGCTACATGTATCAACGACATTTATTCATGCGTTTATTTCCCGTGACAAATAACTTGATTGCGTGGGTCGGTTATATTTAATCCTTATCAGTTTAAAACTGCAGTATGCAGAATTCATGAGTAATAAGTAATAATAATAATAATAATACTAATAATAATAATAATAATAACAATAATATAGTAATAACAAATGCAGTATGAACATATAGTATTTCAGCAATTTGTCTAATTAGGACAGTGTTAAGAGAGGTCTTTTAAACTAAACGTTTAATACTGCAGCTACCTTACTGTCCTTTGATATTATTCCACCGCTCCACGTTGACTGTGCGCTCGTCGCGACACTGACTAATCAATCCCAGATTTTGATTTCAGCTGAAATTATTTATTTTCTATCACCTACTAACACAAAATTTCGCCCCACAAATAGTAAATTTCACACCAACTTCGCGAAAAATAAAAAAAAACATTCCTTTCCGACTGTCCTTTCCATGTAAGCGTCTTCTCTCACCTTCGTTTAGATCATTTACACCACCACTTACTGGAACAGTGCTTAAGCGCTGAAGGAGCGGGAAGTCAAGGAATATTCTCCAAACCTATCGAATAGCTACAGAGCTTTTACAGAACCACCCAGGAACATAGTATAGCAATATTTACAGGCTAGGCTTCATACTGTCATTTGCGATGGTTCAATGTTCTCTGCGTTCGTCTGTGACATGTGTCATGGCATCTTGCAGTTATGTATAGCAGTAGCACAGAAGGAATCAAAAGTGGAGAAGAGGTTGTCTTGGCAGGGGAAGGGAAGGTAATAATAGCTCAAGATTTACAGATGTGACGCAGGAAAGGAAACAAAAATGGATAGAGAAGAAGAAGAAAGCAAAGCGTGGGTAGTATAGAAATGCCGTAGGTGCATTGATTTACTGGAGATGGTTACTGGGATATGCCGAGAGTGAGGCTACGCAGATAAAAACACCTGAAACTAAACCTCTTAAGGCAGTGATGCAGGTCACTGGATAGTATGTTACAAAGCCGTGCGAGTGAAATTGAGATGGGGAAAGGTCGAGCGAAGATACGAGACGTGTCCGATTTTATATATCAGTTATGGATTAATGATAGGCATCCGATAAACCTTGAGAGATGCTGTGGATACCAGTGACGACGAAACGTATGAAGAAACCAGAACTTGAGGCGTCACGTCACCTCCCTCGTCACACCCAGCCTGTGTGAGGACAGATAGCACTGACGTGATCTGACGTAAAGTAAAAAGCGGATTTTCCTTGCAGAATTCATAAGGCGGTGCTACAGTGGAATTTCGTTTCTTGGCCCCTTTAGAGGCTCTTACGCACTCGCAAGTCAAGCGATTATTGTCATTCTGTGCAGCTCGCAGCGATATGCACAGCCTTCTGGTGCAGTGGCGGCGTGTCTGATCTGTGAGTTAACTGCATCAGCGAGGCGACACCTCCATTAGAGGGTATTGTTCCTGCGCTTGGGAAGGCACCCGCTCCAGTCTCCTTGTAGCTCTGCCGCGGGAGCGTGTACACCGTACAGGCCTACGTGGAAAACACAACTCTTAAAGAAGAATGTTCTGTGCACCCCGCTACTAAGAATTTGAAAGATGATGTGAATGGTTGGCGCAGAACTGTTATAAACTGACTGGACATTTTGAGGCACATACCTGGTAGCAACTTAAAACGTTTTTGAAATAGTTTGATGTGATCCGGATGCAGCAGAAGCTATGAAATTACATTTAACATTGCAGGTCAACAGACTACAGTTACGGGGAGGTCTTCATGTCATACAAAGTCTGGCGAAAGGAGGATGTGTTTCGTTCAAGACTAATGATGTTCATTAATCACAGAGTTTGTTGCTAATAACGAGTTTGATTTACGAAGTGCGAGCCATGTTTTTTCTAAATAGTTCCTAGGTATTTCTGGGCTACGTCACAGGAATTTTCCTCACTGCTAGCAACAAGAAATCCACACAACAACTTTCCTTTCTGTTTCACATTCGCTGTAAAATATTTAAAGGTTAAGACCGTAGGCCCACAGGGGGCTGCGTTCCTTTGTCGACAACTAAAATTTCTTGGTACAGAATGGTCAGCTAGTTTCACCATTAGAGAGCAATTTCAAGTGATAACATTCTTGCTATCATGAGGATACTGACCGTCACACGATGTACAATTAAACTTTGGTTATTAACAAAAGTTTTGAGCCCCTGTGGAGCCGTGGCTTTGACCGTTGTAATCATCACATCCTTCCCCTCTCGAAAATTGGCAGCTTTTATAAAAATTCTGTGTTTATGGCTCTAATGATGTGCTGCATGTTGTTCTGACACATCCTACAGCTGAGAATCTGTAACAGGCTTTTCTTCGACCCAACAATGTGAACCTCTGACAAGTGGCTGTGTGCTGGAATTAGGTGCTAATGTACAAATGAATGAGTAGGGAAAGAAAGCAAATTGCGAAACCCTGTTGAGGGTAAACAACGTACCACTCATTTCAACCAGACCAAACGTATCCTATGCAAATATTTCGTAATTGAAACAGGGATGTTCGGAATTTTGATCTGAGATTTTGGCGCATTTAGTGAACAGTAGATGCGTTCCATAACACCTTACCCTCTTCCCTCTGACCAAATAAGGCAATATATCGGACACCACATCATGTAAATTTTGAATAATCCGCAAAGTGTATGAGACACACTGATGTAAGGGTGGCAGAATACAAAACGTGTTAGTGCAGTTCATGAAACTGATCAGTGACTCAGTAACCTGAACTACAGCAATCGCTGTTACACTTGAGCGAATACGCGTGCATCTCATCTGCATCTTCATACTTAACTCCGCAAAACATGTGGTGCATGGTGGAGGGTACCGCATACACTACTAGTCATTCCCTTCCCTGTTCAATTTGTGAATGGAGATATGGGAAGCGTAATCCCACGTAAGAGCCCTCATTTGTCTTATTAAACTGTTCCAAATGCGGATTCTCTAAACTTCGTCAATAGCGTTTCGCAAAAGGAACGTCTTTTTCCCTCCAGGAATGCCACGACAGCTCTAGGAGAATTTCGGTAATGATCGTGTATGGAACGAAAATAACGATAGCAAATCTAGCCATACGCGTCTCAATTGCTTCAACGTATTGCTTTAAGCTGATCTTGTTCGCATTCCAAACAGTTGAGCAGCACTGAAGAAGGTATCACTTAGGTGTACTGTATGAAGGCTCCTGTGTTTTGTATGTTGCCTTCTACGTAGCTGAATTACGTTTTCCTGTAATGCTCGCAATAAACTGAAGTCGACCATTCGCCTACCATACAACCGACTCAATTCGAATGTCACTCCCCAAACTACCGTATATATTGCTTCTGGTTAACATTAACTTCAGCTTAGAGCTATTATCATTTACATGATTGTGTAAGATTAATACGATGTTGTTCGCCCCCGGTAGTTGAATGGTCAGCGTGACGGACTGTCAATCCTCTGGGCCCGGGTTCGATTCCAGGCTGGGTCGGGGAATTTTCTCCGCCCAGGCGCTGGATGTTGTGCTGTCCTCATCATCATCCTATCATCCTCATCGACATCAGGTCGCCGAAGTGGCGTCAAATTGGAAGACCGGCACCCGGCAGAACGGCCTGCCCGACGGGGAGCCCCAACCATACGATTACATAAATAAATACTTCTGTTATCAATTGTAGACTAAATGTCCATAAACTCAGATCAAACATAAGAGGATCCACCCATTAGTTCGGTTCAGCACTTCTTCATAGTTGTGAAACTGACCCCTCCAAATGCAGCTGCTGTTTTGGGAGAAACGTCCAGCCGTACGGAAAAGCTCCTGTGACGCTCTGGACTCTTCTAGCGATCTTACGCAACACGCAGCTGTAGTAAGAAGAGTGAGCCTTTTTCACAAGGTTATCGCGCTCCCGGGAAGGATATTTTAAAAGACAGACTGTATCGAACTGGAGTGTGTGTCTTATTTCTGAATAAAGTTATCAGCTACATCACGGTTTCACAGACGAGAACGAGTAGAAACACATGTAGTAGGAAAGCAGCAACTAGATTTGTCTGTGTTACGGTAGAAAAAAATATGCCGCTGGAATCCAGTAAGGGCCAAGAACTGTGATATTTCATTAATGTCATAAGGCGCCAATAACAACAATTGAATCTGATTCACAGGTAGAGAAAACTCATTTGGTAAGAGAATTAATTTCTGCAGTGAAATCCTGATGATACATTTATATTCTTTTACTTTTAGGTAGACATTGTTTGTACACCCTGAATTGAATAAATTTTAGTACGCAAGCAATGGAATGTACCAAATTTCCAATAAACGTGTGGCTCTAAAGACTGATAGTCATCTTTTTCCTGAAGTAAACAATACACTCACTGCATAACAAAGTGTGACAAGATGCTCATTCATTTCGTTTGACATATGGCTATTATGTAGCACAGTACGGCCAGGATATGCGAAGCCTATACTCCAAGGCGCACTTAGTAAAAAGTCGGGTAAGAATGTGTTTCCTGTTGGGTAAAGTATCAGAATGAGTAAAGTAAAACGAGGCTAACGGAGTACAGATGATTTAGGTCATCTGATGTACAGAATTAGATTTGAAAACTGGGCACAAATAGTCGCTTTTTGAATAGCTGACTCCTATGTAGATAAATGACTGTAGTCAAAACAGAGGAATATAAAACGCAGAAATGCATTGTCAAAAAAAGCATTTATGAAAATGAAACATTTAAGGGTTAGGAGTTCTGTTCTAAGGTATTTGTCTGGAGAGCAGCCTTACACGGAAGTGAATCAGCTTAAACGTGATGCTGCAGAAGAGTGTTGAAAATTGGATTCATGAATTTAAATGTACTGTAAAACTACTGATTCGATATTGGGGAACGAGGTAGCGTTTGGTACAACTTTACTAGTTTAATTTGATAACTGAAGGAACTGTTCGTATGTGTGTGTGGGGGAGGGGGGGGGGGTGAGGGGCTAAAATTGTAGAGGGAGACTTAAGGCTTGAATGAAGTAGGCTGATTCAGGTGGATGTAAGTTCCGATGGTTATTCAGAGATGGAAAGACTTGTACGGGATGCACTGGCCTGGATAGCTGCTTCAGACCAGTCTTTGGACTGAAGACCACAACGAGAACAACATTGGTCATGAAGAATATGGCAACAGACTTGACTACCCTTGCCAAATACTGGTAAGCTTACAGCTTCTTTTCAACAATTACAAAATCGGTGTTCTTGTTAACTCCAGTAGCTTCCCACATTATGATTGCATGATTTGGAGAGATGCGAGACTGTCGAATGTTTGCTTCTCGTGATTTTTCACCATATCTTTCACGAATACATTGGCTAACAGAGGCGAGACAGCTCATATCACCACAATGTGCCACACACTGTCCCTGCTCACTCTGGATCTATACCGCGCGAGTCCCTGTTGTCTGTGGTGTGGTGTCAGCTTTAAATAACGCATGCCAACTCGAGATTGAATCCGGCGTCGAATAATCTGT
Source organism: Schistocerca nitens (assembly GCF_023898315.1). Taxonomy (NCBI): domain Eukaryota; kingdom Metazoa; phylum Arthropoda; class Insecta; order Orthoptera; family Acrididae; genus Schistocerca; species Schistocerca nitens. Next base: position 1,173,940,840 of record NC_064615.1, on the reverse strand, counting down.
TGTGGACGGTTCGCAGTGCCTGTTCCGCATTCAGCTCGTATCAAACGTCTATACTCTTGAGACAACTGGAAAATTCTACTGTCTTCTCGGGGTGCAGTCCTTATGGAAGCATCCGTGACTACCGCCATTTGCACACTGCAGTTAAGACGCCACCTGATCGCTATTAGCTGTGCAGTGATACTAGTACAGCGAACTATCTGTACTTTCCATGGGTAGATGCGTGCACCTCTCTCGTGTAAATGATTCAGCTTTTCTGAAAGTCCTGAGACTGAAAATAGGCAGCATGTGCACATCTCCCGAGCATGCTGTGTTGCGACCACCACCTGAAAAGTTCTAGTAACGTTAGACACACCACATAGCCATTAAGTACTCACGCCACACATAACGTATAGGAATGTCTCTAGTCTGAACCGAAAATAAATTAGAATAAGGATCAAATTTTAGTCTATAATTCTACAGCCATGGGCATACTGGAGCAACAAATAATTTTTCCAGGTGCTTCTCCACAGCTGTAAAACGTTCACTGAAAGACATGTTTGTACGCACCATCAGCTGCTGTATAAGCTGCATTGTAATTTGTTAGCACTTTTAATCTGTGCCCATCATCTCCTAGCATTGGGCAAAAGCATTTCGCTTTCAGCTGTAATAAAAATAGTTGCCTTAATAATGACTTGAAAAATGAAACTTCATTATTTAAAGTATAAGCCACTAAAACACTTTTGATAACTGGACTCATCTCATCTTTACTAGTCGGCCGTGGTGGCCGACCGGTTCTAGGCACTTCAGTCCGGAACCGTGCTGCTGGGGCATGTTTTACACTCACACATTGTGACGTGTATCTTGCGAAACTCACTTCTCTCTGTTCGTCCTTGCGATCCAGAGCGTCCACACAAAACGGCGTCCATTTCGATGCTCTATCCCTTGACTTTCGGAACTCATTTCATAAAGTTCTGCACTGTTATTTACCAAAACAATAGGTGGTTATCGAGTATAGGATTTGATTTGTGACTGATTTTAGGAAATGCTTGGAAATTGCATTTCACAGTTCGTTTATATGGGGGAGGAAAGCGACAGACGTAATTTGACAGGTATCCCAAGCGGGTGTCATAGGGCCGATACTATTCACGAAATATGTAAACAAGGACACCGGAAGCTTCGTGAAGCTATTAGCAAATGTTTATGTTGTCTATCGAAAGATTGCAACCCCAGAAGACAGTACCTAAATGCAGGAAAACCAGCAGAGAATCGAAAGTTATTGCATGGACTGGCAGGTGTCCTGAATGTGATGGTGGTTGGTCTGTGGGGTGCTGCACAGCGCGGTCATCAGTGCCCGTACAAAGTCCCACTCTTTACACAGTCCAATCTGGCCCCTTTCACGAGTGATGAGGAAATGATAAGGAAAACACAAACACCCAGGCCCCGGGCAGAGAAAATCCTAAACCCGGCCGGGAACCGATCCCGCGACCTCGTGATCCAGAGGCAGCAATGGTAGCCATGTTTTTTCATTTTGTTCGTTATTGTTCGCTGTATTTGATCGTAGTGGACGTCACATGACATCTGTTGAAGTTCGTCGTTGGTCCCTTATCTCAGTTTTTCTATTACAGAGCCCAGCCAGCTCTCTGACCGAACACGCTGAGCTACCGTTCCGGTATCCACTAGACCATGAGCTGCTGCCCTGAATGTGAATAAGTGTTACCTGTAGCAAACACACGTACGCAAACATCCATTGCTGTTAGACTGCGCTACTGACGATGAATCACTGTAAACTGGAACTACCGTAAAATATCCACGAGTTACAGGAAAAAGCAGGTATCAGGGTGAGGTTCGTTGGAAGACTCTTCTAGAACATTTCGTCCAAGAAATAAATATATTACCAAACACTACTTCTACTGATTGTTGCCTATCAATCTGGCAACTTTGAGTTTGGATTGATGGATGAGCTGCAGATGATCGGACGAAAAGTGGCGTGTTTCGTCATTGGAGAGACGACGCAACGGACATGCTCAACATGAAGAATTTACTGTAGAAATTCCTCCCACATACATCCTGAGATGCGTCTTGGACTAAATTAGATCACACACAGGTGTTTACTGCGAGTCGTCCTTCCCATCAACCGTCCGCTACTGCTACAGGTTCAAATGCCTCTGAGCACTATGGGACTTAACATCTGAGGTCATCAGTGCCCTAGAACTTAGAACTACTTAACCCTAACTAAAGTAAGGACATCACACACATCCATGTCCGAGGCAGGATTCGAACCTACGACAATAGCGGCCGCGCGGTTCCAGACTGAACCGCCTAGAGCCGCTCTGCCATACCGCCCCGCACTGATACAGGTAAAAGGGAAAGTCCTGTGCTACAATATCCAGCCTCCACCACTAGGCGGAACTATATGATGAAAAGTATGCGCACACCTATTAGTGAGTGCCCACCGTTCACCTTTATGACGGCTTGAACTTTGTAGACACTTTCAGTGAGCTTTCTGAATGCCTCTGGAGGAATAGCAGCCCATTTCTCCGTAAGAGCCGAAACCAGAAATTGCGTCTGGAGTGAAATCAACGTTCTAGCTCACCCTAATGTTGGTCCCCTGGGACTCTGGGCAGACCAGCCCATTTGAGGATCGTTAAAGCCGGCCCTCATCAGTGTGCGTCAGCGCGGCACGCGGCAGCGGCCAGCGTTTCCCGCGTCAGACGGCTGTTGTAGCCAGTACTGACCGCCACTGAGGTGCGGGTAACGAGCCACAGGAACGCGCGGTGCATTTGGTTAACTGTACCGTGAAGTATACCAAAGGAAGACGGAGTTGGATAAAGACTCACAAATATTCTATTTTCCTTACGAAATATTCTTTCATGTATTTCACGAACTTTGAGGTTCGCCAATGACATTGTAATTCTGTCAGAGACAGCAAAGGACTTGGAAGAGCAGTTGAACGGAATGGACAGTGTCTTGAAAGGAGGATAATGGAATGTAGTCGAATTAAGTCGGGTGATGCTGAGGCAATTAGATTAGAAATGAGACACTTTAAGTAGTAAATGAGTTTTCCTATTTGGGGAGCAAAATAACTGATGATGGTCGAAGTAGAGAGGATATAAAATGTAGATTGGCAATGGTAAGGAAATTGTTTCTGAAGAAGAGAAATTTGTTAACATCGAGTATAGATTTAAGTGTCAGGAAGTCGTTTCTGAAAGTATTTGTATGGAGTGTAGCCACGTATGGAAGTGAAACATGGACGATAACCAGTTTGGACAAGAAGAGAATAGAAGCTTTCGAAATGTGGTGCTACAGAAGAATGCTGAAGATTAGATGGGTAGATCACATAACTAATGAGGAGGTACTGAATAGGATTGGGGAGAAGAGGAGTTTGTGGCACAACTTGACCAGAAGAAGGGATCGGTTGGTAGGACATGTTCTGAGGCATCAAGGGATCACCAATTTAGTATTGGAGGGCAGTGTGGAGGGTAAAAATCGTAGGGGGAGACCAAGAGATGAATACACTAAACAGATTCAGAAGGATGTAGGCTGCAGTAGGCACTGGGAGATGAAAAAGCTTGCACAGGATAGAGTAGCATGGAGAGCTGCATCAAACCAGTCTCAGGAGTGAAGACCACAACGACAACATATTTTACATCTGATAAATTACCATTCCCCGGTTGTTCCCTGTCGCGTTACACAGAGTGTCCCAGAAACGCCAATAGGGTTGAGGGACAGGTTCCTAATACATAAGCAAGTAAAAAAAGTCTAGCAAACATCGGCTCTAAAATGCAAACCTTACAAGGTATGAACACTTGTCCATCTTAGATATTATGAAACACACTTCCTATACTGCAAGATATTAGCTTTCCATATTTTCGGAGGATGAAATACTACCGAAGACAAGAACAAATGTATAGTAAACATGGGGACTAAAATGCATAGTTTAAAGAGCTACTAGCACTTCTTGATCTTCAGTTGTGTGAAGGACATCTCTTTTATTGAACAAGAGCATTTCAGAGCCCATGTTTACTAGACATATTTTTCTCTTTTTGGTCTGTACTACACGCTCCAAAAATATGAAAAGCAAAGCGTTTCCAGTAGAAGAGATGTGTTTCACAGTATCGAAGATGAAAATGTGCTCATATCTCTGAAGGTCTATGCTTTAGGGACCTCGTTTACTAGACTTTTTTCCTGTATTGGCGTAAGGAACCTGTTTCTAAAGTTTGTCGGCGTTTATTTAGGACAGCCTGTATTTTGAAAATCAATCGCCCCAGAATGAAAACTTGCTACTATTTTCATAACAGCTTTTCACATTGCAATTTTCAATACGTAGATGCAGTTTGCTATGATGCTAGTACATTACCTTTTATGCAGTAGGATTTTATTTAAAACTGAAAGTGGCTCACAGTTGATCCTTAGTATTTGCTACATTAAGATTACGTGTTTCAACCACTCTGTAAGTGTTAATTATTGAAACAATCAATGAAGTTGTATCACAATACGCCACCCCATCTCTAAACTGTTATTAACATTATCATAATCAAGACAGACATAAAGCCAGCAACCGTCTTCACAGTCCACATACCTTCGAATGCCACATATAATGAAGAGATTGAAAGAATGTATAAGATAAAAGGAATTATTCAGATAGTTAAGAGACACGAAAATTTGAAATGTAGTGAGAGACTGGAATTTGGTAACAGGGATAGCTAGAGAAAATAGTAAGAGAACATCGCTCAAGTGAAGGAGTGAAGGAGAAGCCGCTTGGTAGAATTTTACGCAGAGCATAATTAAATCATTGCTAACACTTTGCCTGAAAATCATGCAAGAAAGATACATATGAAGGGTCAGAGGAAAAATCAAGTTAAGTCACTTTCTTTCCGTAACGGAATTATTGTCACTGCTCTATTTGGATAATAGGCATCTGCTGAAAGGCTGAAACCGAAAACAAGCGATTCCATAGATATTAGCATTCAATGTTTAGATGGAAGGTGAATGAACCAAACAAGTCAATTTTTCAGGGGAAAGAAGCAGGCTGGAGACTCATCTGGTTGTGACAGCCAGAGCGAGAGCACCAGCAGCAGCGAGTACTGTTTGTATAAAGCGTTTATTTTGCGTTTTGTTTACGACCTTCCACTAAGGAAGGGATTCTATTTGTGTTTATCTGCTCTGCATAGAAACTAACAGTTCTTGATCGTTAGGAGAGAAATTTATTTTGTACTTATTTGCTGCGCTTAGCTTTTAAATAGTTTTTCTGGGAAAACCTAGCGTAGTTTTCGCGTCTCGTATTTCAGTGAGTGTTTCTTGATTATCAGAGTAGCTCATCAGAAGATTATCTTGGGAATTTGTCACCGTATAGAGTAGGGTAAACATAGTCATGTGTAGGGACTGTGGTTGTTGTGAGCGGACGCAAGGAGAATTGGCCACTCTTCGGGGGCAGGTGGAGGCTTTGTCTGTTAGGCTCATCGAGCTCGAGGCGCAGGCGTCGGCTCGTAGTGGCGTTGTGGCAACTGTGGTGAGACCTATGCCTACTTCGGTGGCCTTGGAATCACATGGAACCCCTGATGTCGCTGCGTCTTCCGGCAGTGAGCATCTTACCGGTCAGCCATCACTCCAGGGTGAATGGCGGACAGTGGTGGGCTCGCGCGTGCCTGGCCGAAAGGCGAAGGTGGGATCTGGCCGCGTGGCAGCTGCCTTACCCCTTTCCAACAGGTACGGGCTGCTTCCTAGTGGTGATGACATCGTTTCCGAGCCACCACAGGATGCCTCGCCTGTTGGGCCAGTGGCCGATTCTCCGGCAAGGTCCCGACAGTCACAGAGGGCGGGCCTATTAGTTATAGGGAGCTCCAACGTTAGGCGGGTTATGGAGCCCCTCAGGAAAATAGCGGGTAGGTCGGGGAAGAATGCCAGTGTGCACTCGGTGTGCTTGCCGGGGGGTCTCGTCCGTAATGTGGAGGAGGCCCTTCCGGCAGCTATTGAACGCACTGGGTGTGACCGGCTGCAGATAGTAGCACATGTCGGAACGAATGACGCCTGCCGCTTGGGTTCTGAGGCCATCCTTGGTTCCTTCCGGCGGCTGGCTGATTTGGTGAAGACAACCAGCATCGCACGCGGAGTGCAAGCTGATCTTAATATCTGCAGCATAGTGCCCAGAGTCGATCGCGGTCCTCTGGTTTGGAGCCGTGTGGAGGGTCTAAACCAGAGGCTCAGACGACTCTGCGACTATAATGGTTGCAAATTTATCGACCTCCGTTATTGGGTGGAGAACTGTAGGGCCCCCCTAGACAGGTCAGGCGTGCACTACACACCGGAAGCAGCTACTAGGGTAGCAGAGTACGTGTGGCGTGCACACGGGGGTTTTTTAGGTTAGAGGGACCCCCCCTTGGGCGAAACGATAAAATACCTGACGGCTTACCAGAGAGAACATCATCATCGTTGATAAAGAACGTCCGTCCTCAGAGACCAAAAACAGGAAAAGTTAACGTAATATTGGTAAACTGCAGGAGTATCCAGGGCAAGGTTCCTGAATTAGTATCGCTTATTGAAGGAAATAGTGCGCATATACACTCCTGGAAATTGAAATAAGAACACCGTGAATTCATTGTCCCAGGAAGGGGAACTTTATTGACACATTCCTGCGGTCAGATACATCACATCATCACACTGACAGAACCACAGGCACATAGACACAGGCAACAGAGCATGCACAATGTCGGCACTAGTACAGTGTATATCCACCTTTCGCAGCAATGCAGGCTGCTATTCTCCCATGGAGACGATCGTAGAGATGCTGGATGTAGTCCTGTGGAACGGCTTGCCATGCCATTTCCACCTGGCGCCTCAGTTGGACCAGCGTTCGTGCTGGACGTGCAGACCGCGTGAGACGAGGCTTCATCCAGTCCCAAACATGCTCAATGGGGGACAGATCCGGAGATCTTGCTGGCCAGGGTAGTTGACTTACACCTTCTAGAGCACGTTGGGTGGCACGGGATACATGCGGACGTGCATTGTCCTGTTGGAACAGCAAGTTCCCTTGCCGGTCTAGGAATGGTAGAACGATGGGTTCGATGACAGTTTGGATGTACCGTGCACTATTCAGTGTCCCCTCGACGATCACCAGTGGTGTACGGCCAGTGTAGGAGATCGCTCCCCACACCATGATGCCGGGTGTTGGCCCAGTGTGCCTCGGTCGTATGCAGTCCTGATTGTGGCGATCACCTGCACGGCGCCAAACACGCATACGACCATCATTGGCACCAAGGCAGAAGCGACTCTCATCGCTGAAGACGACACGTCTCCATTCGTCCCTCCATTCACGCCTGTCGCGACACCACTGGAGGCGGGCTGCACGATGTTGGGGCGTGAGCGGAAGACGGCCTAACGGTGTGCGAGACCGTAGCCCAGCTTCATGGAGACGGTTGCGAATGGTCCTCGCGAATACCCCAGGAGCAACAGTGTCCCTAATTTGCTGGGAAGTGGCGGTGTGGTCCCCTACGGCACTGCGTAGGATCCTACGGTCTTGGCGTGCATCCGTGCGTCGCTGCGGTCCGGTCCCAGGTCGACGGGCACGTGCACCTTCCGCCGACCACTGGCGACAACATCGATGTACTGTGGAGACCTCACGCCCCACGTGTTGAGCAATTCGGCGGTACGTCCACCCGGCCTCCCGCATGCCCACTATACGCCCTCGCTCAAAGTCCGTCAACTGCACATACGGTTCATGTCCACGCTGTCGCGGCATGCTACCAGTGTTAAAGACTGCGATGGAGCTCCGTATGCCACGGCAAACTGGCTGACACTGACGGCGGCGGTGCACAAATGCTGCGCAGCTAGCGCCATTCGACGGCCAATACCGCGGTTCCTGGTGTGTCCGCTGTGCCGTGCGTGTGATCATTGCTTGTACAGCCCTCTCGCAGTGTTCGGAGCAAGTATGGTGGGTCTGACACACCGGTGTCAATGTGTTCTTTTTTCCATTTCCAGGAGTGTAGTATTAGGAACGGAAAGTTGGTTAAAACCGGAAGTGAACAGTAACGACATCCTAGACACAGAATGGAATATATACCGCAAGGATAGGATAAACGCCAATGGTGGAGGAGTATTTATAGCAGTAAAGAATTCAATAATATCCAGTGAAGTTATTAGCGAATGCGAATGTGAAATAATCTGGGTTAAGTATCAAAGGTGGGTCAGATATGATAGTCGGATGCTTCTATAGACCACCTGCATCAGCAACCGTAGTAGTTGAGCGCCTCAGAGAGAACCTGCAGAACGTCGTGAAGAAGTTTCGTGATCATACTATTGTAATAGGGGGAGACTTCAATCTACCAGGTATAGAATGGGACAGTCACACAATCAGAACTGGAGCCAGGGACAGAGACTCTTGTGACATTATCCTGACTGCCTTGTCCGAGAATTACTTCGAACAGATAGTTAGAGAACCAACTCGTGAAGCTAACGTTTTAGACCTCATAGCAACAAATAGACCGGAACTTTTCGACTCCGTGAATGTAGAAGAGGGTATCAGTGATCATAAGTCAGTGGTTGCAACAATGACTACAAGTGTAATAAGAAATGCCAAGAAAGGAAGGAAAATATATTTGCTTAACAAGAGTGATAGTGCACAAATCGCAGAATATCTGAGTGACCACCATCAAACGTTCATTTCTGAGGAAGAGGATGTGGAACAAAAATGGAAAAAATTCAGAAACATCGTCCAGTACGCCTTAGATAAGTTCGTACCGACTAAGGTCCAAAGCGAGGGGAAAGATCCACCGTGGTATAACAATCATGTACGAAAGGTACTACGGAAACAAAGAAAGCTTCATCATAGGTTTAAGAGTAGTCGAATCATAGCTGATAAGGAAAAGCTGAACGAAGCGAAAAAGAGCGTAAAGAGAGCAATGAGAGAAGCATTCAACGAATTCGAACATAAAACATTGGCAAACAATCTAAACAAGAACCCTAAAAAGTTTTGGTCATATGTAAAATCGGTAAGCGGATCTAAATCCTCTATTCAGTCACTCGTTGACCACGATGGCACCGAAACAGAGGACGACCGAAGAAAGGCAGAAATACTGAATTCAGTGTTCCGAAACTGTTTCACTGCGGAAAATCGTAACACGGTCCCTGACTTCAGCCGTCGCACGGACGCCAAAATGGAAAATATTGAAATAAACGATATCGGAATTGAAAAACAACTGCTATCACTTAGTAGCGGAAAAGCATCCGGACCAGACGAGATACCCGTAAGATTCTACAGTGATTATGCTAAAGAACTTGCCCCCTTTCTATCAGCAATTTATCGTAGATCTCTGGAAGAACGTAAAGTACCTAGCGACTGGAAGAAAGCGCAGGTCGTTCCCATTTTCAAGAAGGGTCATAAATCAGATGCGAATAATTATAGGCCTATTTCGCTTACGTCAATCTGTTGTAGAATAATGGAACATGTTTTATGTTCTCGTATTATGACGTTCTTAGATAATACAAATCTCCTTCATCATAACCAACATGGATTCCGCAAACAGAGATCATGTGAAACTCAGCTCGCCCTATTTGTCCAAGAAATTCACAGTGCCGTAGACACTGGCGAGCAGATTGATGCCGTATTCCTGGACTTCAGGAAGGCATTTGATACGGTTCCGCACTTACGTTTAGTGAAAAAAATACGAGCTTACGGAATATCGGACCAGGTTTGTGATTGGATTCAGGATTTCCTAGAAGAAAGAACACAACATGTCATTCTTAACGGTTCAAAATCTGCAGATGTAGAGGTAATTTCGGGAGTACCGCAAGGAAGCGTGATAGGACCTTTATTGTTTACAATATACATAAATGACTTAGTTGACAACATCGGTAGCTCCGTGAGGCTATTTGCAGGTGACACGGTTGTCTACAAGAAAGTAGCAACATCAGAAGACTCGTACGTACTCCAGGAAGACCTGCAGAGGATTAATGAATGGTGCGACAGCTGGCAGCTTTCCCTAAACGTAGATAAATGTAATATAATGCGCATACATAGGGGCAGAAATCCATTCCAGTACGATTATGCCATAGGTGGTACATCATTGGAAGCGGTAACGACCGTAAAATACTTAGGAGTTACTATCCGGAGCGATCTGAAGTGGAATGATCACATAAAACAAATAGTGGGAAAAGCAGGCGCCAGGTTGAGATTCATAGGAAGAATTCTAAGAAAATGTGACTCATCGACGAAAGAGGTAGCTTACAAAACGCTTGTTCGTCCGATTCTTGAGTATTGCTCATCAGTATGGGACCCTTACCAGGTTGGATTAATAGAAGAGATAGACATGATCCAGCGAAAAGCAGCGCGATTCGTCATGGGGACATTTAGTCAGCGCGAGAGCGTTACGGAGATGCTGAACAAGCTCCAGTGGCGGACACTTCAAGAATGGCGTTACGCAATACGGAGAGGTTTATTATCGAAATTACGAGAGAGCACATTCCGGGAAGAGATGGGCAACATATTACTACCGCCCACATATATCTCGCGTAATGATCACAACGAAAAGATCCGAGAAATTAGAGCAAATACGGAGACTTACAAGCAGTCGTTCTTCCCACGCACAATTCGTGAATGGAACAGGGAAGGGGGGATCAGATAGTGGTACAATAAGTACCCTCCGCCACACACCGTAAGGTGGCTCGCGGACTATAGATGTAGATGTAGATGTAAGTATAAACAGAATTCTGATACAGTCTCGCCCCCCCCCCCCCCCCATTCCCCAGTATACCGGAGGTAGGTAGCAAAAAACTAAAAGAAGAAGGTAGCTACCTGGAAATACTTTGCAAGATACTATCTTTGTCAAATATAGCGACTGATGACGCTTACTTTAAGCAGAAAATTTCGATGTATTCGTTCGACTTCTATGTTCTTCCAAGACACGGATTTTTGTTTTGTTTTTGTTTATCCTGAATACTTTGTGATAAAGGGCACAAGGGAAGTGATTTTATTCCTTCCTCACTTCATCACTCATGCCATGGATGAGGGCACTGTAGATCTCTATAAGCCGGCTGGAGTGGCCGTGCGGTTCTAGGCGCTACAGTCTGCAACCGAGCGACCGCTACGGTCGCAGGTTCGAATCCTGCCTCGGGCATAGATGTGTGTGATGTCCTTAGGTTATTTAGGTTTAATTAGTTCGAAGTTCTAGGCGACTGATGACCTCAGAAGTTAAGTCGCTTACTGCTCAGAGCCATTTGAAACATTTAGCTCTATACAGGGTGTCCCAGGGCTAGTGGTCAACATTCATGATGTGATAGGAAAAACTTTGCAGTACGGGAGACGAAGTGCCCATAGCTCTTAAGGTAGGCATTTTAGAGCCCATGTGTATTGGAACCTTTTGCTTTGAATGGTCTTGTCATATCTCTGAATATTTACCATTCCTCCTGGGACGTCATGTACATTTTGTGATCCTGCCAGTGATAAAACAAAAACTTCACCGTCTTCTCCTGTATTCATTATGTATCTTTCAATCTGATTATTGGCTTAAAGATAATAAAAGTTATATTCATTGTGCAAATCAAGGATGTCTAGGAGGATAATTCAAGGTTGCTAGTTATTCTTGCTTTGCTGTTTTGCACCTGTAAAAGGTAAATGTCGAGTACAGAAAAATTAAATAAAAATAAAAACTTTGGAACAAATGGAGCCATTGTACAACCATCAAGAGCTCAGATGGTAAACTAAGTAAAGGAGAAAAGGCTGTGAGGTGGTAAGGAATATGTATAGGGAAATCGGGGGGAGGGAGGTGAGAGGGGATATACAAACTAACCTGAACACAATGCTAGATTCCTGTGAAATGTCTGAACACGCGAGGCCATACTGATATCTACAACTTGTGTTAGTAGACAGACTGAAGAAAGGCAAACTTTTGTTTATAGCATTCCTAGATTTGAAGAACGCTATTGACAATCTTGACTGAAATACTTTCTTTGAAGCTCTCGAGGTATCAGGGATAAAACACTGAGTCACAAGATATTGTATAACTTGTACATTAACCAGGAAGCAGTAGTTGAGAAGACAGAAGTAGAGAAGATATGAAATGCAGACTGTCAGTAGCTAAAGAAAGGCACAACTTGTCTAAAAGAATGGATTGGTATTGACAAGACATATTTTGAGGCACCAAGAAATCGTCAGTTTAGTAATGCAGGGAAAATTGGAGAGAGAGAGAGAGAGAGAGAGAGAGAGAGAGAGAGAGAGAAAGAGAGAGAGAGAGAGAGACCAGGATTTAACAACGGTGGGTGCAGGGTGCAGTGGCTATGTAGAGATGTGTAGGCTAACACAGGATAGACTACTTTGGAGCGCTGTATCGACAGAAGATTCAGGCTCAAGACCACAACAAAGATAATAGTGAGACGAATTGCTTTTCGTTGACGCAGTCCAGCAAAAACTAGTCACATTTGATTAGCTAGGTCAGTGATTTGTGTGGTATACACCACTTCTAACAAACACCGAACAACGCGCTCCAGTACGCGACTGCCAAATACATCGCTGGCCGCACTTCTCTGCTCGGCCCGCTGCTTCCATCGCTGACCGTCTTCACACGCACGCTCCCTTACGTGGCCGAGAAATACATCGCTGGCCGCACTTCTCCGGGCGGCTCGCGGCTACCATCGCTGGCAGCCTTCGCGCGCGCGCGTTTGTCAGCACCCAGCAATTGGTTACGCCAGGAAACATTGCGATTGGTTTTCCCTGGAAAACAGCGACCCCAGCCGACGGCTCCATTAACTAGCAAGCCTTATATAAACCCGGCCGCCGCCGCAAACGACAGTTCTCATCGGAAATTGCAGTACGCCGTGTTCCAGCTGCTTGTGGATGACTCGCCGCACCACTCGAGGTTACCAGGCTGCTCGGCGGAAATCTTGCGACTTCACTTGGAGAGACTGAACTTTACTGGACTCGAGAATAATTACGGGACGTGCACCCCACCATGCACATTTAGACATTGGTATAACGAAACTTAAATTATGCATTACTTCTGAGTGTGAGCCTGGGTAGACGCTTGGCTAACATAATTGTTAAAAAGCGATTTGTGATTTAATAAACCAGACTGAAGAGGTTATTGTGTTATTCCTGGTTATAAGAATTTGTTTATTGCCAGAACATTTATTTCATATACAATGTAGTACGTACCAATTGTTATGTACTTCCATATACATTTCTATTACTCACTGCAAATAGCTTTATATTAGGATAAAGTTACAACTTTTGATAAAGTTTCCTTACAGCGTCGGTCAGAAAATGATATTGTTGAACAACTGTGTTGGGCATTTTGCACTATGTGGTATTTTGTGTAAGGTACAAATTCCTTCAGGAACTAATAACAGATGAGTGGTTACGCACTGTACATGATTTAATGCACTGGGGGTTTTCCAACTGTGAAGGAGTCATCGATGACAAATATATCGTAATGCAGTTCTGCAACTGTTGCAATACGTATTTGGTGCGGGGGAGGCTTTTCCGTTGACTTTAGATACCATATGGCCATTCTGAAGCCTATTAAAGGATGCACCAACGTCGTGTGAAACAAATTTTAATTACCGTTTGCCTCGGGAAAGCAGATTAATCGAAATATAAATACGTTTTGACAAGCAAATATAGACACGATCTCTGTATCATAAAGGTTTACGTGGTAACTGTTAGGCTAGTAGATGTGAGTGGTCCTATATAACTACTTGAAACATTGGCATGCTGTCTAGAATGATATACTATTCTCCATAATTTGTGAATACTGAAGACGCTGCACAGAGTATAGTATTTGGTTCACTATGCCAAGGTGTTTCGCAAGGATGAGATCAGGGATGTAAAGACATTGACTTATCAGAGGCTATATACCATGCTTTAAAGACCTTTTTTACCGAAGTTAGAAAGAATAATTGGCAAACTAGTGTCATTACGTCTAGTTATAAAGTATTATAACTCTTGCAAATAAACGAAATACCTTACGCAAAACCAAGTAAAAAATACTTGTAAATACTTAGCATCTACATCCTATGTCATCCACCAAATTGGTTTCGATTTAAGCTCTGTAGGTGTATATAGAATATTGTAAATATTAACATGTTCCATGTTACTGGGCTTCTCGTTTCAGGCCGGCCAGTTGGCCGAGCGCTTCTAGGCGCTTCAGTCTGGAACCGCGCTGCTGCTACGGTCGCAGGTGCGAATCCTGCCTCGGGCATGGATATGTGTGATGTCCTTAGGTTAGTTAGGTTTAAGTAGTTCTAAGTTCTAGGGGACTGATGAGCTCAGATGTCCCAAAGTGCTCAGAGCCATTTTCTCTCGTTTCTCATGTTGTTAGATCCACTGAAAAAGTACGTATATTCGTTGTAGAAAGCTATAGGTACTTCCGTATCTTGAGAGATAAAAAAGTTACCCATATTTATCACGCGACAAAATACGTGACTTTTTTACTTTTCGCGAGTTATCATTTGCAAAAAACCCGCGTTCGCTACCTTGAACTATTTACAAAATTTTGTGACTGTTACGACCACATGACTGCCGACGGACGGGGAAGGAACTCGTCACACCGCTCGAGACCCACCCGCGCACATCCACCGACATGTGGTGCCATATCTCGACAACTATTGTTCTACTCTCATCGGTAAACACAATTTCGATATCTTCGCTACATGTCACATGCAATAATGTATCGGCTAAAATAAACCGTAAGTATACGAAGTGCGATTTTAGCTCTGCAAAGTCAATGAAACTTCCTGTAGTGGATTACTTAAAAAGAGATACAGATAGTAAAAATGATGAATAGTGACAGAAATTCAGTGTTTTATTGAGCAGATATATCAGGCTGTAGAATGCAGATCAATCAAACTTCTTTCACAAAATAATTTCCTTGAAATAGGGTGGTACGTATTTCACACCGTCTGACTGGCTGCACCACCGCTACGTCGACAGTTCCGTGTGCCCCAGGTTCTAAAGCTGACGTCTCGCTCAGTGTGTTCTGTGATTGGATGCACACGCGGTGCGGTGCGCGGCAGCGGCGACGGTTCGACAGCTACGAACTGCGATGCTAAGCCTGCTATACTGCTTTGCTGAGGACGTTTCCATGGTAACTTGACGTTGCTATAGTGTTCCGACGCGTGGCAGCCCCTAATGGTACCCGGACCTTATATCACCCATAAAGCACTGTCTCACAGATGCTGCATTACGACAGGGAGCATTGTCACCTTTACACAATCATTGTCTCCAAACAGTTCCATTATGCAATACCCGATACTGTAAAACGTGTTCGTTTCCTCCCCAATTTAGTTTAGTCTTAAGTACAATAAGGCGATCACACGATGGCCATGAAAAACATGCTCGCACCTTTGTACAACCCCTTCGTTACTTCAGTCCTGGCACTGCACTCTCCACGGGTTGCCACCGGCTAGAGCTTGGTTCATAACTCCAGATCACTCACTACGTCATTCACTGTCCAGTGGCATCGCTCTTTGTTGCATCTCAAGTATCACTTGACAATGAGTACAGAAATGTATGGTTTATTATGAGCTACCTATTCTTTGCACTCCCCTTTTGATTAAAAAGCCTTTGCACACTCATTTGGCTAGCTTGACTCTTTGTAGCAATTTGGAACTCACGAGTATTTCCTCCCGCTGATTTTAAGTGATTTTTTTACAACTATCCTTCACAATGCTTGATGGTCTCTGTCCAACAGTACGTGAGGTTTTCCGTGGTCTTGGTCTCACTGTGACTGATTCTTTGCATTTTCACTTCACAATCATATCACCAACAGTCGACTTGCAGCTTTAGAAATATCACTGATGCGTTTCCGATTTACGTCACATCCAGTAATTAGTCCATGTTCACTGAGCTGTCCTTACTAACCTACTGCTTCTTTGCTGAAAACACAGTACCTGCCATCCTCTTTTATACTTGTATGTCAGCCTGTCGTCAGATATAGTGGTCTCTTCCGCTCTACTTAGGGGTTTCTGAATACTTTTGTTTGGATGTAGTACGTGCAGCTCTTCATGATACTCAATCATTTGTAAGTATTTTTACGTATGCATCACCACTACAATCTACAGCCATTTGAATCTACTTACTGTTTTGTCTGGTCTTGGTTAAGCGGCATTAATTCTTCATCCGTTACAAATATAGGTCTGTATTGTTTATTGCCTATGTTTCTGTTTCATGTACTGCTGTGCTACACGCGAATAGCTTCAGATGAGATACCGAAACACTTTCATTTATTTTCGATGATAACGTACTGCTCTTTTCCCTGTCTTTCACACTACACATGTATAGCATTATGTCTGATAATGTTCCATTATATTGCTCCACAAATTGAAAACTAAGTGTACACTATTCCATTCTGTCATTTCCCTACCCAGTCCAATCTGCGTCGCCTACGTTAATTCGACTGCATTCCGCTGTCCTTGTTTGACTTTCATTTATGCTCATCATAGAACCTCTTTTAGCTGTGATTTGTCATGGCAGAACAAGTTTATATTGGAATGTCGTGTACCACTATCATTGTTTCCGTATCTCTTGTTCAGTGCTGCGTATTCTACTGGAAACAACGATAGCTGATAACGTCTCTGTTTAAGAGTTTTATTTGTAGGACGTGTATGCAAGAATTTTGATATCGTTTCCACAATGTCTGTTTTCATAATTTCGGGCTGGACAGGTATATTAGTAGGAAATTACGTTTAGTTCTTTTCTAATGACTTCGTCGTTGACGGGCTGTTATATAATAATTTTCCATGGGGTTTCTGATACAGTATTTTTCTCAAGCTATTTCAAAGAGCAGAAGGAAAGAGACCGAAAACGAGCATAGGTTCATGACGCACGCCCTCTTTTCCAGGCGTCAACGCAAATGTGAGGTCACGTTTACATTCGTTTCAGGGCACGAAACACTGGTGTTTCTAATTGGCTCTTTGTGGTGAAAATAAGAGGTTGCCAAATAAAAGGAAACTTTTGTGATGTCTGTCGATGCAGAAAATTGCTCGTGCGACCAACGAGAGTTTTCGTCCGTGAAGTGAGGTGGTGCTTTTAATAAATTGTTCCGCTGTTTCATTTTCTCAAGTTCAAATACAGCAACAGCATTGGGTTTTCACACCGTGAATAATGTAACTGCTATTGGGTTCTTCAAAATATACAGAAAAATTAACTCATGCTTCTCACCTTTGTGATTCTATTTTGTTGTTGTTGTTGTGGTCTTCAGCCCTGGGACTGGTTTGATGCAGCTCTCCATGCCACTCTATCCTGTGCAAGCTTCTTCATCTCCCAGTACCTACTGCAACCTACATCCTTCTGAATCTGCTTAGTGTATTGATCTCTTGGTCTCCCTCTACGATTTTTACCCTCCACGCTGCCCTCCAATGCTAAATTTGTGATCCCTTGATGCCTCAGAACATGTCCTACCAACCGATCCCTTCTTCTAGTCAAGTTGTGCCACAAACTTCTCTTCTCCCCAATCCTATTCAATACCTCCTAATTAGTTACGTGATCTACCCACCTTATCTTCAGCATTCTTCTGTAGCACCACATTTCGAAAGCTTCTATTCTCTTCTTGTCCAAACTATTTATCGTCCATGTTTCACTTCCATACAAATACTTTCAGAAACGACTTCCTGACACTTAAATCTATACTCGATGTTAACAAATTTCTCTTCTTCAGAAACGATTTCCTTGCCATTGCCAGTCTACATTTTATATCCTCTCTACTTCGACCATCATCAGTTATTTTACTCCCTAAATAGCAAAACTCCTTTACTACTTTAAGTGTCTCATTTCCTAATCTAATCCCTTCAGCATCACCCGATTTAATTTGACTACATTCCATTATCCTCGTTTTGCTTTTGTTGATGTTCATCTTATATTATTATATATTATATATTTTATATTATAGTTCTTATTGTAGTGTCGGCAGACTTGCCAACACTACGCACACTAATTGAAAGAGGCGGCCAAGATGCACGCGCTAACTCACGAAGGATGGATGAGGTCTGAAACAGGAGACTTAATGAATGTGATAAAGAAAATACGTATCTTTGGAATATACTTAACTTTTAATACATCCTTGTATACATCATTCTTGATGAGACATCTGGAGATTGTGGCGATACAAGTGACTCTTTATATACAAGCTATTTAAGGCTAATGGCGCCTTGCTAAGTCGTAGCCATTAACTTAGCTGAAGGCTATTCTAACTGTCTCTCGGCAAATGAGAGAAATGGCTTCGTCCGTATAGTCGCTAGCAACGTCGTCGTACAACTGGGGCGAGTTCTCGTACGTCTCTTGAGACCTGCCGTGTGGTGGCGCTCGGTCTGCGATCACACAGTGGCGACACGCGGGTCCGACATGTACTAATGGACCGCGGCCGATTTAAGCTACCACCTAGCAAGTGTGGTGTCTGGCAGTGACACCACATTCCTCCCCCGCAAATCGGCGAACGGTCGTGTTATAAGGCTTCCGCCCGCCGTGGGGAGGACCCCATGTTGACGTATGCGATGAGGTGGGGAGCCTAACAACAGGCGAGGCTGTGCCACCCGCACCCGGCCATTCGGTCCGAGGGGAGCTAGGAAACGCCTGAAAACCTAGTCCAGGGTGCACGTCAACATGCAGTGTATGCCCCCGTAATGAGACAGGAGGGGCCGAAGGGTCGACCTCCATTGCGTCGGGGTATCCGACGCGTGATGACATCCGGTCTGGAGCGGGCAAGAGTTCCATGGCGTAGAACAGCTGGTCACGGGAAGCGAGCGGCGGCGCGTGACCCAGGGAGGCGCCAGGCGGTTGCAGCGACGCGTCCACTGCGGGCGGCGCCGGCGGGAGAACAGGCGGCGGCGACGGCGCGTCGCCATGAGGCAAAATGGAAGGCAGAGTCGCTAACACCTGGGGATGAGGCGAGCCAGTAGATGGGTCCCCAGGGCGCTGAACGGACGGCATCGTCGCTGAAAGCAGACGGGGAGCGGCAGAACCCAGGCGACGACAGAGGCGCAGCTGATTGAGATGCCGACGCACCTCACCAGAGGCCCCCAAAACCAAATACATCGCGCGGCCGAGGCAGCGAAGAATGCGCCCTGCGAGCCAACGCCGTGAACCTCGATAGTGGCGATAGAAGACAACGTCGCCAGGAGCAAAAGCAGGAGTCTGCCGCTACACAGGAACCTGATGCGGCGGATGCAGCAAAGACATCAAGGTTCGATGAGGACGACCGTGGAGCAACTCAGCCGGCGAGCGACCATCGCGGGGCTGAGAGCGATACGAAGACAAAAAGAGCAACAATGCGTCCTCCCGAGAATGCGACTCTTTCAACTTCAACATCTGTGACTTGAAAGTCCTGACCAATCGTTCAGCGGCACCGTTTGACTGAGGCGAAAACGGCGCGGATGTCAGATGTTGAATACCATTGGCCTTGCAGAATGACTGAAATTCTGCGGACATGAATTGTGGGCCATTGTCGGAAACAATAGCGGACAACGCTTGGATGGTGGCAGATGACGTCGTGGAAGACATCCGGACAACAAAAGGAAAATTACTGAAGGAATCCATCACAACCAACCATCGAGCATTCCAGAATGGACCAGCAAAATCGATGTGCAAGCGTTGCCAAGGGGAAGTGGCTGTCGGCCATGCAAAGACTTCCCGCGGCGGGGCGGATTGTTGTTCGGCACACGCCACGCAAGAAGAGCACATATTCGCAATCGCAGCATCGATTCCGAACCAAGTACAGTGCTGACGAGCAAGATGTTTCGTGCGCACTATACCCCAATGTCCGTTGTGAAGAAGCCGTAAGACAGAGGACTGTAACGAACGTGGGACCACGACTTAGGATTGATCATTATCCGAACGCAACAACAAAACACCACGTCGTACAAAAAGTCACTCTTTGTGAGCAAAAAATCGGCGAACCAACGGATCCTCGATCCGTGACTTTGACAAGGACCATTGCGTAGCAAAAGAACGCAAAACGGTAGCAAGGACAGAGTCGGCAGCTGTAGCTGTAGCTACACGACGAAAATCAATCGGAAACGATTCGACCACGTCATCGGTTTCCGCATCAATGAACATGCAAGCAAGTTCGGAAGAATCGAATGCTGTATCCTCAGCAACAGGCAAACGGGACAACGCATCAGCGTTTCCATGCTTAGCAGTGGACCGATACAAGATATCGTAGCGGTACTGCGAGAGGAAAAGAGACCAGCGAATGAATTTCTGCGCTGTACGTGGAGGTACAGGCTTGTTTGGATGAAAAAGCGATGTCAAAGGTTTGTGGTCTGTGATGATGGTAAAGTGACGACCATACAAGAAATCATGGAACTTAGTAACACCAAACACGAGAGCTAAAGCTTCTTTTTCTATCTGGGAATAATTTCGTTGCGCAGACGAGAGCAATTTTGAAGCAAAGGCAATAGGACGATCATGCGATCCATCTTTGTGCGCAAGCACAGCACCGATCCCGAATTCCGATGCATCGACCATCAACAAAAGGGGTTTCTGGGAATCGAATGGCGTAAGGCAAGTATTTGAAAGCAACGCCGATTTCAACTGGCGAAAGGCGCGTTCGCATTCCGTCGACCAGACGAATGGAACACCTTTACGGCGTAAGCGATGAAGCGGAGCTGAAATGGAAGAAGCGCGCGGCACAAACCTGGCATAGTAGTTAATTTTTCCCAACACACTCTGGAGGTGTTTCAAGTTCCGTGGCGAAGGTAACTCCTGTATGGCACGGAGGTGCTCTGAACTCGGATGTATGCCTTGTGCATTTATGACATGGCCCAGATATGGTAAGTCACGAGCAAAAAACACACATTTGTCCTTCCTCAAGCGAAGACCATTTTGTCGCAAGACCTGAAATAACGTTCGTAGGTTGGCTAAATGTTCGGCTTCTGTCTTTCCGGATATCACAATATCGTCCAGATAGTTCGCAGCAGTAGGGACCGACGCACAAACAGTTTGTAAATATTGCTGAAACAATGCAGGGGCGGATGCACACCTGAATGGCAGTCTTTTGAATCGGTACAATCCAAGATGCGTGTTAACCACCAAAACGCGCTGGGATTCTTCGTCCACTGGTATTTGCAAGTACGCATCAGCTAGGTCCAATTTCGAAAAGTATTTACCCGGGCACAGTTTATCAAAAAGATCTTCCGGGCGGGGCAAAGGAAAAGTTGCAGTCACAAGTTGTGGATTGACAGTTGCCTTGAAGTCCACGCAAAGTCTCAATTTTCCGGAAGGTTTTGGCAAAATTACTAAGGGTGAGGCCCAGAGAGAAGCCTGCACATGTTCAATTAAACCTTGAGATTCTAAATCGTTTAATGTTCTTGCGACCTCATCACGCAATGCGTGTGGAACATTGCGCGCTCTGAAAAATTTCGGTTGCACGTCCACTTTGAGTTCCAAATGTGCATCATAGTTCTTAGCGCAACCGAGGCCCGGTGCAAAAATGTCTGCAAATTCTTCACAAAGACGAGAAACACTGGCTGAAGGCACAGTCTGATTCACTGATAGGACCTGATTGACTATAGACAAGTTAAACAACTGAAATAAATCTAAACCAAACAAGTTCACTGCAGTAGAAGAACGAAGAACGTAAAATGACACAAGTTTCGTTTGTCCCTTGTATGTGGCAAGAATGCTGCACTGTCCTAACACAGGTATCTGCTGTCCTAAGTAACTATTGAGCTGAACATTTGCGGCACGCAACGGAGGTTTGCCCAGTTGTTTGTACGTGTCTTGATTGAGCAATGAAACTGCAGCTCCGGTATCGAGCTGGAATGGTATCACTTTGCCTCCAAAGACTAAGTCTACAAAAAGTTTATTGTCCTGCTGATGACAAGAGCGACTTTCACGTGCAATTTGAACTGATACAGGTACAGAAGCACTTGCGACTTTACGTGAGTTCCGGCGACGTCGACGCACACTTTTTGTGGGATGAACACAGTCACTGGTAGATAAAGTGGCGCTGGACGGGGTGGAATTAACGACATGAATGTCCATGGGCGAAGGTCCACGAGCCTGATTGTCCCTGGTTCGATTCCGGCGTGAAGCAAAGGGCGTGGAACCGTTGTGAATGTCTGATCTAAGCTTTTTCTGGCAAACACTTTGAACATGTCCTTTCTTATGACAGTAAAAACAAATAGCTTGGCGTGACAGGCAATCGTCACGCGAATGTCTAGTTGCACACCGCGGGCATGATTTGAGCACGGCATTGGCCTGCTTACGCGGCACACGTGTTTGCGAGCTAGGCTGCAGCTGCTCGGACGTGCGCGAGGGCCGTTTAGCGTCCCGTGCTGCGCGCCCGGCGGGCGGGTTAATGTGACACACTGCTGGCGAAGTTTCAAATGATTCCTGAGCAAAGTCAAGTGTGTCTTGCCTATCCAATATGTCTATCACTTGTTGAAGGTAGGGATTAACAAGTTTCAAAATCTGTTCCCGTATGCGAACATCAGAAACGTTCTGTGCTATTGCATCACGCACCATAGTATCTGAATACGGAAGTCCACATTCACATGCAAAATCACAATCCCTAGTAAGTCCTTGCAATGTTGCAACCCACTCCCTATTAGTCTGACCGGCCGTACGTTTGGTACGAAAGAACGTATACCTTTTGGCAACTACATTAAATGTTTCTTTGAAATAGGCATCTAAAGCAGACAAAATTTCTTCGTAGGACAGAGTCACTACGTCGCGTCAGGGAAACAATTTAACTATCACACGGTAGGTGGACACACCGACACAAGAAAGCAAAAACGGCTGCCGCTCATTACCTTGAATTCTGTAGGCGGCCAGATGTAAGCCGAATTGTCGGGACCACTCAGTCCAAGACTCGTGGGCTGCGTCGAAGCTACGAAACGGAGGTGCAACGGCGGGTCGCGGCTGCGGTAGCGATGAAGCGGCGGCGGCCGCATCGGTTTGCAGCGCACATTGACCCTGGACGAGCTGTCCAAGGGCATCCAATAACGCCTGCGTCTGCTGATTCTGCAAGCGATAAAATTCGGACAGTACATCTGGCGAAGCCATGACACAAGTAATGTAAGCAAAGCAAGAAGAACGAAGACCGTTTATACGCTCGTCGCCAAAATTGTAGTGTCGGCAGACTTGCCAACACTACGCACACTAATTGAAAGAGGCGGCCAAGATGCACGCGCTAACTCACGAAGGATGGAGTGAGGTCTGAAACAGGAGACTTAATGAATGTGATAAAGAAAATACGTATCTTTGGAATATACTTAACTTTTAATACATCCTTGTATACATTGTTCTTGATGAGACATCTGGAGATTGTGGCGATACAAGTGACTCTTTATATACAAGCTATTTAAGGCTAATGGCGCCTTGCTAAGTCGTGGCCATTAACTTAGCTGAAGGCTATTCTAACTGTCTCTCGGCAAATGAGAGAAATGGCTTCGTCCATATAGTCGCTAGCAACGTCGTCGTACAACTGGGGCGAGTTCTCGTACGTCTCTCGAGACCTGCCGTGTGGTGGCGCTCGGTCTGCGATCACACAGTGGCGACACGCGGATCCGACATGTACTAATGGACCGCGGCCGATTTAAGCTACCACCTAGCAAGTGTGGTGTCTGGCAGTGACACCAAACTTATATATATATATATATATATATATATATATATATATATATATATATATATATATATATATATATGGAAATGGAAGAGGATGAAGATGAAATGGGAGATACGATACTGCGTGAAGAGTTTGACAGAGCACTGAAAGACCTGAGTCGAAACAAGGCCCTCGGAGTAGACAACATTCCATTGGAACTACTGGCGGCCTTGGGAGAGCCAGTCCTGACAAAACTCTACCATCTGGTGAGCAAGATGTATGAAACAGGCGAAAGACCCTCAGACTTCAAGAAGAATATAATAATTCCAATCCCAAAGAAAGCAGGTGTTGACAGATGTGAGAATTACCGAACAATCAGTTTAATAAGCCACAGCTGCAAAATACTAACACGAATTCTTTACAGACGAATGGAAAAACTAGTAGAAGCCGACCTCGGGGTAGATAAGTTTGGATTCCGTAGAAATACTGGAACACGTGAGGCAATACTGACCTTACGACTTATCTTAGAAGAAAGATTAAGGAAAGGCAAACCTACGTTTCTAGCATTTGTAGACTTAGAGAAAGCTTTTGACAATGTTGACTGGAATACTCTCTTTCAAATTCTAAAGGTGGCAGGGGTACAATACAGGGAGCGAAAGGCTATTTACAATTTGTACAGAAACCAGATGGCAGTTAAAAGAGTCTAGGGACATGAAAGGGAAGCAGTGGTTGGGAAGGGAGTAAGACAGGGTTGTAGCCTCTCCCCGATGTTATTCAATCTGTGTATTGAGCAAGCAGTAAAGGAAACAAAAGAAAAATTCGGAGTAGGTATTAAAATCCATGGAGAAGAAATAAAAACTTTGAGGTTCGCCGATGACATTGTAATTCTGTCAGAGACAGCAAAGGACTTGGAAGAGCGGTTGAACGGAATGGATGGTGTCTTGAAGGGAGGATATAAGATGAACATCAACAAAAGCAAAACGAGGATAATGGAATGTAGTCGAATTAAGTCGGGTGATGTTGAGGGTATTAGATTAGGAAATGAGGCACTTAAAGTAGTAAAGGACTTTTGCTATTTGGGGAGCAAAATAACTGATTATGGTCGAAGTAGAGAGGATATAAAATGTAGACTGGCAATGGCAAGGAAAGCGTTTCTGAAGATGAGAAATTTGCTAACATCGAGTATAGAATTAAGTGTCAGGAAGTCAATTTTGAAAGTATTTGTATGGAGTGTAGCCATGTATGGAAGTGAAACATGGACGGTAAATAGTTTGGACAAGAAGAGAATAGAAGCTTTCGAAATGTGGTGCTACAGAAGAATGCTGAAGATTAGATGGGTAGATCACATAACAAATGAGGAAGTATTGAATAGGATTGGGGAGAAGAGGAGTTTGTGGCACAACTTGACCAGAAGAAGGGATCGGTTGGTAGGACATGTTCTGAGGCATCAAGGGATCACCAATTTAG
Organism: Schistocerca nitens; assembly: GCF_023898315.1. Classification (NCBI taxonomy): domain Eukaryota; kingdom Metazoa; phylum Arthropoda; class Insecta; order Orthoptera; family Acrididae; genus Schistocerca; species Schistocerca nitens. The sequence continues at coordinate 1,173,915,863 of NC_064615.1, read as the reverse complement.
TATTGGAGGGCAGCGTGGAGGGTAAAAATCGTAGGGGGAGACCAAGAGATGAATACACTAAGCAGATTCAGAAGGATGTAGGTTGCAGTAGGTACTGGGAGATGAAGAAGCTTGCACAGGATAGAGTAGCATGGAGAGCTGCATCAAACCAGTCTCAGGACTGAAGACCACAACAACAACAACATCTTATATCCTCCTTTCAAGACACTGTCCATTCCGTTCAACTGCTCTTCCAAGTCCTTTGCTGTCTCTGACAGAATTACAACGTATTCGGCGAACCTCAAAGTTTTTCCTTCTTCTCCATGAATTTTAATACCTACTCCGAATTTTTCTTTTGTTTCCTTTACTGCTTGCTCAATATACAGATTGAATAACATCGGGGAGAGGCTACAACCCTGTCTCACTCCTTTCCCAACCACTGCTTCCCTTTCATGCCCCTCGACTCTTATAACTGCCATCTGGTTTCTGTACAAATTGTAAATAGCCTTTCGCTCCTTGTATTTTACCCCTGCCACCTTCAGAATTTGAAAGAGGGTATTCCAGTTAACGTTGTCAAAAGCTTTTTCTAAGTCTACAAATGCTAGAAACGTAGGTTTGCCTTTTCTTAATCTTTCTTCTAAGATAAGTCGTAAGGTTAGTATTGCCTCACGTGTTCCAACATTTCTACGGAATCCAAACTGATCTTTCCCGAGGTCCGCTTCTACCAGTTTTTCCATTCGTCTGTAAAGAATTCGCGTTAGTAGTTTGCAGCTGTGACTTATAGTTCGGTAATTTTCACATCTGTCAACACCTGCTTCCTTTGGGATTGGAATTATTATATTCTTCTTGAAGTCTGTGGGTATTTCGCCTGTCTCATACATCTTGCTCTCCAGATGGTAGAGTTTTGTCATGACTGGCTCTCCCAAGGCCATCAGAATTTCTAATGGAATGTTGTCTACTCCCAGGGCCTTGTTTCGACTCAGGTCTTCCAGTGCTCTGTCAAACTCTTCACGCAGTATCGTATCTCCCATTTCATCTTCATCTACATCCTCTTCCATTTCCATAATATTGTCCTCAAGTGCATCGCCCTGCATAAACCCTCTATATACTCCCTCCACCTTTCTGCCTTCCCTTCTTTGCTTAGAACTGGGTTGCCATCTGAGCTCTTGATATTCATACAAGTGGTTCTCTTCTCTCCAAAGGTCTCTTTAACTTTCCTGTAGGCAGTATCTATCTTACCCCTAGTGAGACAAGCCTCTACATCCTTACATTTGTCCTCTAGCCATGCCTGCTTAGCCATTTTGCACTTCCTGTCGATCTCATTTTTGCGACGTATGTATTCCTTTTTGCCTGCTTCATTTACTGCGTTTTTATATTTTCTCCTTTCATCAATTTAATTCAATATTTCTTCTGTTACCCAAGGATTTCTATTAGCCCTCGTCTTTTTACCTACTTGATCCTCTGCTGCCTTCACTACTGCATCCCTCAGAGCTACCCATTCTTCTTCTACTGTATTTCTTTCCCCCATTCCTGTCAATTGTTCCCTTATGCTCTCCCTGAAACTCTGTACAACCTTTGGTTCTTTCAGTTTATCCAGGTCCCATCTCCTTAAATTCCCACCTTTTTGCAGTTTCTTCAGTTTCAATCTGCAGTTCATAACCAATAGATTGTGGTCAGAATGCACATCTGCCCCTGGAAATGTCTTACAATTTAAAACCTGGTTCCTAAATCTCTGTCTTACCATTATATAATCTAACTGATACCTTTTAGTATCTCCAGGATTCTTCCAGGTATACAACCTTCTTTTATGATTCTTGAACCAAGTGTTAGCTATGATTAAGTTATGCTCTGTGCAAAATTCTACAAGGCGGCTTCCTCTTTCATTTCTTCCCCCCATTTACAAGCGAAGAGGTAACAAGAATTATATGCAGTGTGATCCACATTTTGCAAAGCGAAAATACGGTCATTTATTAGAGGTTTCTGAGTTATCCATAGGACACAGATCACCAGAGCAGATACTCATATGTTGTTGAGTTTCAATGCCTTATTTCCAGATAACGTTACCCAGATGTAAGTTGTGACAGTGTTTCGGGTCTTGATGAATGGAAATACCTGTTAGAAAACAGTTGGAAGCATTGGTTTCAGCATGAAAGTCTGCCTCTTGTTGCAAATTGAAACATAACGGCAACGATGTCAATCTCAAAAGACCATCTGATCTTCGTGCTGTGAATATTACTGTTGTGGCTGTGCCCTCTTGTAATGTTTCGTGGTTCCTGGCTGTTTGAGGAGAGGGTGGTATGATAGGTGGGTGGCCAGTTTCCTCTCGCTACAACACCAAATGCGCACGTGGTTAAAATTCACTTTATTACAGGAACCAATTGAGTTACCAGGTTCAGTGATGTCCAATCTGAAGTTCTGTGGTTCACAGCAATCAAATGACACGTACTAATCCTTGAATCTTGTCCGTCTCCATATCACAACTATATATCGTGACTAACGTTCCCCCACAGCGAGTTAAGGTATGAGGGGACGACTGTGGTAGACTAGAGCACAGTGCGACCTATTGAGCTGCAATGCGAACTGAGCCCCGATGCGGTGGACTGAGGTATTCAGCCGGCGCGCTGGCTGGGGGCGTGTCTTCGTCTTCTCTTGTCATAGGCGCGCTTAGTTGAGCGCCTACTATACAATGTTTTCTAATGCCGACCGTTGCGCTGGCGACGGCGTACGCAGCTCAGTTACATTGTCTGTTCAATAAATAATGTCCTAAAAATTTTTTCTGAGAACTTATTTTTTCAGTTTCACATTGTGACAGTATGAATCGCACATTCCATTTACGTGTATTGTTTTTCTACAGAGTCTACACACGTTCTATGTCGTTACGCTAACATTGTGTAAAAGCATGTATTTGCTGTTGGCAAAAACTACAAGTGATGCACCCACATTTCACCAAGTGTAACGATCCATGGCAGAAAGATTTCTGCTTAGACCTCAAACTCCTCCAACAGCTAAGATAATATGGTTGTTTTCTTTGAATGTTGTGACCTGTTGTAAGCTATCGTGGTAACCACATTAAGGACACGTTTGAATATCCAATGATGTCCATCAACGCACATGCATTCTAATGCTCGCCAGTAACTGTAGCTATAATTTTCTAGTTGCGATGCTTCCGTCTGTGCGAATAATGGCATCCGCTCGTCTCACCACGTCTGTAGAAGCGGCTTTGATAGGAGGTCCCGTACGTGACCGATCATGGAGCTCATTTTCTGTGCTTACTGAGGATTTAACTCTGCTTACTCAGCGTCCAACAATAATCCTATCGAATACTTCATTACCACACACTCCAAGCAGACGTTTATGTATTTTAGCCACGTTATCGTTTTCCTCATCCAAGAATTCAATTAGGGCACGTTGCTTGTGTGGACGCCATTTTGATCACAATGGCTCTGCCGTCAACGGGAATTGGTCGCAGCTCTCCAAACGTGCAGAAAATATCGGATTTGAAGCACCTAAAAGCGTGTTTTCTATGTACAGGAAGTGATCAGAAAATTTCCATTCAGAGCTCGTACAGTCCACAATCGGTATGCCAGTCAAGCAAAATCGCCGTGAGCACTGAGCCAGTCATCTCACCGACGCACCATGTAGAAGATAACCGTTTGGTAAAACACAGTGTCCTGCTGGGTGAATAAGTCCATAACTGACTTCTGCACACCCTCGGCCCATAAGAACGATCGACCCTCTAGGCCTTTTTTCTGTGACCAAAGATCAGGACTACGGGACATGTGCTCGAGTGTCTCTCACTTGAGTTGACGTAACTCCTGCGTCACCACATTTGCGACATGGCGACGTGCGTTACCTTGAAACTGCAGCTCCCCCTGTCGCACACCTTTCCACTATGGTGGCGCTCGACAGACATGCTGTCCAATACAAGCTCTTTATTCTACGATGGTTGTCCACCGGTGTTTGTAATTCGGCAGCCAAAAAAAGAAAAGCATCACGATGGTCCTGTTCGGGCGCATTTGGTAACAATGTTTATATGTCGGTGCATAGAAGAGTATATCCGCATCAGAGTCGTGCTGCAACAAGGTCCTCTAACGGATAATTTTCGATCGCCACTTATATATTTTAAGGGTGTAAAGCAAATGCGGCATCATTTATCGAATTACCTTAGTAAAGAGCATGTTGTTCTCAATGGAAAGACGTCTACAGACGTTAAAGTAACCTCTTGCGTGCCACGGGGGAGTGTTATGGGACCATTGCTTTTCACAATATATATATATATATATATATATATATATATATATATATATATATACGACCTAGTAGATAGCGTCAGAAGTTCCATGCGGCTTTTCGCGGATGATGCTGTAGTATACAGAAAAGTTGCAGCATTAGAAAATTGCAGCCAAATGCAGGAAGATCTGCAGCGGATAGGCACTTTGTGCAGGGAGTGGCAACTGACCCTTAACATAGTATTGTTCATCAGTGTGGGATTCGTACCAGGTCGGGTTGACAGAGGATTTACAGAAGGGATTAAAACTGAGTGCCCGACCGAGACTCGAACAGTCTCGGTCGGGCACACAGTTTTAATCTGCCAGGACGTTTCATATCAGCGCACACTCCGCTGCAGAGTGAAAATCTCATTCTGATTTACAGAAGATCCAAAGAAGAGCGGCGCGTTTAGTCACAGGATTATTTTGTAAGCGTGATAGCATTACGGAGATGTTTAGCAAACTCAAATGGCAGACTGCAAGAGAGGTGCTCTGCATCGCGGTATAGTTTGCTGTCCACGTTTCGAGAGAGTGCGTTTCTGGATGAGGTATCGAATATATTGCTTCCCCCTACTTATACCTCCAGAAGAGATCACGAATGTAAAATTAGAGAGATTCTAGCGCGCACGGAGGCTTTCCGGCAGTCGTTCTTCCCGCGAACCATACGCGACTGGAACAGGAAAGGGACGTAATGACAGTGGCACGTAAAGTGCCCTCCGCCACACACCGTTGGGTGGCCTGCGGAGTACAAATGTAGATGTAGATGTAGAAATGAACGAAGCTGAGCTTAATAATACGTAACATCTTCACCAACCAATGTGAACATCACTTATGTGACCTATAAGCCATAGGCAGTTCACAAACCACGAGTCCTTGAGTCCGACCATCATCATAGCTTATTACTACAAGATGCTATCATATGCAATGATTTTAATTTTGGTTTCTAACCCTGTCTGCCTGCTTAAATGACTGATAACGTGCTTGCTTCCCATGCAGCGGGCACGGGTTCGATTCCCGTCCGGGCTGAAGCTTTTTCTCCACTGTGGGGCTAGGTGTTGTGTTGTCGTCATCACCATTTCATCCTTATCACCAGCAGGTGAGTCGTCCATTGTGACGTCGACTGAAATACGTCTTGCTGCCAGAACTTTCCCAGATGGGGCCTCCCGGCCAGCAATGCTATACGAACTTCCATTTATTTTTCTAGTTCCTAAGACCCCAGAAATAGTGGGATGGCATCAATGTGCATTCAGGTTATTCATCGGTATTTACTGATTCGAAAAAAGAAGAGAAAATTAGCTCGAGTTTCTCAATGAAAGAGTGTGAGTGTCATTAATTCTACATTTATTGTTGATAGGGTTACCATTCGGAGGTTGTACAATTACTCATTACTCTGCTGCAGTCAAAACTAATTTCTGCAACAGAACACCTCAAAATACAAAAGTGTCGTTGCATGACCGAAACGTTTGTCGAATTTATAGAGAAATGACTGCTCTGAGCATGTTGAGTAGATAAAGGTAGGTTGCGATACGATTAGCGATACTGAGAGCCTACGTACATCCCGTGATGGTTCGACACACAACAGCAACACCACGAGAAACACCACGAGAAAAGTATCAATCTCAATAGCTACCGGTTGGTGACTGGCTGGCAATGCAATCACGACAAAATTGGGAACACAAGAAGGCACTACCCATACGGGACGCAACAAACATCAGACCACGTAAGTTGTTTACCAAAAGAGAGTCGTCGGTTGGAACTGGTTCACGAAAAAGAACGAGAACAACTTACGTCTCTGTTTGATTCAGTTTAATTAACAGTATAACGTAGCACAGAACCTACTCGACGTCACGAACGACGTAAGACACGTGCAGTTAGTCACAAGGAGGGAACAGTTAATTACGAAAAATTACTTCTCTGACTCACTGGCAACGTAAAAGAACTTCATTGACATGATTAATCTGAAACAGGAAACACTGTGGGTTCATTTAAAGCCAGGAGATACACGGATCACTGATTAGGATCACGTAGAGAGAATCCACGTAGAATTCTCGGCCAGAACTGTTAAATTCAGGAACGCGAACATTATGAATGTCGCATGAAGGTCACCGTGCGGGCCTGACTGATACTACAAGCCCTCAGAAAAACGCACATAATCACATGTGGTAACGCAAAACTCATCTGCAGATTAAAAATCACAAAACGAGAAATGAATAACGTAATTCTACAAACATAAAAACCGCAGGAAGAGACAAAGAAATCTTGTAGCAAACTCATATTCCAACTCCATGAAACACAGCGGGCCCCAAGGGAGACGGGCGTGGTTTTTTTGTAACCGCTGACGCCGACGCCCTCGCAGCACGTTAAAAATGTCGGCGGTCGCTCTGTCCCATGTGACACCCACCTACCTCTGCTATTCAGCAAAAAGCGTTTCACTTCTCTGGCCAATGATCTCTCTGTGTACAGAACCAAAGATCTTCCATTTCGGAAGCCAAGTGCAAAGTGCTGGCAGCTTGATTGCCACATTACTGCCACATCTTACGGACATAAAACCCTGGGAGTAGCATGCCATCTACTTACATATACCAGTATTTTCTTTCATTAGCAGAAACTCCCACTTTATCAGAAGCAATTCGCTGATTAATCTTTCACCTAACGAAATGATATTGCCCTAGTCTTAACAGGAATGTACCAATATTGCATAAATAGCAGAGACACGCTGGTACTGCGATGACAGGTGGTTAAGTCACTCATTTCGTTTATTGTATTTTCCCAGCTTCGGATACACACACACAGTACCATAACCAGTGTCGACCTCTAAGAAATTCATGATCAGACAATCTGTTTAAAAAGAAAGACAGAAAGTGATTAACGAAATACTGAACTTTGAACTCAAATCAATTTCTGTCCACAGTTACTTGAGGAAAGAGAAATGCCGACGTCAGCTGCATGGTGCCATTGAAACAATTCAGTGGCGACAAGTGAAAAATTGTGCCGGTCCAGGCCTCGAAACCGAATTTTCCACTTGGCATGAGCGGTCGCTTTAACATCTTCCCGTCCTACCCAAATTTCCGACTTGTCGCATATTACTTCGTTGCGCCACGACGCCGCCCTCTCCGCCTCCTCTCCCCCCCCCCCCCTCCTCACCCCTTTCAAGCCAGTACACCATCCTCATTGTTAGCGTCATTTAGCGTGTTTCCCGCAAGAGGTCGGACCTATGGTGCATCCATACATCCACACTGAAGATACCATGAAATTCCGTCAGTGCTTATTTATCAATACTATAAGTGCGGTGCCTGTTCTTTTGGGCATGTCCAAAGGAACGGACACCATACATAAAGTAGTAATAGCTGAAGTTACTCTGCCTTCAGTACGTTCCATTGTTACTCGTCAGAATACAACTGAAAAGGTCCGTAGAAAGGGTCACAATGGAAACAAAACTGCACACTGACTGGCGAAGCTGAAAGCCACAGTTAACTGCGTAATAGTGCTTAGAGTGCTCATACACTGCGTAAAGAGACAAATGAAAACTGCTGTCGTCGACTAAGCACTGATTTTCAAGGCTCTGTGACATTAGTAATCACGAAATCAGCTAAGTTTTTCAATGGTTTTGGTGTTGCTTTTAGTTTTCGATCATCTATTTTCTTACTGGTTAAAAATGGTGCACAACGAATTCCTCTCCGGCGCCAATCTCTTCATCTCAGAGTAACAATTGCACCCAACGCCCGCAATTGCTTATTCCAATCTCTGTCTCCCTATACAGATTTTACTCTCTACAGTTCCTTCATAGTACGTTGATGTCTTAAAACATGTCCTATCACCCCATTACATAATTTTACTCCACATGTTCCTCTCCTGGCCGGTCTTGCAAGGTACTGCCTCAATGCTCAACAGTCGAACTAGTTTTCAGTATCTTCTGTAGCACCACGTGTCAAAATCATCGAGTGTCACCGTCTCCTGTTTTCCCAGATTTCATGGTTCACTTTCACACAACGCTGCGTTCCAAAAGTATATTCTCACAGTTGTTTTCATCAATTTAAAGCTGATATTTGACAGCAGTAAGTTCCCCTCATTGTCCAGATTTTCAATAACTGTAAATATTAGTCTGCAATCTCATATCCGCCTTGATTTCGCTCTGATGTATTAACTTCCTCCAGAGATAACAAGAAAATTTAAAGTTAATTTCATTTCTGTTGCTCCTCATTTTCATCTGCTTCATTACTACTATTTTCTCGGCCACTGTTGCACATATTTGAGAATAAAATTGATAATTTTAAGTAATGGAACTAACATTTAGAAGTGCCATTTGCATTCTCATACGGTTCGATACTACAAATCTTTACACTAACATTCCAATAGAAGAAACGAACAGTATTATTTGACAATTTCATTAAGCACAAGAAACGGATTTCAGACAAAATTAAAAAATTTGTAAAATGGTTGGGAATCGTTCGAATGGGCAGTTACTTCAATTTTAGTGGTCAGTTATATCAACAAGATGAAGCCTTGGTGTTGCGAACTGCCTCGCTGGATTTCTAGCTGACAACGTAATTAAAAATTTTAAAATACACTCCTGGAAATTGAAATAAGAACACCGTGAATTCATTGTCCCAGGAAGGGGAAACGTTATTGACACCTTCCGGGGGTCAGATACATCACATGATCACACTGACAGAACCACAGGCACATAGACACAGGCAACAGAGCATGCACAATGTCGGCACTAGTACAGTGTATATCCACCTTTCGCAGTAATGCAGGCTGCTATTCTCCCATGGAGACGATCGTAGAGATGCTGGATGTAGTCCTGTGGAACGGCTTGCCATGCCATTTCCACCTGGCGCCTCAGTTGGACCAGCGTTCGTGCTGGACGTGCAGACCGCGTGAGACGACGCTCCATCCAGTCCCAAACATGCTCAATGGGGGACAGATCCGGAGATCTTGCTGGCCAGGGTAGTCGACTTACACCTTCTAGAGCACGTTGGGTGGCACGGGATACATGCGGACGTGCATTGTCCTGTTGGAACAGCAAGTTCCCTTGCCGGTCTAGGAATGGTAGAACGATGGGTTCGATGACGGTTTGGATGTACCGTGCACTATTCAGTGTCCCCTCGACGATCACCAGTGGTGTACGGCCAGTGTAGGAGATCGCTCCCCACACCATGATGCCGGGTGTTGGCCCTGTGTGCCTCGGTCGTACGCAGTCCTGATTGTGGCGTTCACCTGCACGGCGCCAAACACGCATACGACCATCATAGGCACCAAGGCAGAAGCGACTCTCATCGCTGAAGACGACACGTGTCCATTCGTCCCTCCATTCACGCCTGTCGCGACGCCACTGGAGGCGGGCTGCACGATGTTGGGGCGTGAGCGGAAGACGGCCTAACGGTGTGCGGGACCGTAGCCCAGCTTCATGGAGACGGTTGCGAATGGTCCTCGCCGATACCCCAGGAGCAACAGTGTCCCTAATTTGCTGGGAAGTGGCGGTGCGGTCCCCTACGGCACTGCGTAGGATCCTACGGTCTTGGCGTGCATCCGTGCGTCGCTGCGGTCCGGTCCCAGGTCGACGGGCACGTGCACCTTCCGCCGACCACTGGCGACAACATCGATGTACTGTGGAGACCTCACGCCCCACGTGTTGAGCAATTCGGCGGTACGTCCACCCGGCCTCCCGCATGCCCACTATGCGCCCTCGCTCAAAGTCCGTCAACTGCACATACGGTTCACGTCCACGCTGTCGCGGCATGCTACCAGTGTTAAAGACTGCGATGGAGCTCCGTATGCCACGGCAAACTGGCTGACACTGACGGCGGCGGTGCACAAATGCTGCGCAGCTAGCGCCATTCGACGGCCAACACCGCGGTTCCTGGTGTGTCCGCTGTGCCGTGCGTGTGATCATTGCTTGTACAGCCCTCTCGCACTGTCCGGAGCAAGTATGGTGGGTCTGACACACCGGTGTCAACGTGTTCTTTTTTCCATTTCCAGGAGTGTATTTCAAATATATATATTTTTTAATTCCCACTCTGCTCTAGGTAATAGCGTTAGTTTCTATAGACCGTATGTTGACTGTACGAAAAGGCGATGTAAATGACATCATACCATGTAGTGGGGCCTTGAATGGTTTCCACCCTACATATAAAACGAGCATAATGGACAGGTTCCTTGACTTGAAATTGCATTTAAAAGACGCTAAACTTAACTTTGACATTTACAGGAAGCCCACCATAAGGTATAACCTCATTATGTTGCCTCTCACCACTTTAAGCATAAAATGACGTTGTTTCATGCTATGATTGACCTTATGACTGAGGTCCGCCTAACCCCTTCTACTATTGCTACTAGGCTAAATAACTTAAATTGTGATGCGAAAGGAGACATCCAGAGTTACAATTAAAATGGATTTTTATTTAGTAGATGACCAGTTTTGGGGTATGCGCATTCTCAAACCATCCAATATTTGCCAAGTAAATTTTCCATCAATATAGCAGTAAAGAAAGTGCGTATATACAGGGTGATCCATTGATCGTGGCCGGGCCAAATATTTCAAGAAATAAGTGTCAAACGAAAAAACTACAAAGGACGAAACTTGTCTAGCTTGAAAGGGGAAACCAGGTGGCGCTATCGTTGGCCCGCTAGATGGCGCTGCCATAGGTCAAACGGATGTCAACTGCGTTTTTTAAATAGGAACCCTAATTTTTTATTTCATATTCGTGTAGTACGTAAAGAAGTATGAATGTTGTAGGTGGACCACTTTTTTCGCTTTGTGATAGATGGCGCTGTAATAGTTATAAACATATGGCTCACAATTTTAGAGGAACAGTTGGTAACAGGTAGGTTTTTTAAATTAAAATACAGAGCGTAGGTACGTTTGAACATTTTATTTAGTTTGTTTCAATGTGATACACGTACCTTTGTGAACTTATCATTTCTGAGAACGCATGCTGATTCAGCGTGATTACCTCAAAATATCACATTAATGCAATAAGTGCTCAAAATGATGTCCGTCAACCTCAAGGCATTTGGCAATACGTGTAACGACATTCCTGTAAACTGCGAGTCGTTCGCCTTCCGTGATGTTCGAACATGTATTGACAATGCGCTGACGCATGTTTTCAGGCGTTGTCGGTGGATCACGATAGCAAATATCCTTCAACTCTCCCCACAGAAAGAAATGCGGGGACGTCAGGTCAGGTGAACGTGCTGGCCATGGTATGGTGCTTCGACGACCAATCCATCTGTCATGAAATATGCTATTCAATATCGCTTCAACCGCACGCGAGCTGTGTGGCGGACATCCATCATGTTGGATAACGTAACTATCCGGCGAACGGTCCGGACACTTCGATGATGTCGTCCAGAATACCGAGCAGCATACATAGCACACGCCCGTTGGGCATTTTGATCACAATAGCCATACATCAACACGATATCGACCTTTCCCGCAATTGGTAAACGGTCCGTTTTAGCACGGGTAATGTATCACGAAGCAAATACCGTCCGCACTGGCGGAATGTTAGGTAATACCACGTACTGATACGTTTGTGACTATTACAGCGCCATCTATCACAAAGCGAAATAAGTGGTCCAACTAAAACACTCATATTTCTTTACGTACTACACGAGTATGTAATAAAAATGGGGGTTCCTATTTAAAAAAAAAAAAAAAACAGTTGACATCCGTTGGACCTATGGTAGCGCCATCTAGCGGGCCAACGATAGCGCCATCTGGTTTCCCCCTTCAAGCTAGAGACGTTTCGTTCTTTGTAGTTTTTTCATTTGACACTTATTTCGTGAGATATTTGTCCCTGTCACGATCAGTGGACCACCCTGTATACTTATGGTCCCAACTAATGTTCCACTAGGACGCCGGGTTCCAAGGACGTAGAGTGTGAGCAGCACACGCAATTGTGATCTGCTTCACTAACATGTGATCCCAACTCTATGGGAGATAGGTGCTCGCGAGGCCACTTGGTTACTCTGTAACACATTTGGAGAAAACCGAGTCAATGGCAGAGTCTTGCAGTCTGCTTGGCCACCGAGATCGCGAGATTTGAACCCGTGTGATCTCTGGCTGTGGTGTTACCTGAACGACAGGGGCTATGACCCTGACTCTAACATACTTCGGAGGCTGAAGATGAACATGCCGAGGGAGGTAGCCAACTTCCCAACTGAGACGTTTCGGGCAGCGATGGGAGGCTGCCGCCAATGTACGTGGTCTTCACACTAAGCAACGTTTGTAACCTGGCACGCAATCAACAAATTCGGTTTTTCCACTACCCATTAGCTTCTAGGAACTAGTGCAGTTTTTTCAATCTGTTCTAGGCAATCTCGTTCCTGTCTCACTGTGTCCTTGGACACAAAATGAGTATTGCACACATTGTAAAACTTTGGCACAGCATTCGTTTTTAGTGTGATGTGCGATTTGTAAATTTTAACGCTAGTTGTTGATTAAGAAAAAATGGTGTTATATTTTTGTCACGGTTTTTCCTATTTTTCAGTAGGAATGTACACTCCTGGAAATTGAAATAAGAACACCGTGAATTCATTGTCCCAGGAAGGGGAAACTTTATTGACACATTCCTGGGGTCAGATACATCACATGATCACACTGACAGAACCACAGGCACATAGACACAGGCAACAGAGCATGCACAATGTCGGCACTAGTACAGTGTATATCCACCTTTCGCAGCAATGCAGGCTGCTATTCTCCCATGGAGACGATCGTAGAGATGCTGGATGTAGCCCTGTGGAACGGCTGGCCATGCCATTTCCCCCTGGCGCCTCAGTTGGACCAGCGTTCGTGCTGGACGTGCAGACCGCGTGAGACGACGCTTCATCCAGTCCCAAACATGCTCAATGGGGGACAGATCCGGAGATCTTGCTGGCCAGGGTAGTTGACTTACACCTTCTAGAGCACGTTGGGTGGCACCGGATACATGCGGACGTGCATTGTCCTGTTGGAACAGCAAGTTCCCTTGCCGGTCTAGGAATGGTAGAACGATGGGTTCGATGACGGTTTGGATGTACCGTGCACTATTCAGTGTCCCTTCGACGATCACGAGTGGTGTACGGCCAGTGTAGGAGATCGCTCCCCACACCATGATGCCGGGTGTTGGCCCTGTGTGCCTCGGTCGTATGTCCAGATTGTGGCGCTCACCTGCACGGCGCCAAACACGCATACGACCATCATTGGCACCAAGGCAGAAGCGACTCTCATCGCTGAAGACGACACGTCTCCATTCGTCCCTCCATTCACGCCTGTCGCGACACCACTGGAGGCGGGCTGCACGATGTTGGGGCGTGAGCGGAAGACGGCCTAACGGTGTGCGGGACCATAGCCCAGCTTCATGGAGACGGTTGCGAATGGTCCTCGCCGATACCCCAGGAGTAACAGTGTCCCTAATTTGCTGGGAAGTGGCGGTGCGGTCCCCTACGGCACTGCGTAGGATCCTACGGTCTTGGCGTGCATCCGTGCGTCGCTGCGGTCCGGTCCCAGGTCGACGGGCACGTGCACCTTCCGCCGACCACTGGCGACAACATCGATGTACTGTGGAGACCTCACGCCCCACGTGTTGAGCAATTCGGCGGTACGTCCACCCGGCCTCCCGCATGCTCACTATACGCCCTCGCCCAAAGTCCGTCAACTGCACATACGGTTCACGTCCACGCTGTCGCGGCATGCTACCAGTGTTAAAGACTGCGATGGAGCTCCGTATGCCACGGCAAACTGGCTGACACTGACGGCGGCGGTGCACAAATGCTGCGCAGCTAGCGCCATTCGACGGCCAACACCGCGGTTCCTGGTGTGTCCGCTGTGCCGTGCGTGTGATCATTGCTTGTACAGCCCTCTCGCAGTGTCCGGAGCAAGTATGGTGGGTCTGACACACCGGTGTCAATGTGTTCTTTTTTCCATTTCCAGGTGTGTATCTCTCAGTACGATTTTCCCCTTCGGAGATTGTGAAGCATAGCTGACTGAATAAATCAAGGTCCAATATATACTTGTTGCGAATTTTGAAATTCGGTTAGTTTTGCTGCTCCACGGTCAATTTGAAATTTAAATGGCACTTCATTCACTCAGCCGCAGAGAAAGCCTTGTCATTAGGTGCCAAGATCACACTAACTCTATTTTTTGATCATTAAATGTTATTCCAGTTCCCATGTCCGTCCATGACATCATTTGTATTACCAGTAGTCTTACGACAAATCAAGTACGAGACTGTAAAACTAAATTTTGTCATTTTTGTCCTCATGTTAATGAGCTGCATCATGTCCTGCGTGAAAGCATGAGAATTGTAGATCTTCTGTTAATTAGGAAAAATTTAAGAATGCAGGCCAAATTACGTAATCCAAGTCCTTATAGTGGACAGTCAGTGGTCACAAACGCCTGTTATGACACATAAGCAAGAGATGTTTCGATAGATAGAGGAACGACAAATCACAACACGCCTGAAGGCACCTACAGTGATCAAGATGAAAATAAAGCACAGTACAAAAATGTTTCGAAAACCGTGTTTGAAAAAATAAATAATCAATTATTGTTACAGCTGGTACATAATGTATCGAAAGTAACGCTGTAAATTTATTTTTATCCAAAATATCGAGGACGCTTTAGGACGTCAATGCACAGCATGAGCAAAATAAAACTGGTCGTGAAAATATTTATAAGATTGACGCGAAATTGACATTCGTTAATGAGCAGCACAACTGTCCATCATAGAAAACGCTGTATAGCGTGAAGTCGATGCGTCAGTCGATCGGTTGCTGTCACATGTCCGCGCATGCGCATCTCCCGGTTGCCCTGTCCCGTTTACTTCTCTGTGTCATCATGTTTGATTGAGTGAGCAGATGTGTTTGGAGACGAGTGGAATACAACTCAAGAGTGCTCGCGATAAAATAGCACGTATTCATTGTCGAGTGTCAGAGTACAATTGTTGGAACACATGTACGAAATTATTTGTGCAGGGCTTAAGACTGCAAATGTCTTGCCAAAATACGGTGCAAAATCTGCAATACAGACTGCAAAAATGACACTAAACAAGCTCTGAAGCGAATAGAGACACATACTATCTGAAAACATTGCTTTAGTGAACGAAATCTCAACGCCGTCCATTTGTGCAAGTGGGAATTAAGAGATCGTCATGGCCTGTAACTGAATGCTTACAGATTAACTGTTGTGTGCTTAAGTTAAATCGTCCAGACAAATTTTGTGTGTTGAGCTCTGCCGGTGGTTTCTTAGTGACGTGGAATGAGGACGTTTGGATTGTCAGTTTTTCGTTTCCTCGGATGAGACCTGGTTCAGCTTGTCAGGGTATATGAACTTACAGAACATGCGCCATTTTTCCGCAGAAAATTCCTGTCATTACTTTGAAGAGCTATTTTGTAATCTAAAGATTGGTGTTCGGTGCGCAGTACCTGGTGCCGGTATTGTAACACGATTCTTTTACCAAACTGTTTATGCCGACCGGTGTGTCCGGAAACTTGTTTCAGCCCCTCCCCCTACCCCACGGTCTCAGGGGTTGTAAAATATCAGAATGGGCGAAGGTATGATTCGGGGGAGAGAGATGGCCCGCGCCGAAGCGTGGAAAAATGTGCCGGCCAGTGAGTCTCTGACTTCATTGCATCGAAGGTATACAGCCGGCTGATCCCTTGCAGGCGCCGCGCAAAGTGCTTGCATGGGTCGCCAATGCCAATGTCGGAAGCTGCTGCGTCGGCATGCGGTCGCCCAGCCTTGAAGACGTAGCGCTCCTGTTCACCCCACGGGTAAGTGGCTGTCGCGTGTGTTGTACGCGCCAATATCCCGGAACACGGCTGACTGCTCCCTCAAGCGCGACTCGTGAACGCCATGTAGAGTACCGAGGTCAAAACAGCCGACCGTCGTCGTTGGTGTGAGCCTTAGCAGCTCCGACCGTCCATCAGTGGCAGCTCGATCAGTCACAGAAAGACTGCTCTGCTATGGGGAGGTCTCGAGTTCGCGTCCCGACCCCGCCCCTGCAGACGGCAACTTGCAGTCCACCGGACGATGTCACCGAGAGAGCTGATGCCGACAGCCCTCTCGCTCCTCGGGCCGTTGCAGCTCCAAGGTGCGCGCGCCCCGCCAGAGCTATGACACGTCCGTGCAGACGAGATTGGTGACAGTTTCAGAAGGCAGGTTGACCGCCGACGTCCATAACCACATGTCGTCGTAGATGGTCTGCAGCTTGAACAATCGTCGTTCTCTCCGGTTCTAAATGCGAAGAAAATTGGGAAACATCTGCCTCCTTTGACCCTTCGGGCTCGCTTATTTATACGTCTTTTCCCTACGCCTCTGACGTAGTTCATCTGGTGGGGACAAGTGGAAGTGTTTCATAATAATTACACTTGCATACAGTGCCTTTCCATCTGCGAGCGGTGTCGTGAACCTGCCTGGCTTTTCCGTTTGCTAAATATCAACATCACCATCGCCTGCCATCCGATGTGCCAATTTGTCCCTTAACTACCATCTTGCAGCCACAGATGCGCGAAATTAACAAGAGTTCCCAAAATCCATGCCTGTACTTATTCGTGTCGCAGCAAACTGTTCAATCTACACTGCTATTCAAAATTAAAGCAGCAAAGTGACATTTCCACTTCCTGTGGCTAATTCACGACATAATCATACAAACGGTCAACAGATGTTACGATCGTGTTCTGCACAGAAATGACAACCATGCCAGCAATGATGTCAGGGCACCTATCAAGCGGGGTAGTGTTTGCAGGATAGTCCCACATACACAGCCGCTGTGTAAACGGTCACAGGCGGTGCTGTATGGCACAGAGAAGCGGCCCACAGACTCTCTGCCGTGGAGGGCCACAGGAAGAATGGAAGCTGGACAGTCGCAAACTGACGTGGCCGGCTGGCTTAATGTGAATCTTTCTGTTGTTTCTCGGATGAGGCGACAGTTTACGTCCATATCCCGGAAACCAGGGCAGGACCGACGGCGTGTGACAACAGAATGAATGGACCGTTATTGGCTGTAAGGGCACGACACTACCGCCTTAGTACTGCACTGCAACTGGCATCTGATCTTACAGCATTCAACAGAGTGACTTTCAATGTTGGAGACCTGCTGTCTGTTTACCGCGGGCGCCGCTTCACAGCAGGTAACATCTAGACCGGAGCCGTCAGCGTCCACCTGGACGCTCGAACAGAGGGCCTGTGTTTTTTTCACAGATAAGTCCTGATTTTATCTGGAGAGTGATTCTCGACTGATTCGCTTCTGGAGAGCACGTGGAACGCGATTTTGGGACCCAAACTTTGACGAAAGAGACCTATATCGACGAGGATCCCTAATAGTGTCGGCAGGGATTATTTTGACCACTCGAACACCTCTTCATGAAATGGTAGGGGTGAATCATCAAGATGAGGAGATCTTGGGAAACTATGCGTGGTTGTTGCGAGGTGCTGTGGGCCCAGACTTCGTAGTGATGGACGATAATGCTTGACCTCAAGGAACACGGGTGGCTGATGTTCTTTTTGGAAACGTGGCCTACTCGCTCTCCCGATTTGAAACCTATAGAGCACGTCTGGGATGCACTAGGGAGTCGCGTTGCATCACGTCAGCATCCAGCAGCCGCTCTCCAAGACTTGTGAGCAGCTCTGTAGCAAGGATGGGCGTTATTGCCTCAAAATGAGATTAATGACGTCTTATACATGTTTCCCCTCGTTGTCAGGCCTGTATTGGCGCCAGGGGTCGTCACACCCCATACTGAGCACATTAACCAGTTTTCAGAGTGTGTGTGCAAATCCGATAAGTTGGAAAAAAACGAAGATCACTTTACCGTTATGCATGTTGCAGTTGATTACGTTCTGTATTCTTTACATAGTTCTATTTTACTGTTTATACTGTTTGAGCAAGCAGTAAAGGAAACAAAAGGAAAAATTCGGAGTAGGTATTAAAATTCATGGAGAAGAAGTAAAAACTTTGAGGTTCGCCGATGACATTGTAATTCTGTCAGAGACAGCAAAAGACTTGGAAGAGCTGTTGAACGGAATGGACAGTGTCTTGAAAGGAGGATATAAGATGAACATCAACAAAAGCAAAACGAGGATAATGGAATGTAGTCAAATTAAATCGGGTGATGCTGAGGGGATTAGATTAGGAAATGAGACACTTAAAGTAGTAAAGGAGTTTTGCTATTTAGGGAGTAAAACAACTGATGATGGTCGAAGTAGAGAGGATATAAAATGTAGACTAGCAATGGCAAGGAAATCGTTTCTGAAGAAGAGAAATTTGTTAACATCGAGTGTAGATTTAAGTGTCAGGAAGTCGTTTCTGAAAGTATTTGTATGGAGTGTAGCCATGTATGGAAGTGAAACATGGACGATAACCAGTTTGGACAAGAAGAGAATAGAAGCTTTCGAAATGTGGTGCTACACAAGAATGCTGAAGATAAGGTGGGTAGATCACGTAACTAATGAGGAGGTATTGAATAGGATTGGGGAGAAGAGAAGTTTGTGGCACAACTTGACTAGAAGAAGGTTTCGGTTGTAGGACATGTTTTGAGGCATCAAGGGATCACAAATTTAGCATTGGAGGGCAGCGTGGAGGGTAAAAATCGTAGAGGGAGACCAAGAGATAAATACACTAAGCAGATTCAGAAGGATGTAGGTTGCAGCAGGTACTGGGAGATGAAGAAGCTTGCACAGGATAGAGTAGCATGGAGAGCTGCATCAAACCAGTCTCAGGACTGAAGACCACAACAACAACAACAACAACTGTTTTATGGCAAAATAAACGCAACCTTGGAAAATTTCCGTTTGTTGCTTTAATTTTGGACAACAGCGTGTAAGCGGATCAATAAAATGAAGAGGAATGACTGTATACAACTACTCAGAAAACTGCCGTTACAACCTCACCACTTGTGCCTGAGGTGTTCGGTGAAGCGAGGACGATCAAAATAGTCAGTGTCATCTCCTGACCACCTCGATCGCCTGATCGCCGTCATTGAGATTCTTACCTGTGGGACAAATAGGAGGGTTAGATGTACGCAGTTAACCCCTACTGGAAGTACTACAGGAGAACACTGAAAATGCTATTGCTGCTCACTCTCAGGCAGTGCTGTTAGATATATCTGTCTGATGACTCTAGCGCATCGCTGCATGAATCTCAACAGTGGATATTTCCAGCATCTACTATAATGTTTAAGCAAGGGTCATTTTTCGAACCAATTTTATCTGTCGCTCTCTGTTCTATTCCCGGTTTCTGAGGTCTGCGTTTTTTGTATGTAACGTAGATGCTGAATATGCGCACGTGTCGTGGGGCTTCCCCAGCGCTAGGCGGAGCCTGCGCGGGAGTCAGACAAGCGGGGTGGCTGGAGACTGCTTTGCTAATGGCGGCAAATGGGGCAGTTAAGTTGTTAAGGACCGCCGCACTGCATTACTATTGAGGCCCGTCACTCGCGGAACACGACAGCCGCAGCCTGCTGACTCATATCATTTTAGCATCAGCAGCCCGAGCTGGCTCCGAGTTGAACGGCTAGTCACCGATTCCCGTCGATCAGCCTCACCTGGCGTAAATTGACTAGTATTGGTCAGAAAATGATTTATTCGTATTTGGTAGTTCCACATCAAGGACAGAGAACTGGAAAGACACAGTTCGCGCCGGCTCCCCTGTCGGAGGTTTCGAGTCCTCCCTCTGGCATGTGTGTGTGTGTGTGTGTGTGTGTGTGTGTGTGTGTGTGTGTTGTCCTTAGCGTAAGTTAAAATTAGATTAATTAGTGTGGAAGCCTAGGGACCGATGACCTCAGCAGTAAACTTACCACATATTTCCAAAAATTTAACTGGAAAGAGTGAAGATCTCTGCGAGGAGTGGACTTGTCTGATGACGAGATTGAGAAAGATGTGGGATTCGATGCGGAACGTACAGCGCGTCCAGTATTAGAGGTTGATAGAGCTTTCAAACACTTGTGGTCAAGTAAGGCATAATAAGCACATAAGATTCTTTCTGAAGCTTGGAAATCATTAGAGGGTTGGGAGTACTGCCTATTAAGCGATTACTAAGTTGATGTCTACATTCTATGAGGCTCGAGACGTACCGTCAGACTTATGGAAAATTGTCATCCACACAATCTCGAAGACAGAAAGGGTATATATTGTACGGTAACATGGCGTTCTTAGAAATATCCTTTTCCATTATGAGACTTCAAGAAAGCTAAGATGATCGTGACGTTTAATAACTTATTAATTAGTACATAAGTGGGAAGCATCCACTGTCCGCGCTACAATCTGTAAATTATGCAGGAGGCATACACTTAGAAACACTAAAAAATGCAGTTTCTCAGATCGCCTCTTTTTTAACAGGATTACTGAATATTGCATTGCTGCTAGGTAGGGTCCCAGACATGTGCGAAACTGCCGAAGTAGTAATCAGAAAAAAAAAATGATCGGGATCCAAGAGACTCAAAGGCGTACAGGCCCATCTGCCTCATGAACACAATGGCTAAGCTGCGGGAAGGCTCCTCTGTAATCGACTAGTCTCACAGAAGGCTCTTAGGCCTCAGTCCACATCAGTATGTCTTTAGTCAATCGGGTGCTGAAAACAGTTCAGGATACACGAGAAAAATTCGCAATAGCAATAGGAATACACATAGCCGGTGCCTTGTTCGCAAAGCTACGAGAGATGCAGATATCAACAGTCCTATAGCTTACTCGAGTACTGCTAAGATAGGATGCCATGTCAAGAACGGAAAGAGAAGGTTACCAAGAAAATAGCCGAAGGATGCCCACAAGGCAAAATATGCAGGCCAATCTTCTGGGATATTGCCACAGAGCTACACCTAAACAATCTGGACAAAGATGATAGGGTTAACTGTACAGTAGCATATGCCGACGACTTGCTAGTGGTAGCAACTGAAAACTCGAGAGCGTAACTTGAAAGCAAGGCTGCACAACTCCCTGTAAAAATAAGTAACTGGTGCAGCCACAACAAGCTCACAATTGTGTCAAACAATACAGCACATTTACTCATGAAAGGGGCACTGCAGAGAAACCCCACCGTAAGACTGAACAACACTAACATACTGAGAAAAAAATAAAAATAAAATGATACCAAGGCATATACCTCGACGAACGATAAACATTCAACGCGCACGTAAGACTTACAATTCTTAAAGCGAGAACAACAATGCGCAAACTTGCCTCGCTCAACTCAGTTCACTACAGACTGCCACTGCAGGCACCAGGAATGTATCACATAGCCCTCTTTAAGTCCATTACGGGCTTCGCAGCAAATGCCTGGGCACATCGACCGTCAGTCATGTCCCACAAAATCGCTGTGAGACGTGGACAAAGACGTTTATTGCTGAGGATGTTAGGGGCATTTGGCACCACGTCCGTGGAAACCTAAGCGTAGTACTTGCAGCGTACGCCGTTGGCATAATCATTAAAAACAGAGCAGCAGCATACTGTCTCAAATAGGGAAGACTGGCCACTGTAAATGAGATAAATGAGGAGCATATTAGAGAGAAACATCAGCTAAATCTTAGGAGGGTTGAGACTTGAAAAAAAATAATGCGAAACATCTGACAAAGGTTGTCGGGTATTCTCTTTCTTTCCGAACATCTGGGAACGTTTAAGGCTCACAAATGATGACCCGAGTCGCGGTATATTACACTCCCTGACGGGTCATGGCGCTTACCCTACACACCTGCATCGCTTTGGCCTTACCTAAAGTGATACATGTGAATGTGTGGAACAGCGATCCCTCGAATACATACCACTAAAATACGATACACTCCCACACCTAAGGCCAGTGAGAGAAATCGAAGACAAAGGGCAGGCTTTAAGAGACCCAGATAAATGGAGCATGCCTAACCGGAAATCAAGAGTGCTGCACTAGACTCATAAGCAGGAACTACTATACACAAAACCACGACCAGCCACAAACCATACGCCACAGCATCGTACATGGGACAACAGAGATTCAAACAGTGATGTGGAAGCAGATGATGGCATGAACGTCCTAGTAGTATTACCGGCTACAGGTACATAAACGGCATAGTAGCAGATCACACGACTGCAACTATACTACAGGGTATATATACACCGAATTTAGAGATAAGTTACTAATAAGAAATGTACAAATACAACAAATAACTCTTTAGCTTTTTGGATCATTATTTTCAAAGATGTAACTGTGCAATATGTAAACTTTATAAGATAGAAACTTTAAAACATATGAATTTTGAAATATTATGCATAAATATACATATGCAGTATCGTAAGACTTACCTACCCAAAAATGAACTCAGAAGATAGATAAGTAATGCCTTTCGGGAAGGCGAGTTCATCCTCCGGAGCCTCGTCTCCCACTTATGGCGCGAGTAAATGGAGTACGTAATTGTAGTAGCGAATAGTACTGTTAAACCTCACACGAAAACCACGCCGACCTAATCTCACGACGTACGTGCACACGGGAGTAAGCATAGTAGAACGGAAAGAATATGCTAATTCAGGTGCGACAGGCTGGAAGTGTTTACCGAAGACCTCCCACTTGAAATAGTCAAGTAAAGGGGCCAGTTTTAGTATCTAAATCTTTCCTTTCGTCTATTACTTCTTCTTAAGAAATAGCAAAATTTTTCCTTTCCCAAAATGTGCTTTCTGTATCCCATGTTTTATAATTAACAATGTAGTTACGTAAAAGACAGCAAAATAACAGCACTAAGAGAAGCTGTGTAGAAGATGAAGAGTCTGTCCCTGCAGCTTATTACTAATTCTCGTTAGCAAACGACCCACCACAGTTATCAAGGTGATGGTTCGCTCTGTAATGTTAGTAAATAAAAAATACAATTGTGTAGATGGTGCGTGAGCAGTAATAGCAAAGAGCAGCAGCATGCACTGAGGTGAGGTAGGAGGGGTCATTTGCTGTGCGGTTCCATTATGCTTTGGGGCAAAGACTTTGTGGTATCCTGAACTCGTAGGAGTAAGGTTGCCGCTGACATTACCAAAAAGGGCCCCGAACAAATGTACGACGGAGTGCTGGAGTTATTACCTGTATGTACGAGTTAATAGTCGGATGATGTACGAGGATATGTTATGTTGACGTTGATTGGTAAAGTTTTTTGGGGCTACTTGTTTTGGGATCTGTCTGTACGTGTCTACTACTGAGTTGAAACGTTAAATTCAGAACAGTTTTAACTGAACAATCGAATTCATTTAGGGCACGCAATAGTTAATACTTTCTCACAGCACCACCCCGTCAGGAAACGAAGTCCGCAGGAAGAACTTCGCACTCCGCCGTGGGATGGATTAGCCGTACCACAAGAACAATGAAGAAAAGTAACCATATGTTCACAAGATTTATTAAACGTCACGTAATTGAGGGAGTGACAGATAAGACGCGAATGTATGACAGATACCTGTGTAAGGTGCGTTCCATCGTAATACGTGTGTGAACTGTCGCACCATCACCGTAACACCTAATGCATACAAACTGGTCAGAAGAGTAATAAACAACAGAATGGAAAATTAAAAAACGAGGTCCTGTTACACGGCGATCACTTAGGCATTCGGGAAGCGAGGCAGTTCTGCCGTTGTGATTGATAAATGAAGTACACTACTAGCCATTAAAATTGCTACACCACGAAGATGACGTGCTACAGCGGCGAAATTTAACCGACAGGAAGAATGTGATATGCAAATGATTAGTTTTTCAGAGCATTCACACAAAGCTGGCGCCGGTGGCGACACCTACAACGTGCTGACATGAGGAAAGTTTCCAACCGATTTCTCATACACAAACAGCAGTTGACCGGCGTTGCCTGGTGAAACGTTGTTGTGATGCCTCGTGTAAGGATGAGAAATGCGTACCATCACGTTTCCGACTTTGATAGAGGTCGGATTGAAGACTATCGCGATTGCGGTTTATCGTACCGCGACATTGCTGCTCGCGTTGTTCGAGATCCAAAGACTGTTAGCAGAATATGGAATCGGTGGGTTCAGGAGGGTAATACGGAACGCCGTGTTCGATCCCAACAGACTCGTATCACTAGCAGTCGAGATGACGGGCATCTTATCCGCATGGATGTAACGGATCGTGCAGCCACGTCTCGATCCCTGAGTCAACAGATGGGGACGTTTGCAAGACAACCACCTGCACGAACAGTTCGACAACGTTTGCAGCAGCATGGACTATCAGCCCGGAGACCATGGCTGCGGTTACCCTTGACGTTGCATCACAGTCAGGAGGGCCTGCGATGGTGTACTCAAAGACGAGCCTGGGTGCACGAATGGCAAACCGACATTTTTTCGGATGAATCTAGGTTCTGTTTCCAGCATCATGATGGTCGCATCCGTGTTTGGCGACATCGCGGTGACTGCACATTGGAAGCGTGTATTCGTCTTCGCCATACTGGCGTATCACCCGGCGTGATGGTATGGGGTGCCATTGGTTACATGTCTCTGTCACCTCTTGTTCGCATTGACGGCACTTTGAACACTGGACGTTACATTTCAGATGTGTTACGACCCGTAGCTCTACCCTTCATTCGATCCCTGCGAAACCCTACATTTCAGCAGGATAATGCACGACCGCATATTGCAGGTCCTGTACGGGCCTTTCTGGATACAGTAAATGGTCGACTGCTGCCCTGGCCCGCACATTCTCCAGATGTCTCACCAATTGAAAACGGCTGGTCAATGGTGGCCGAGCAACTGGCTCGTCACAATACGCCAGTCACTTCTCTTGATGAAATGTGGTATCGTGTTGAAGCTGCATGGGCAGCTGTACCTGTACACGCCATCCAAGCTGTGTTTGACTCAATGCCTAGGCGTATCAAGGCCGTTATTACGTCCAGAGGTGGTTGTTCTGGGTACTGATTTCTCAGGGTCTATGCACCCAAATTGCGTGAAAATGTAACCACATGTCAGTTCTAGTATAATATTTATATATATTTTTGTCCCATGAATACCCGTTTATCATCTGCATTTCTTCTTGGTGTAGCAATTTTAATGGCCAGTAGCGTAAGTCAAGAAGGGAAAGCTTTAGACGATTTAAAGTGTTTCAAGATATACGAAAACCCGAGAAAGCCGTAGGAAATGATGGATAATATAAAATTTGTTCAGTAACGAAGAGCGATCGATAAGAAAGGAGGACCAAGAACGAAGTGATTATAGTAAAAAGGGTGTAAGATATGGATGTAATCTTTCTCCCTTGTTGTTCAGTCTAGACGTCGAAAATGAAATGACAGAGCTAAAAGAGTACTTCAAGACTGGGAATAAAATTGTGTGAAAAGATATGACTGGCCAGATGCTCAGATGGAATTGCCGGCCTGAGTGGAAGCGAGTATGAAATACAGCTCGTGTTTAATCGAATGAACATTTTAATATGTAGAGAGTATGGACTGATAGAAAACCGAAGAAAGCAACGAAGAGAGGGAAAAACATTACTAGCAATAAATTTAACATGAAAATAAAGGACCACGAGGTAGTAGAAGCGAAGGAATTTTGCTATTTAGGGAGCAAATTAATCCAGGAAGCAAATTAATCATCCGAAATTAATTCACAAAGGGCAAATCAGCTTCATTAACCATACATCTGTCACCCGATTGTAACGAGTTGAAACTGGTGCCAGAGCGGGACTCGAGCACGGATCCCCCAGTCACCGCGGGTGGCCACCCTGACTGCTTCAGCTATCCGTGTACGCTCCATGGACCGACCCAAACTCCTGTATGTCATTTTGTCTACAACCATATACTATAATCCACTGAATTCATCACATAACTTTGGTTTCAAGGAATTCGCATTCAACGAATTAATTTCGAATTATTTCGCACAGCTGTGGATCGTCAACGTGTTTGTTCTCTCAGATATTCATGTAAGTAAACTAACATATGGCGGACGAGAGAAGGAGGACCTAAAAGGCGGATTAGCAGAGGCAAATAGTGCATTCCTAGCCAAGATGTGTCTCCTAATACCATACATCGTCCTCAATCTGAGGAAGAAATTCGTAAGAACATACGTTTGGAGATGGATGTTGAAAGTGTGGTGACCTGGTAAGAAGAGGAATGAGTAGATTCTCCGCAGAATCGGAGAAGGAAGGAAGATACGGAAAACAATATCAAGAAAAAGTGACTGGACGATAGTACATGTGCTAGATATCAGGAATAACTTCCATGGCACAATAGGGAGCCGTAGCGGGTAAAAACTGTAGGGGGAGACAGCTGTTGGAATACATCCAACAAGGTGTAGCAAGAGCTCTTGTCCGGTGGAATCCGCTGTCCTACACTACTCGACATTTCCCGTGCTAATTAACAAAAAGACAAAATAGCTAGCACAGAAAGGTACATTGCAACAGATACGAATGAGACTCCTAGGGGAAAATACAGTCTCCTCTCATTTGCTGGGAACTCCGACTGCCGCAGAGAATTTCTGTTGGAGAAACCTTTCAACGTGTCGCTGCTTTCCCGCTGCCGTCAACTTTGCCGTATGAAGCAGCACGACGGTTATTCAGTTACCTGTGCGCTGGTACAAGCCGTAATGCTGTGAACAACGTCACTGCAGTGGTACACAGCAAAGCTGCCCAATTACCTAACGACTCGCTAGAGCTTTTGCTCTGTCACTGACACTACCAAAGTCACCGAGGGAGGTGGAGGAGTCGTTGGCACGCTGGCCTCACATTCGGGAGGACGACGGTTCAGATCCATGGCCGGTCATACTGGTTATCCGTGATTTCCCCAAATCTCCTAAGGCAAATGCCGGAATGGGTCATGTGAAAGGACACTGCCGGTTTCATTCTCCATCTTTCTCCAATCCGAGTTTTTTCTCCGACTCTTTGGCAACGAGAAGTGAAACTCTAATCAACCTCCAACTTCTTCACTACCGACTCCAGAATATTAAAAGCCGTTTATACCTAAAATGCCAGTACTAAACAAAAGAGGCGTTCAATAAGTAATGCAACACTTTTTTTTTTCTCTGCCAGTTTTGGTTGAAAACATGCGGAAGTTGTCGTAAGGACGTCGTGGAATATTCCCGCTTCAGTGCCTAAAGTTCCATAAAGTTTTGATTGGCGGCGGCGCCATACGTAGCCTTCAAAATGCCTTCTGTAATGGAATGTGTTCCACACAGGGAGCTGTCATTGAGTTTCTTTTGACGGGAAATCAGAACATCGCAGATATTCATAGGCACTTGCAGCATGTCTGTAGAGAACCTTCAACATTGCAGCGCGTCAGCAGTCGTTGGTTAATATATTAAAAAAACTAGAAACCCGCCTCGACTGCGAAAAAAGCACCTAGTGTTTACCTAGGTTTCGGCGTAGATAACTACACCTTCTTCAGAACAATAAAACCCACAAGTGCCTAAAAAGACCTTTGTCAATTATTAAAAGAACACCATGGCTATACATTTATAAACGAAAAAAGGGAATCACAAACAGTACATATGCACAAAGTCTAAACCGTTATTTAACTCAATGGTGTAACCTCCACCTCACACCGGCTTATGTTCGATGGGCCACGACCCACCATGGTGTTCTTTTAATAATTGACAAAGGTCTTTTTAGGCACTTGTGGGTTTTATTGTTCTGAAGAAGGTGTAGTTATCTACGCCGAAACCTAGGTAAACACTAGGTGCTTTTTTCGCAGTCGAGGCGGGTTGCTAGTTTTTTTAATATGTCTGTAGAGGCTTGACAAGTGAACAAAAGTAGGGTGAGTCGTTGGAAGAGGCGTCTGTCATCATCGCTACAAAGTCGTGCAAACCTATCTGATCTCCCACTTACCACTCTGCCGCAGACATCTGTGACTCCTGCAATGTTGCAATGTGCGGACACTCTCATTCAAGGTGATCGACAGATCACGATCACACACCTCGGTGCTCAACTGGACGTCTGACACACTCGTTCACCAACGGGGGTAGGTGTGTGCCCGATGGAATTTTCGCCACCTCACAGAAGACCATAATGTGTAACGAAGGAATATCTGTGCCGAATTACTTGCGCGTTACGATGCTGATCATGGCTGTTTTCCGTCGAACTTCGTCACAAGCGATGAAAGATGGGTTCATCACTTAGAACCGGAAACAGAAAGGTAATCGATCGAGCGGCGTCAAACCACCTCTCCTTCGAAGAATAAGCTCAAAGCCGCACCTGCAGCGGGTAAAAGTAAGACGACGGTGTTCTGAGATTCTGAAGGGGCTATTCTGTTTGGTGTCCTCGCTCACGGTGTAACGATCAGCTCTGAAGTATGTGTGTCGCCTAAAAAATGCAAACGAATTTCTTCATCTCCATGACTACTCAAGGTGTCATACAAGTCTACATGCCCGAGAGTAGCTCACAAAAGTTCAGTGGACAGTTCTTTCCCATCCTGCCTACAGCCCGGACCTCGCATCTTGCGCCTTCCATCAGTGTGACCCAACGAAGACTGCCCTCCACAAGAGGCAGCGCGTCGATGATGGGGCGTTTATTGATTCAGCAAGATGTTGGCTCAGACGTTGACCGGCACAGTGACACCACGGGGACATACAGGTCCCTACAGTGAGGTGTCGTATGGCAGTCGCATACAACGGAGGTTGGATTGAAGAACAGGTGTCTGTAGCCAAACGAGTGGGGAATAATATGCTGAATGGGAAACCTGAATAACACCAACCTGCCATAAGGAATGTGTTGGATTACTTATTGTACGCTCCTCGTGTATTCTGGTGATCATAAAACGTTCTGGAATTACCATCCTCATGGAATACCTCATACAAGAAATATACCCTATCAGTTGTTCGGTCCTTCCACACTTGGACACCAACCGAAACCAATACATTGGTAACGTTGGTAACACTTCCTCAATGGAAATGGAATCATATCAAACAATGCAGTTATATGACGTAAAAACGGCTGTAGCAACGTTTAGAAGAGAAACCGCAAAAACAACGACAAAACAATTGAGAGAAGCTGCTTAATTCTACGTCTGACATGGGTGAAATAATGAGACTGTCAGTTTTTATAGGAGCGCTGGTGAATCCGGCAATGCTTCACCACTGGTTAATACGTATGGGAACTGCATGTGGGGAATAATCTGGGGTATCCCTCGGAATTGTCCCAAGACACAAATATTTCGCTACTCGTTGCGACATCGCCAACACTGAAGATAATGAAATCAAAATTATAATTAGCACATATAATACGATTGTTTCCGTTTTTGATTATTATTGTTTTTAAGTTCTTTTTAATTTTTTGTGCACAATACACTTTCAAAACATCAGAATACACAATATTTTTGTTCTTTCGATAATCTGTGGTAAGAGTACGAACTGGTTTTCTGAATTACCAGTTCGTGAAAGGGCAACATGTCAGCGAAAAATTTGTCTAATTATTTAATTGTCATGCTATCGTAGTTAAAAAGCCGGCTGCTAGATATAAGACAGAACAGCACCTTTATACCGCATATCTCTTCCATTATTTATGCATAAAATTTTTGCTTAAAAATATAGCATGTGATCTGATACTAAAGGGTATAGTTCCTGTTTTAGGGGAGCAGTGTGGCAAAATTGAAACCACCCTCCGGAATACAATGAAAGACTGCTTGGAACAGCTCTACGTAATTAGGTTTATCCCTCATGTTCAATACTGCTTCATAAAAAAATTATTTAGTACTAACTGGGTACCCGGCTTTGCTCAAGGTGTTTATATGAGATTGTGTGATAACTGGGACACAAGGATAAACTTTAAAAGTATAAGAAGTAACAAGAATTTTATTGAAAGCATTTTCTAACTATTTACAAATCTTGTTATTAACAACATTTTTCGTTTCGTTGTCCGAGTTACATGTAGTTGACTGTGAGAGAAGCAGGAGTATTTTAGGTTAATGCCGCAGCATTTCAAAGTTTCTCCTTCTGCTTTGTTAATTGTAAAATTGTAGGCTCATTTGACTGGAAATTGAAGTCTTTTAAATTGGAATGATAGTTCAGTTGAGATCAGTGGTAGTATGGGGATAAATAGTGTGTGTCCTTTGTACTTTCCAGTCATAAATTCGGCTTCCATGATGTTATTCGACGGCTGCTTGACGATCAACCTTGTGCCAGGGCATGGTTTTGGTGAGTTGAGTTTTCTGAATATTATGGTCTGATATCCAGTTTTAAGTCGGAGACAGTGTAATTGCATTCCTGATACTTGCAAAGAGTTTAGAAATTCTGTAGGGTACTTCACACTTTCGTCAACCTTTAGCATCGTGTTGATCATCTGTGTATTCTCTCTTCACCGGGAATTTTCTTTTGAATGTTAAAGTTGATATCGTTGACAGTATTATTTTTACTTGCCGAAATAGCCTTTCAGATAGCCTGTCCGGATTGGTATAGTTCTGAAGATTGTTTGGATAAATTTGGTCAATGAGTTAGTTTGCAACAGTGACTCTGTTGCAGAAATCGCAGTTGAGTTTAATGAGGCCACAATTTGCTCTTGCTTCGTCTTTCGACAATTCAACTCTCGTATTTTTTGTTAGTCGGAGTATTTATATGTGTGGCCAAGGATTTTAATTTATTAAGCATTCATTGACCTTGTGTGCTGATGTTGACTTGGGGATACCTGGAAGTGCTGTCGGAAATCTCCTGAGAGCATGAATAGAGTTCTTCCCATCACATCAGAGTTTCCTCGCAAGTCTTGTAATGTCCTGTCCATGGATTCGAATGATTTTTTTATGTGACATCGTGCACTTATCCCAGCACATAATTTTAGCCCAAGATGCACTTGAGATTTTACAAACCGGGAATTTTTCTTCGGCTGTATTCAACGGTAGCTGTAGAGAGGAATGGGCAGTTCGTCCTCCTTCCGTAAGTGTGTTTGAAATGCCGGATGACGCCTGTGCACGTGCGGTGTGTTGTTTATCACGTACTACCGCCAGTAGTATGTTTAGTAGAAAAGCTTTCTCGGTGCCATCTGGTGCGTGCAAGTAAATAATCCCACCAGTGTTGTTGTCAAAAATGGCTCTGAGCACTATGGGACTCAACTGCTGAGGTCATTAGTCCCCTAGAACTTAGAACTAGTTAAACCCAACTAACCTAAGGACATCACAAACATCCATGCCCGAGGCAGGATTCGAACCTGCGACCGTAGCGGTACTGCGGTTCCAGACTGCAGCGCCTTTAACCGCACGGCCACTTCGGCCGGCAGTGTTGTTGTCAATCCGGTCCATGATAACTTTGTAAATTCACTTTTGACTGCCATTGAGGAATGGTTTGTTGTGAGCGATGTATTGAACTAGTTCGTTGATGTAGCTTTACTCCTTTGTAATTTCGCAGTTTAGCACACTGGTAGCATCTTTCCGTGGTTCTTGCATCCCATGTTGTGCAGGTCTGGTTGTTCATTGCTAAGCATTTTGATTCTAGGCGA
This sequence comes from Schistocerca nitens, assembly GCF_023898315.1. Taxonomy (NCBI): domain Eukaryota; kingdom Metazoa; phylum Arthropoda; class Insecta; order Orthoptera; family Acrididae; genus Schistocerca; species Schistocerca nitens. The sequence continues at coordinate 1,173,884,293 of NC_064615.1, read as the reverse complement.
ATGAGTTTTTATTGAAGATGTTGTTGTTGAATTCTATGGTCAGTTTAGGATGAGCTTGTCAGATTTGGTGCAGTATGCCATTACGCACACTCTCTTTGAAGGAGTCCATAGATGTTTTGGATTTGATGGGTTACATGTTGTTAGAATTATGGCGAATAAATCTCTCATCTGTTCAGCTGAGGATGTTGTGTGGCTTCGTGTAGTGTTAATTCCCAGTGGTTGTCATTTTGCTTTAGTCCTAAGCGTGGGCATGTTGCTCTGTACGCCTGTGATAGGTAACCGTCAACAGTCTTGAGGTTTGTGAAAGCTGTTTGTTCCCGTATTGCATACAGCAACATCCAGAGATAGAAACATTCGGTGTTGTTCGGATGTACGTTATAGTCTCGGCATAGTGCGTCAGTTTTCATGATTGCTGGGTGATCTGCTACTGTAGATCCTTGTTTTCATGCCTGAAAGATTTTTCTTCTTACGTTCCACGTTCAATAGCTAGGGACGTCGATATACAGTAATGTTTCCGCGAATGGATCCGTTTGGCGTAGCTGGTAAAAAGCTGTTAATGTTGTGTTCTGAGGTGGTTTGTTTATAATTTTTCTGGTGGTGTCTTTTGTGGAGTGAACTCTCTGTCCATTCTTCAAATGTACTTTTAAATGTTGCACAGCAGATTCGCGTTCGTGCGTGTGAAAATCGAAACTCCGCCACATTGCTTCGTTACTGTTTGTGTATCCCCCCATTTGGTAGATGAGGATGTCGTCGTTTCTGTTTTGTTGTTCGCTGTTTTTGGTTATTTGAAATACTTTTGGTGCGGCTATATTAAAGACAAAGTGTACAGCAATAACCCCAAAACAATTGCTGAACGGAAAACCGCCATTCAAGAGGTAATCGACAGCATCGATTTTCCGACACTTTAGCGGGTCATGCAGAATTTCGCTATTCATCTGCGCCACATCATCGCCAACGATGGCAGGCATATCGAACATTTCGCAACCTAAATCAGAATATCTGTAGTGATGTTTACATGTTGAATTAAGTGTGTGCACACCGTAGTTTGTAACTAATTTACGTTTATTTTCATATTTCAATAATTGTCACCCTGTACTTACAGACTATTTGATGGATTTCACTGAACTGCGGTATTTTACGTTTATGCATGCTTGGCACATTTTAGAATGTAGTGTCTTATAAGGTTCTACACATTGATTATCTCTTTCGTCGCTTCCTCGTATTGGTATTTTTGCTGTGTGGAGCCACCGCTTTTGAGTGATCATGTTCTGTATTTGGGTTAGAAATCCGCTGTGGTTTGTGTGTCGTCCAATCGTCCAAGTATGGTTTTAGGTTTTTTTTACATCTTCCATCAGTCATACATGGCGAATCGGGATTTAATGACTCGCGTGGTCCGTGAATCGTTGTTCCTTTCTATGTCGTACAGTTCCGGATCTTCTTGTGGATTGGGAAGTCGTGCTTGGATGGTTTGTCGATTTCTTTGGGATGAATTCTGTCGTGTAGCCGTACCAGACAGTGAGGCAGTTCTCGATTTTTCCGTTCGACTGTGGACATCCAGTATCCAACGGTTCCATAGATTTTGTGATGACTTCAATAAATCTCATTTGTCTTTATCGGAAAACTCAGCCTATTATGCCGTATCGATGCATGGGAGCTTGTCCGTATCTTAGTTGTTCTTTGATTTCTGGCCACGACGAGTTGCATGTGAACATAATGAAGATGTCAGGTCGTCCATATTTTCTTATGTACGTCATGGCATCTTGACCGTATTCGTGCATGTGTCTCGGACTTTCTATGTATGATGAGGGTAGGATTACCATTTCTTCTGTGTCATCAACGTTTCCGCAATTTGAGACTGCGTCTCGAAGGTGGATGTGTCCCCCCCGTCAGTGATTTGTTCTTATTCAGTCTTGTGTTCTTATTCAGTCTTGTGTTTGTATTTTTCCATATATATCTACCACAAACTGTTGGAATAAACGGCGAGTGTTTAGAATGTGACATATAACTCCTTGCAAGTAAGTTATTTGTTTATTTCTACACCTGATTCAGGTTGGATTTGTTTGACATTAAAATGATATCCGTCCTCTCTGAGAAGAGACATAAAAAGATATTGAAGGGCATCATATGAACTGTGTGTCTGTGTGATGCGTTGTAGTCGTCCCCCTCTTCGTTGTACAAGTGCGTCGCAGCTTGTATTTTCATTTATGAACTGCAGATTGAAACTGAAGAAGCTGCAAAAAGGTGCGAATTTAAGGAGATGGGACCTGGATAAACTGAAAGAACCAGAGGTTGTAGAGAGTTTCAGGGAGAGCATAAGGGAACAATTGACAGGAATGGGGGAAAGAAATACCGTAGAAGAAGAATGGGTAGCACTGAGGGATGAAGTAGTGGAGGCAGCAGAGGATCAAGTAGATAAAAAGACGAGGGCTTATAGAAATCCTTGGGTAACAGAAGAAATATTGAATTTCATTGATGAAAGGAGAAAATATAAAAATGCAGTAAATGAAGCAGGCAAAAGGGAATACAAACGTCTCAAAAATGAGATCGACAGAAAGTGCAAAATGGCTAAACAGGGATGGCTAGAGGACAAATGTAAGGATGTAGAGGCTTGTCTCACTAGGGGCAAGATAGATACTGCCTACAGGAAAATTAAAGAGACCTTTGGAGAGAAGAGAACCACTTGTATGAATATCAAGAGCTCAGATGGCAACCCAGTTCTAAGCAAAGAAGGGAAGGCAGAAAGGTGGAAGGAGTATATAGAGGGTTTATACAAGGGCGACGTACTTGGGGACAATATTATGGAAATGGAAGAGGATGTAGATGAAGATGAAATGGGAGATAAGATACTGCGTGAAGAGTTTGACAGAGCACTGAAAGACCTGAGTCGAAACAAGGCCCCGGGAGTAGACAACATTCCATTAGAACTACTGATGGCCTTGGGAGAGCCAGTCATGACAAAACTCTACCATCTGGTGAGCAAGATGTATGAGACAGGCGAAATACCCACAGACTTCAAGAAGAATATAATAATTCCAATCCCAAAGAAAGCAGGTGTTGACACATGTGAAAATTACCGAACTATCAGTTTAATAAGTCACAGCTGCAAAATACTAACGCGAATTCTTTACAGACGAATGGAAAAACTGGTAGAAGCGGATCTCGGGGAAGATCAGTTTGGATTCCGTAGAAATGTTGGAACACGTGAGGCAATACTAACCTTACGACTTATCTTAGAAGAAAGATTAAGAAAAGGCAAACCTACGTTTCTAGCATTTGTAGACTTAGAGAAAGCTTTTGACAATGTTAACTGGAATACTCTCTTTCAAATTCTGAAGGTGGCAGGGGTAAAATACAGGGAGCGAAAGGCTATTTACAATTTGTACAGAAACCAGATGGCAGTTATAAGAGTCGAGGGGCATGAAAGGGAAGCAGTGGTTGGGAAAGGAGTGAGACAGGGTTGTAGCCTCTCCCCGATGTTATTCAATCTGTATATTGAGCAAGCAGTAAAGGAAACAAAAGAAAAATTCGGGGTAGGTATTAAAATTCATGGAGAAGAAGTAAAAACTTTGAGGTTCGCCGATGACATTGTAATTCTGTCAGAGACAGCAAAGGACTTGGAAGAGCAGTTGAACGGAATGGACAGTGTCTTGAAAGGAGGATATAAGATGAACATCAACAAAAGCAAAACGAGGATAATGGAATGTAGTCGAATTAAGTCGGGTGATGCTGAGGGAATTAGATTAGCAAATGAGACACTTAAAGTAGTAAAGGAGTTTTGCTATTTAGGGAGTAAAATAACTGATGATGGTCGAAGTAGAGAGGATATAAAATGTAGACTGGCAATGGCAAGGAAATCGTTTCTGAAGAAGAGAAATTTGTTAACATCGAGTATAGATTTAAGTGTCAGGAAGTCGTTTGTGAAAGTATTTGTATGGAGTGTAGCCATGTATGGAAGTGAAACATGGACGATAACCAGTTTGGACAAGAAGAGAATAGAAGCTTTCGAAATGTGGTGCTACAGAAGAATGCTGAAGATAAGGTGGGTAGATCACGTAACTAATGAGGAGGTATTGAATAGGATTGGGGAGAAGAGAAGTTTCTGGCACAACTTGACTAGAAGAAGGGATCGGTTGGTAGGACATGTTTTGAGGCATCAGGGGATCACAAATTTAGCATTGGAGGGCAGCGTGGAGGGTAAAAATCGTAGAGGGAGACCAAGAGATCAATACACTAAGCAGATTCAGAAGGATGTAGGTTGCAGTAGGTACTGGGAGATGAAGAAGCTTGCACAGGATAGAGTAGCATGGAGAGCTGCATCAAACCAGTCTCAGGACTGAAGACCACAACAACAATTATAACTTCGTAGTCATCAGAAATCATTCGGTCTATTGCTGTTTTGAGTAAGTGAATCAATTGATTGCAATCGTGTAAGATCCTCTGTACATCTTGGACTACTTCTCGTCCCAATGCACTGATATTTTTGCATCGTCGATCAATTTCTGTTTCTTCAAAAATATTCGATTGTGTGTGAACTCCTAAGGGAACAAACTGCTGAGGTCATCGGTCCCTAGATTTACACGCTACTTAAACTAACTTATGCTACGAACAACACACACACCCATGCCGAGGGACGACTCGAAACTCAGGCGGGAGGGGACGCACAGCCCCTGACATGGCGCCTCGAATCACGCGGCCACTCCGCACGGCTCTGTTTCTTCATTTCTGATGAAATAAACTTACATAAATTCACAATGTTCGTCGGCTAGCGGTAGTAATGATCCCATTTGTGATATATTTGACCTTCAACGGAAAAAGCATGATCGATTTCATCTCTGTTAGTGTTGACTGAAGTGACACCGAAAGAAGTCATTTGGAAGCAGGCGTTGTACGCTTCTACATTTCCCCGGTCATGTATGTAAAAATTCCTGCGGATGTGCTTCCAGTGGGGGCAATCAAATTTTTATATGCATGCAAAAGAATCCTGCTGTTTCAGTACTTAATTTTTTTTTCGTGTTGCAAAATTGGCAGATATTATTCATTTTTACGATGACGACCTATTTGTGTTTGTGATATTCTGTCGTCGGGTCGTAGTGGTTCAAATGGCTCTGAGCACTGTGGGACTTAACTTCTGAGGTCATCAGTCCCCTAGAACTTAGAACTACTTAAACCTATCTAACCTAAGGACATCACAAACATCCATGCCCGAGGCAGCATTCGAACCTGCGACCGTAGCGATCGCGCGGTTCCAAACTGAAGCGCTTGGAACCGCTCGGCCACTACGGCCGGCCGTCGTAGTGGAACGCCTCACTTGTTAGATTGTACTGTTTTCTTGTCCCGGTCCGCACTTCCCGTAAGGTGTTATTTTTTATGGCTGGCTTGAGTTCACATTCCTTTATTATAAGATTGTACCAAAATTCCTGATTTTTAAATACTTTCATTTCGTTGTTCTTCGGTTTCTCTGTTTCTCACGGCGCTCATTGTGGTTTGTTGGAAACTTAAACGTGCTTCGCTCTCTTTGTCTGTTTCGTTTTTTCGCTGTTCTTTTTGTATTCAGCGTTTCGATTTAGCACTGACAAGATCTCCTTCTCTTTTACGAGTGGGCATTATCTCAAATATAAACCAAATCAACTCTTTACCAACAAATACACTAAGTACTCTTTACATACTTTTCACCCTTTTTTTCGATTTATATTCTGTCACTGTATCACTTTGACAGTCACACTTCACTGTTTGTTTTTATTCACTCACTGCATTACTTTCTCGGTTCCTTCCATCGTCACTGATTAGAAACTGAGGTTCGAACCCAAGACGGGTCTTGCTTTATATACCCCTACCAACAGGTAGCCTCACCAGTACACCAGTTAGGTCCCCTAAGATTTCACACACGTTTCAACATTTGAACTAAACCCGCTCAAAGTCGTAAACAACCACGCATGAGTAGCACCTATTAGACGGATGGGGTCCGACAGCCGATCAGTTCCTGCAATTCCACCAGGAAGGAGGTACACGGCTCTTGTTGTCTGTAGTTCAACCATGCCTAGACGGTCAATACCGCGGTTCGATCGCGTCCGCATTGTTACTTTGTGCCAGGAAGGGCTCTCAACAAGGGAAGTGTCCAGGCGTCTCGGAGTGAACCAAAGCGATGATGTTCGGACGTGGAGGAGATACAAAGAGACAGGAAGTGTCGATGACATTCGTTGCTACCACTGTAGCGAATGACCGCTACCTACGGATTAAGGCTCGGAGGAACCCTGACAACAACGCCACAATGTTAATAATGCTTTTCGTGCAGCCACAGGACGTCGTGTTAAGGCTCCAACTGTGCGCAATAGGCTGCATGATGAGCAACTGCACTCCCGACGTCCATGGCGAAGTCCACATTTTGCACATTTTGTGAATTACTTCCTTCAGGATAACGACATCGCTCGACTGGAATGGGCAGCATATTCTCCAGACATGCCTGGTATACAGGGTGTTACAGAAAGGTACGGCCAAATTTTCAGGAAATATTCCTCATACACAAATAAAGAAAAGATGTTATGTGGACATGTGTCCGGAAACGCGTAATTTCCATTTTAGAGCTCATTTTAGTTTCGTCAGTATGTACTGTACTTCTTTAGTTCACCGCCATGATTTCATACGGGATACTCTACCTGTGCTGCTAGAACATGTGCCATTACAAGTACGACACAACATGTGGTTCATGCACGATGGAGCTCCTGCACATTTCAGTCGAAGTGTTCGTACGCTTCTCAACAACAGATGCGGTGACCGATGGATTGGTAGAGGCGGACCAATTCCATGGCCTCCACGCTCTCCTAACCTCAACCCTCTTGACTTTCGTTTATGGGGGCATTTGAAAGCTCTTGTCTACGCAATCCCGCTACCAAATATAGAGACTCTTCGTGCTCGTATTGTGGCAACTGTGATACAATACGCCATTCTCCAGGGCTGCATCAGGGATTCAATGCGACGGAGTGTGGATGCATGTATCCTCGCTAACGGAGGACATTTTGAACATTTCCTGTAACAAAGTGTGTGAAGTCACGCTAGGAGGTTCTGTTGGTGTGTGTTTGCATTCCATGATTAATGTGATTTGAAGAGAAGTAATAAAATGAGCTTTAACATGGAAAGTAAGCGTTTCCGGACACATGTCCTCATAACATATGTGCTTTCTTTGTGTGTGAGGAATGTTTCCTGAAAGTTTGGCCGTACCTTTTTGTAACACCCTGTAGACTGAAAAGGGCAGTTTATGGATGACGTGACCCACCACCACTCTGAGGGATCTACGCCAAATCGCCGTTGAGGAGTGGGACTATTTGGATCAACAGTGCCTTGATGAACTTGTGGATAATGTGCGACGACGATTACAGGCATGCATCAATGACAGAGGATGTGCTACTAGGTATTAGAGGTACCGGTGTGTACAGCAATCTGGACCACCACCTCTGAAGGTCTCGCTGTAAGATGGTACAACATGCAATGTGTGGTTTTCATGAGCAATAAAAAGTGCGGAAATGATGTTTAGTTTATCTCTATTTCAATTTTCTGTACAGGTTCCGGAACACTCGGAACCGAAGTGACGCAAACCTTTTTTTGATGTTTGTATATATTTACTATAGATGGCTATTTCATTCATTTCTCACTTCCAGCTACTGTATACACTACAGATACGCCATAGGGGAGAGTCATACCTAGGGCATAGTGTTCGCTGAAACATATGGTACTTTTATTTTTATAATTAATTAACTTTTTTCTTAGTGTCTCAGTCGAGTGACAGATTCGAGAGTCACAGGAAGATTTGCGCTCTAGAGCCCCTCATAAGCACTTTCATCCATTTTCTGCACTTTGTTGTACGACTTTTTTGTTGTTGTTAGACATGAGTTTCTGCTTTGTGCACCATTTCTAATCGTTTCGCATTTTACACCCTTAAGTGCTATATAACACATTTTATAACTCGTATAAGTCCACATATTTCTGTACGTGGTACTTCGGTACGTACACAAATAATTACTGCAGCCTACACTGAGGTAACAAAAGTCATGTAATACCTCCCAATATCGCGTCGGGCCTCGTTCTCCCGGCGTGGTGAAGCAGATCTATGTGGTATGGGCTCAACAATTCGTTGGAAGTCCACTGCAGAAGTACTGAGCCATGCAGCCTCTAAAGCCGTCCATAATCGCGAAAGTGTCGCCGATGCAGGACTTTGTGCACTCACTGACCTGTCCACTATGTCTCACATTTCCTATGGTGTTCATTTCGGACGATCTGAGTAGCCAAACCATTCGCTCGAACTATCCGGAATGTCTCCCCAAACCAGTCGCAAACAATAGTGGCTCGATAACACTGCGCACTGGCAACCATAAAAACTTCATTGTGAATATGAAGTCCATGAATTGCTGCAAATGGTCTCGAAGTAGCGCAACGTAACCATTCACCGTCAGTGACCTGTTCAGTTGGACCAGAGAACCTAGTTCATTCCAAGTGAAGACAGCTGACAGTGATGAGCAGCCACCACCAACTTGCACAGTGCCTTGTTGACAACTCGGGTATATGGCTTCGTGGAGTCTTCACCACACTCGAACCCTACCATCATCTCTTACCAACAGAAATCAGAATTCATCAGACCAGGCCACGGTTTTCCAGTCGTCTAGGGCCCAACCGATATGGTCACAAGCCCAGGAGATGTGCTGTAGTTGATTTCGTGCTGTTAGCAAAGGCACTCGCGTCGGTCGTCTGCTGCCATAGCCCACTTACAACATATTTCGCCGCACTGTCCTAAGGGATACATTGCACAGGCATTCATAACCAGCTCCAGGCACCAAGAGCTTTCCCGAAAAAAGCCTTGCAGGACACCATCATTGTAATCGATAATCTGAAATATGAATATTTTTATAAATGGCTCTGAGCACTATGGGACTTAACAGCTATGGTCATCAGTCCCCTAGAACTTAGAACTACTTAAACCTAACTAACCTAAGGACAGCACACAACACCCAGCCATCACGAGGCAGAGAAAATCCCCGACCCCGCCGGGAATCGAACCCGGGAACCCGGGCGTGGGAAGCGAGAACGCTACCGCACGACCACGGGATGCGGGCAATGTTTTTACAAGTAAAGTGCGTAATAGCAATGAACTCGAACAACTTGGACAACGTAAAGAATTACGCAATATAAAATAGTAGTGAGACATCACTTTTAACAGTACTTCATTTAGCACTGCAATTCTCAACATAAATCCGTAGATTATTTAAGTGCGAAAATGCACACGAAGGAAAGAATTTTTTTCAGTCGCTTCCGCCTGCGTTCGTGAAGTCAGCATTTGTGTTACATGTTTATTATTGGAGGGTCCTTCTGTTTTAGTCTTGCGTTCCTGTAGTTTGACAGTCCTAACTGTAGGCTCACAAAGAGTGTCGGGTCTGTTGTTAACAGCGAATACGACCAGCCTGTGGCTGATGTTTTCTGCAGCCGGTCACATTTCAAACCCAGCCACCCGGACCACTTTTAAGACAAGCAACTGAAAAGTGTCCTGTGCAAAACACGGCCTGTAATTTTCCACGATTTATTACCATTTTCGAGGTCTTTACTTTTCATTTTACCTTATTCTCCAAAACGTAACTGAGGAATTTGGGAATTCACGAATTTAAAAATATAAACGCTTCTAGTAAAATGTTCTTGCAGAGAATGGAGGAGGGGGCAGAATCAAATCCATTTGCTTCCATCCGTGCGTCTGGCAATTAGTTTTAAAGGTGCAGACAAAAAACTTTAACTCTTAGAGTTCTAACGATATGAAAAAAAATAATTTTAAAAAGAATACAATAAGAAACTGGCAAAAAGTTATCAATCAATTCTTTTAAGGAGCTGATTTTGCTTTCGAACCACTGGGAAAAACAGTTTTCAACCATCCATGATTTCATATTTAAGCTATTTCACATGTTTCCTAAGCACAATCACACATCTTGAAACTTCCATGAATTCATAACGCCTAAAACCAATTATAGTCCGATGTAACAAGGAAAAATGAGCTCAAAATTTAATAAATTTATATCAAGCGTACGTACTGCTCAAGTAGTTTCATATCAAAATCACTGATAATAGCTGTAGCACAAGCTTAAATTAACGTTACAATACCTCTGGATATACTCACTGTCAGGTATCTCCTCAATACCATTACCATAAAAAAACACATGTGACCATCTCCTGCAATCACACAGCACAATCTCTGGCTGACTGTTTCATTGCACGTTGAACGTGAATGCTACAACAAGTGGCTGTTGTAACGCATTAGTTTCGTAGAAATAACTCAGTGTACTACTTGGCACTGCTACTTAAAAGAAAACTAAGAAAATGGTGGGTTCAGGTAGACACCACTCGTACTCTAAGGCATAAGAGATGTGTGTCGTTCCCTAACAACCAAGCCTATAATCTCTCTCTCTCTCTCTCTCTCTCTCTCTCTCTCTCTCTCTCTCTCTCTCCTGACCCACACACACAGTAATGCAAATTGTCCTCGTACGTTGTCGTCAATGGCACAGTCGTTTTAAATGTAGTTACTGTCCCGTTGACAAACAGAAATTATGCGAAATGAAAGCAGCGGTCAAAAGGTCAATGACAGATTCTTTTAAAGAATTTGAAAACATTATTTTATCTGTAGATTATGTTTTAACCCCAAAAATTTTGGTGTACGTAAAATCTATGAACGTTAGAAATAATTCAATACCTTTTCTTGCTGACAGTACGTGTAATGTAACGGATGATGATAAACAGAAGGCCGAAATTCTAAATCTAGCTTTCAACAACTCGTTTACGGTAGAGGACTGCAGCACCATCCCCCTTTCAATTATCGAACAAACGCAAGGATGGCTGACATGGTGTTTAGTGTATCTGGGATTGTAAAACAGTTAAGATCCTTAGACGCCAGGAAGGCATCTGGCCCAGACGGTATCCCAGTAAGATTATATGTTGACTATGCTACAAATATAGCACTATTGTTATCCATCATCTATCAGAGATCATTGGAACAGCGGAAAGTTCCACGGGACTGGAAGGAGGCCCAGGTCATAGCAATCTATAAAAAGGGTAGAAAATCGTATGCCCATAATTACCGACCAATTTCACTGACATCGATTTGTTGTAGAATCATAACATATTTTGTGTTCAGACATAATGATCTTTCTGGACTCTTAGAAGCTAATCTGCAGAAACCAGCACAGTTTTAGGACACAGCGGTCATGCAAGACACAGCTAGCCCTCTTTGTGCGTGATATGCAACAGGCTCTAGATACCGGCTCCCAGGTTGATGCCATATTTCTCGACTTTCGAAAGTCGTTCGACTCAGTTCGATGAAATATGCGGATGGATAGAAAGCTTTCTAACAGACAGAGAGCAGTGTGTCGTCCTGAATGGGCTGACTTCAACAGAAACAAGCGTAACTTCGGGTGTGCCTCAGGGCAGAGTAATAGGTCCACTGCTTTTTACCATTTACGTAAACGATCTGGTTGACTGCGGCATTGGACTGTTTACCGATGATGCTGTAGTCTACAGGAAAGTAGTGAACAAATGAATGAGGATTTGCAGGAAATAAATCCTTGGTGTAATGACTGGCAGTTATCTCTGAATATTGGTAAGTGTATTCTACTGCGTATAACAAGGCGAAAATCACCAGTAATGTAAGAGTACAAAATAAATGCCCAGTCTTTGGAAGCGGTAACATCCGTCAAGTATCTGGGTGTGACTAATCCAAATGATCTCAAATGGAAAGATCAGGTTACATAACTAACGGGCAAGACGGACTTTAGATTGCGGATTATTGGTAGAATCCTGAAGGGATGCAGTCCTTCAACAAAGGAAATTGCTTACAATACGTTGGTTCGTCAAGTTTTGGAGTATTGTTTGTTTGTATGGGACCGGTACCAGCTTTGTCTCATCCAAGAGATTGAGAAAGTCCAATGAAGAGCAGCAATATTCGTGACTGGCACATTTAGCCATCGTGAGACCGTTACAAATATCATAGAAAGTTTGAAGTGGGATACACTTGCAGGTAGACGACGCGCTAAACGGAAGGGGCTGCTCAGTAAATTCAGAAATCCGATGTTCGCCGAGGATGTAGAGCATATATTATTAGCAACAACTTCCGAATCGCGCAATGATCACCATTTAAAGATAAGTGAAATTAGAGCTCGTACTGAGGCGTTCGGGCAGTCTTTTTTCCCTTGTAGGATCCGCGAGTGGAACAGCGGTTGGTTAAAATGACTTTGGCGCGAATTGTGCCCTGCGCTGCTCACCGCTAGGTGGCTAGCGGAGTACGTATGCAGATGTATGCGAGTATTCATCAGAGACAAGGATAAGGTAAAGAGACCTCCAGGGAAATTTGACAGGACCACCACTGTTTTCTGTACACGTAAATGACCAGACGGTCGGGATGGGCAGCAATCTGCTGTAGTTAGCTGATGGTGCTGTAGTGTACAGGAAGGTGTCGAAGTTGAGTAACTGTAGCGGGATACAAGATGACTTAGGATTCCTAGTTGGTGTGATGAGTGTCAGATGGCTCTAAATGTAGGAGAATGTAAGTAAATGCGGATGAGTAGGAAAAGCAAACCTATGCAATTCACATGGAGCATTTGTAGTGCCCTGTTTGCCAAAATCGCGTAGTTTAAAAATATGGGCGGAACGTTGAAAGACATTGTGAAATCGGGCGACGCTGAGATTACTGTGGTAGGGTAAGTGAATTGTCGATTTCGGTTTACTGAGAGAATTTTAATAAAGTGTGGTTCATGTAAAGGAGACCACACGTAGGATACCGATGCGATCTGCTCTTGAGTACTGCTGGAATTTATGGGATCTGTACGCAGGTTGCACTAAAGGCAGACACCGAAGAAAAGCAGAGGCGGGCTTCTGGATGTGTTACCGGTAGGTTTTGAACGACACACAGATACTGCGAAGATGCTTCGGAAGCTCAAATAGGAATCCCCGGAGGTAAAGAAACACTCTTTTCGAGAAATACTATTGAGTAAATACAGCGAACTGGAATTTGAAGCTGCTAGCAGAATTATTCTACAGCAGCCAACATAGATTTCGCGAAAGGGACACGAAGATAAGATACGAGAAACTCGAGCTCATACAGAGTCATATAGATAGACATTATAGTCATTTTTCCTCGCTCTGTTTGCGAGTCGAACAGGAAAGGAAATGAATATAGTGCTACAGAATACCCTCCGCCACACACCATACGGCGGCTTGCGAAGTTTGTATGTAGATGTAGAAATAGGACCGCACAAAGAGTATTGCATTAAAGTACCCTGGGCTAGATACTCTCCAACACACTTAATCCTCCAAATTAAAAGTGTAAGCTGCATAGTATGGATAGCCACAAAAATGAAAGGAAAGGAATTATCATACCCATTGGAAACTTCCTGGCGGATTAAAAGTGGATGCCGGCCTGGGACTCGAACTTCGGATCTTTCCCTTTCGCGTGCAAGTGTTCACCGACTGAGCTACCCGCTCACGACTCACAGCCCGCCCCCTCAGCTTCTCTTCAGCCAGTATGGTGCCTTTCTATATCGGATCGCATTCGTTTGTTTCGAGAAGCCGTTCAACTCTACAGGCACGATGACACCACTGACAGGAAAATGGAGGGCCGTGGGTTAGGTGGGTGGGTGCTGGATTCCTGCCTTGCCTTAACGGAGAACGAGGGCCACCGCTAGCAAATGGCAAGGCACAACGGTAATGGTCACGGAAAAGCCCAGCTGTCTGAGCGAGTAGCCACCAGCAGAAATGGAGCATACATAATCCTTGAAAGATCACCTATACCAGTGGTGGCGAAGCGTCAGATACTATCTGATCAAAAGTATCCGTACATGCATATGTCATGCGTAATTGTTCACAAGACGTCATGGGATGCGAAACCACCTGTGTGAAAAGAGGCGGACGGTATTCTGTTGTCAGTAGAGACGTAGTAACAGCAGAGTGTGAGCCAGAAGAGTTCAGTGACCTCTTCCATGCACTAGTCGTTGGATGTCGCATGAGTAACAGATCCATCAGGGACATTTCAGTCCTTGCAAAATTGCCCAACTCGTCTGCTGGTGATGTGATTGTGAAGCCGAAACGCGAAACCACGCCTAAACGGAGACTAGGCAGACTTCAAGTACAGAAGGATAGGAACCGTCGACCGTTGCGGAAGGTGGCTGTAAAAATAGTATTAAATCAGCGCAAGGAATCACTAGTGAGTTACAAAGTGCTCTCAGCACTCCAAATAGTTCAGTGACTGTGAGTAGGGAGTGGTACAATAGGTTCAGTGATCGAGCAGCTCCTCATAAGCCATAAATTGCTAAATGGCACTTGGCGTGGTGTAGAAACCGATGCCACTCATCAATGAATCACTGGATTGGGATTCAAAAGTCACGCTGTACCCTGTGACAATCCGATGGAGAGTTTGGGTTTGGCGAGTGCCGGGAGAACATTGTCTGCCACCATGTGCAGTGAGGACAGTGAAGAACGGAGGAGATGGTGTTATGCTTTGGAGATCTTTTTCATAGTTAGGGTGTGGACCTCTCAGTGCGTTTAGGAAAAGGCTAAGTAGGGAAGGATATGAACACATTTTATATCATTATGTTCTGCTTACAGTAGAGGAACGGTTTGCAGGTGATGATTCTACCAGCATCATAATGCATCTTGTCAAAAAGCAGCATCTGTGAGGCAATGCTGTGTGGGTAGTAAAGTATTTGAAATGGACTGTCCTGCCCAGTGTCAACCTGAACGTAGTAGAACACCTCTGCGACCTCACGACGTTGCAGACGCCTGCGTCCAACATCACGACCTTCTCAGGTATCGGTCTAAATGGCAGACATTCGGACGCATCACTGAAACTGTCCCTAGCAGAGTGAAAGGTGTCATGAAGGCAAGGGGTGTACACACACCATATTGAGGTCCATTAATATGTGTCGTGTTATTCTTGATGGTGTCCGGACACTTGCCGCGCCGGACATTTGCCACACTGGACATTTGCCACACGACTTTACCTGCTCCGAAGGGTTGGGTCCTTTGTCCCCCCCCACCCTCTTCATCATCCACCAGCTCCTCCTCACCCGCCCGCCCAGTTTGCTTTCGAAGTTCCTAACGTGACCATCAGTACGGAAGTTGTTAAGTTGTTATAACGAACAAGGGCAGGCCTCCTGCTCATTACAAAGGTTACGCGTATCTTAAACAGAGGGAATCTAAACAAGGTGTTGTTACATGGATGTGGTTACGCCGAAAAACAGCTTTCGAGGACCGGAGAAGTGTTGAACGTATTAGAACATCTCTGTGGACCACCAGACGGTGAAGAAACTACACAGTTATCGGAGATATACGCGGATGAAATGGGAAATCTACATAATAGAGTTTATGGCTTCGTTACAGTGATGCCTAATTCAGAATCTATGAAGAGAACCAACAAGAGCCTAAGAACTCTTATGAAATTGATCTTCATGAAGATCTTTTAAAAATGGGAGATGACATTAGTTTTCTTCTGGAAGACGATAGATTAGAGTTGAGAATAATGATATTTAGTGGAAACAAAGGAAAAGAAAGTTTAAAAACATGTTCCCATTTTTTATGGATGGACATTTAAGAGATGCAGCAAGCAGTTTGCACAGATCTACACTATACACGTAGACTTCGGAGGCCCGGTTAAAGAAACAAACATTCTTCCTACTGTATTTGCACTGCTCCCCAATACGAAGAAAGACACGTATGTTCGTCTGTTTCGTCTGATAAAACAGGCAGTCTCTGAGTGGTGTCCTAAACAAGTAAAGGTGGACTTTGAGGCAGCTGCGATATCGGCCATTCGTCAAGTTTTTCCCACAACTGAAATAAATGGATTCTATTTCCATATGAAGAAGAGTTTATGGAGAAGAATTCGAGTTCTCGGTCTAACTGAGGAGTACCGCTAGAACGAGGATTGAATACTTCACGTCAGCATGTGTGCAGCGCTGGCAGTTGTAAAACCGGAGGACGTAAGCTTGGATTGAGATTCATGCAGAAGCTCCTGATAACGGAAGGTTCTCTCAATTTTTTGACTGCTTTGTGGATAACTGGCTAGAGAATGAGGATATCTCAATAGAAATGTGGGACTGTTATGGAAAAAGGCACTGAACGACGAATGCTGTTGAAGGGTGGGGCAACGAAATAAATA